>NC_064863.1:4116665-4441536 GCF_024139225.1 Suncus etruscus
GCTTGTCATAAGGAGAAACTTAATTTCTGTCTTGAAGCTGTTGGATCAATGGCATTTTGTAATGCAGGTTGAGTAGAGTAAGATACTGTCCTCTGTCCTCTGAATTGATATTTATTTATTGTTTGTTTTGTTTGGGGGCCTTAACTAGAGATGCTTGGGGAGTATCTCTGACTGCTTTCAGGAATCACTTTTGTTGGGTCCAGGGAACCATATGGGATGCCAGGGATGGAAACTGAGTTGGCCACATGCAAGCACCTTACCCTCTGTACGACCTCTCTGGCCCCAGAATTGATATTTTTTTCTTCCTAGCTCTTTTGCCTTTGGTCTACAATTTGTACGTTCCATTTCTATTATTTTTGTGTATATTTTACACATTTAATACATGTTTAACTTAATGCTACTCAAAGTTAATTGCTAATACCCTCTGTAATGGTTGTCTAGGTTGTTCCCTATATTAAATTTTATAGTAGATGCTTACTGTTGTAAAAGAGATGGGCTTTTAAAATAATTTCCTCTCATATTCTATTCTGTCTTTAATTTCTTCCTTGTATGGCTTTTTGTAATACTTTCAGTAAAGTATAAAACTCATTTACCTTTTGCCTAAAATTTTTTTAGTCTTTTTAAAAATAAAGTTGGGTGGAGAGACACAGAGAAATACCTTCTTAAGAAAATGCTTCTATATAATGGGCAATTCACCAGCAGTCTTCTTGTGTTACTTGTTTATTCTAATTTTCCTCTGCTTAAAGTTATTTGCATGATTTCTCAAAAGTTAATAAACAAATCAATGCCAAATTCTTTTGTATTTCAATCATGTTTCTGGCAAGATTTTCTTCAGGAAAAACCAATGAAGTTGCTGTTGCCATGGCACCATAGAAGTAGTCCCCTTAGATATTAAAATGCAGGAGCATGTCACTCTAGGCTTAGGTTTCAGCTGCTCTCAACTGCATTTACTTGCACACCTTCAATGCAAATGTGTTTTTGATCTTGCTTTCTACCTTATAGTAGACATTTTCCTTCCCGGTGATGGAATGCAATGCCTGTCTTCATGAAAGACTCAAAGCTGGAGTGTGAGCAATCAGAACTAGGGAAGAACCTGGGAAGTAGCTAAATGTCCTGCTTTCAAAGCTGAGTTGTTTGTTTGTTTATTTATTTTTATGATACAAGTGGTGTTCCGGTTGTCTTGAGAGCTGTGTCTGTGCATAGGATATGAATCTAAATTCCAATCCAGTTTCCCTCTAGAGTCACCAATTTTTTTAAATTTTATTTTATTGGAATCATTATGATCTACAAAGTCCTTCATAGTTGAATTTCACACATACAGTGACCAGATTTTAAAAAAACATTAAAAGTGTGTGTGTGTGTGTGTGTGTGTGTGTGTGTGTGTGTGTGTGTGAGAGAGAGAGAGAGAGAGAGAGAGAGAGAGAGAGAGAGGTGCAAAAGTATTAGCATTGAGCTAAGATAATTTTTCTAGCTACTAGAGAAGCTGGTCAGCTGGAGAAATATGAATTCTATGCACACAGAGCCTCAGTTTAATCAATTAACCCACATCGCTATTTTATTTTTAGCTGAAAACGTTTGGATTTTGTTTTCACTTGGATTTAGGTGTAAATTTTCACCTTGATTCTTATCACACTAAATCCTGCAGAGTATATGGGCTCCAATTAGCTTTGTCTCAACGCTGTAGTCAGATTTAATTTTTTTTTCTCCCTTTCCCTTCTCTTTTACTGTTGCTATTGCAATGTCTGTGGATGACCCCAGTCTCGTGTGGATTGCATGAGACTGCTACTGTCGTGGTGCTGGGGAATACCACTCAGGGAAAGGGTTGTGAGGAGCAATAACTTCTGCCTCATACCTACAAAGCAGACAACCTAACATTGAGGCACTTTCCAGGGATCTCAACATCAAATGCCATATTTGGTGACATGTGTGACATGTGTCTTTATACTGGTCATGAGTGAATCAACAAGTACTGAGATATTTTTTCCTTATATGTAGTAGCCATTCAGTATAGATGTATTGTTTTCAGGATTCCCTCACTAAACAATGCCTAGAAGTGCATCCACATGAAAAAATTAAATATTTAAACCCCACCTTTTATGGATTCCACCATGCAAAAATAAATGCATTTATTCTCAGTCTTCTCTAAAATCTCTTTATAAGATAAAAAGATTCATAAAATCTTAAATTTATTATAATCAAGTAATGTGTTATTACAATGCTGTTGATTTTATAGTCTTTGTACAACGTATGTCACCTCAGCATCACTAAGATGCCTAATATACCCCCATATCTCATTCACTATATCTCATTTACCTACCCCCCCTGAAGATAATGGTAGTTTTTAGAAGATTTCATCTATATGGGAAAAAAACTGAAACAAACAAAAACAAAATAAAACAAAGAGAAAAGAAAACAGGTAATTTAGTGGTCAACTATAGAAAATATAAGTGGCATATATTTTACACAACAGAAACCTCTCATGGAAAAAGTTTAGGAACAAGGAGTAAGGGTACAGTTGTATCAGAATGATTATTTAATCTGTTAACATCTGGGAAAAAAATTTAATTCTATGTCTCCTTTGCCAACCAATAGAATTAAGTCACTGTCTTTCCTCTAATGTGGCAGAAAACTAGGTGTAGACGCTTCTGGTAAGTTTCCTGGGCAGGGAAAAGCTTCGCCAGAGTTGGAAATGGGAAAAACAAAATAAAACCAACAATGTCAGCTAAGTGACAGTTATTTGCACAAGAGCTACTGAAACCAACATCCTACTCCCCACCCACCCACTCACCCACACACACACACACACACACATACACACACACTGTATCACCAACACAGAAGGCTGGTGGATTCTTGTGTGCATAATCTGAACAGTTCAAGAAAAATATTGGAGAAAAAACCCCACAAAATCACAAACACCAGTATCCGGAATCTCCTAACTTAATGGCCAACTGAGATGCTCTACACCAGTATTTATTTATTTTATTTATTTATTTATTTTTGGTTTTGATGCTCAGGGGTTACTCCTGGTTAAGCGCTCAGAAATTGCCCCTGGCTTGGGGGGACCATATGGGACGCAGGGGGATCGAACAGCAATCCTTTCTTGGCTAGCGCTTGCAAGGCAGACACCTTACCTCTAGCGCCACCTCACCGGCCCCATATACCATTTTCTTAATCTAACACTTCTGGCTCAGACCAAATAACTTTTCTTTGGGGGCTTCTTGTTCATGGAGAATATTTGGCGCCTTCTTGACCCCTATCCAGTAGCTGCCAGTCATATTGCTCTATTCTGCCTTTCAATCAGTGAGAATTTCATTTATTCTTCAATAATGAACTGGCAACTGGAAGTCATGAGGCATTTGATGGTGTTTTTTTTTTGGGGGGGGGGCTGGTGATTTTATGTGAAATGTGGGAGAGAAGTGCCAGAATCAAGAAGGGAATCTACCACTTTCTCTCTACTCACCTCTGCCATCAGGTTACGGCTGGTTGAGGAAATAAAGGGCTGTGAGCCTTGCTATTTTCTGGAAAGAAAAGTCAGTGCTAACCTTTACCCAGGCCTTTAAGATCTGTGGCCTTTCTCTCAGAAAAGAATTTCAGGAGACAAGCAGTGAAGTAAAAACAAGTTTTGTTTATTTGAGCATGAGGGAAGGCGAAAGGAAAACTTGAGACATTGGTGGTGGGAAATGTGCACTGTTGAAGGATGTTTGTTCTTCTGTTTTTGTTTGGGGGACACACCCATTGATGCTCAGGGGTTACACCTGGCTAGGCAGCTCAGAAATCGTTCTTGGCTTGGGGGACCATATGGGACGCCCAGGGATCAAACTGCAGTTCTTCCTAGGGTAGCATGAGCAAGGCAGACACCTTACCTCTAGTGTCATCGCTCCAACCCCTGATGAAGGATGCTGTAACCCAATCATGAACTTTATCCATGAGGGGGAAAAATATAGTATGAACAACCTTGTAACCAGTATTAAAATAAAAAAATTTTTTAAATGGATTGCAGACACTTTAGAGAAAACAAATTATGAAGAAGAATGTCTTAAAAGTTAACCTTCTTCTGAGAGAAAGATAATGCAAAGTAAGTCTTGCAAATAAGAAATAAGTCAATGGTATGTCACCCCTGTTCCATTCCTTAAGCGCCACTGGAAGTAGCCTAGGAAGGCCTGCACCACTACATAGGTCCTCCATCATAATATAAATACATAATAAGTACAAGAAAAATAATTAAAAAAAAAACTAGAGGAACTCTCCCAGAAAGCATAGCAAAGAAATGGAGAGTTGAAGTAGAAAAAAAATCCTGTTCTACTTCTTGGTTTTGCCATTTTCTCAGTATAATTTGACTCTTCCTTTTTTTGTGTGGGTGTGGGCACACTTGGTGATGCTCAAGGGTTACTCCTGGCAGCATCTAGGGCCCAGATGGGATGCCAGAGATCAAACCCACATTGGCCATGTGCAAGGCCAACGTCCTACCTGATGTGTTCATTGCTTTGGCCCCTGATTAGACCTAAGTCTCAGGTTAAAAGCCAGTAGAAGGCTATTGCTTCTACCCATCCCCTATTCTCCATTAAACAATTATTGGCCAAACCCTGTTAATTCTGAGAGAATAGAAAAAAATCCTTCCAGTTCAAGAAGGGATGCAGATGAAAAAACTGATGGCATGTGTACAGAGCTACATAGCTCTGCAGAAGCACGGGGAGGACCAGACATAGGCACAAGCCATCAATACATCATATATTGGGCAATGGATGGTTCCAAACAACCCAGAGATACCATCTGCGTTTTGCAGGGGAGTAATTCGATGCGCAGAAAGGAGAAACAATTTGACCCAAGTTTACAGCTAATAATAGCTGCAGAGCAGGATTTAGGCCCCGCATCATTCTTTCTTGAAAAGAAATACTCCCTAAAGGACACCAAGGAGACGGAAAACTAAGTTAACAATAGAGAGAGACTATCTTCCTAGAGAAGGTAATGCCTGTGGGGAGGGTTAATGGATGATGCCCTGAGTGATGGAAATCCTGAATATTAAGTTTCTCACCCCTGGGCCATATCCTATCATTTCCTCTACTTATGAAGTTTCATTTAGCAAATAATTACATGTCATTTGCATTCCACTGGATGAGGAAGGTATCGAGGGAGATGAAGGTCAAAAGAAAACAAAAGCAAAACAATCTGTGGATAAGTTGACAGTCAATCGGTAAGAAAAAACTATTAACTAACAGGAAATTATGTGCCAGGAGGAGCATTAAAAACCCATAGGCAGGGGGATGGGAGGATGATGGTTTACTAAGGGACACAGCTGGACTGAGTTTGGAGAAAGTAGGTGTTTGGAAAAAGCTGTGGGAGAGACTCTGTTGGCAGAAGGTACATCACTATTCCTTACTCTGGAGCACCACTATGAATTTTAGAATGCAAGTAGTTCTATCTGGCTCGAGTGTTGAAATTAAGAAGTTATAAATGATGAAGCTAAAGGAATTAGTGAGAACTAATTTTACATCCTATTTGCGTAAGTCCTCACATAGCTGCTCAAGAGTTTGGACTTAAATGGAGAACCATACCTAGATCAGAGAGCAAGGATCAGACTAGCAGTGTGTGTTTGTGTTTGTGTGTGTGTGTGTGTGTGTGTGTGTGTGTGTGTGTGTGTGTGTGTGTGTGAGAGAGAGAGAGAGAGAGAGAGAGAGATGAGGAAAGTTAAAGCTTCGAGAGCATTTTACAGACATTAGCTTGCTCTCTTTATTTCTGCTAAGATTTCCATCAAAATCCACTCACAAGATAGACCAAAAATTGTGAGAGCAGGGAGGACCTATCTTCAGCAGCATGTTGCCTATCATGCACCCTCATGCCACAGCATGCCTCTGAGCTTACAGACAGGAAAGAAGGAAGTTGGGGGAGGGGGCAAAGAATCAGAACCAATCAGAAGGAAGGAGAGGCTAATGGGCATTCTTGACAAAAAAAAAAAAAAACAGCACATGTGCAATTGAGATGGTGCATAGGGGAACTGCTTGCAGATCTGTAGGGCTCTGGTGGAAGACAGTGTGAGAAGAGAACAGGAGGTTAAGTAAGAGAATTACAGGCCAGAGTCGGTACTCTCCTTTGGGCTTGCTAACAGTTGATCTACTAGAAGTCTATTGGGACCTGAATTCTAAACAAGGACGGCATTTTGTAAAGGCCACATAGCAGGCTTCTTAGGTTCTGAGGAGGGAGAGACGCCATTTTGTAAGAACCACATGGTCCCCATGCTAGGTCTTCACAAACCTATTTCTATTGACCTTGCCCCGAGTTACTTTGCCATACCAGGTGCCTATCAGGGAAAGAGAAGAGAACAGTAAGAAGGTACCCCTAGACAATATCCAAACCTTTTAAAGATCGTCAGAAAGCTGGAATCTCCCTATGTCCTTTCCCTATATAACCTTCCTCATGACCTTGGGCAAGGGGCTCATCTCCTTTAGGGATGGTCCTGGCTGGACAGTGTGGGGTCTTATTGGCAGACACATTCAATTATTAAACTTTATCCCAGTTGTGTGGTCTTGTCCTGACCAGAGCAGAACAACTGAAGAACTGTAAATAGGTTAGCTAGATTTCATAATAGAAAGACCATGTTATCAGTAGTGTAGAGTGGTTTGGAAGATAAATAAGGAGGCTCTTTTGAAAGGGCTGCACCAAATAACTTAATAGGGGGAAAAAGAAATAGTGCTTTTACAGTTGTTTAGGGGATAAATAAGTCATAATGGGTTGATGTATCAGTAGGAAGTAGACATAGGCTTGAAGAGTACTAGTTTTAGCAACTAAGTGTAATTTTTGTGCAATGAGGTTGACATAAAGGCAGGCTGAGTAAGAATAAGTGAAGTATTGATCAGGGCCTCAGCATAGTTTAGATGCTATACACAATTAGAATGATTGGGGGGGGGGACTAAATTTTAGTTTATTGACAAATTTGGCCACATATTGTAGAACTATGAGGGACTATTCCTGACTCTGTGCTTACAAGTGACCCCTACCAAGGTTACAGGGAGGTAGATATAGGGGGGGCCTGGTAAATTATTTTTGGGAAACCAACATCTGAAAACTGAACCAACCTGAAGGCTTGGAGGCTTTGAGACAGGCATCAGGAGAAGGAAAGCCACTGAGATGCATAATTTTAGGCCAAGTGCAAGAAGCTTCCTGAGAAGAGAAATGGCTGGAACCCTTGGAGGAAAGGCTCCACAACACAAAAGAAAAATGAGTATCAAAAGGGGCAGCACCTCTCTCTGCTCTTCCTCATGGCAAATATGCTAGCAATAAGGTAGAAGGGTTCAGTTTGGGAAAAGTGCATATAACCTAACTTGGGACAAAGGAAAAGCACATTTATTGCAAATGTCCATGGTGCCTGAGCACATGCCACTGCATCTGCCCTTTTTAGATGTGTTTTTATTATTTTAGGCATGTGGACTGGCTCTCTCCACATTGGAGAAGACAGTGTTTACTTTTGAGCAAGTATCTTGCTTTCCCTTTCTCCTCACCTCCTTTATTTCCTAATAAACTTGCCATATTTCACTGTTCATCTCCTCTTAGGATTCTTTTCTGTGAAGGAAAGGCAATGATCCAAAATGCCTGGGTAAGGTCTAGGACTGACTTTCCTGCAAAGAGCAATTTCTTGCTCCAGCCTGAGGCCACCGTTCTCTGAAAAATCAGGAGGGAATCATCTCTCATGCCACACAGAACAAGGGGCTAGTTTAATGGCTGCCCCGTGGAGCTGGCTGGCTATGTCTGATGTGCTTTCTTTCAGTCCTGAATCTCCCAGGCTTCCTGAGGGTACAAGTAGATAGAGAGAAAATAGATTTCTTTCTCAAGGTTGCCTCTCTGTCTCCTCCATCAGGGAACATTCACCAGCAATAGTAGTACTGAGCAGAAGGGACGATTTGGGGTGCCAGGGGTTGGAACTAGGATCTGCTGCACTCATTGCATGCTCTACTTCCTACTTTCTCCCCAGGCACAAAGTTGGAATTTTTGTTTTGTTTTGTTTTGGTTTGGTTTTTGGATCACATCCTGCAGAGCTCAGGGGTTACTCCTGGCTCTATTTCAGAAATCGCTCCTGACATGCTCGGGGGACCATATGCGATGCCGGGGTTCGAACTACTGACCTTCTGCATGCAAAGCAAATGCCTTACCTCCATGATATCTCTCTGGCCCCAACATTTGACATTTTTTAATTGGAGGTTTGAGTGTATGTGTATTAAGGAAAGAAACTGTATGGTCAAACTGAATTTCTGTGGTATGCCTCTAAATTAGAAATGCTCTAATGAGGGCCTGGAGAGATAGCATGGAGGTAGGGCATTTGCCTTGTATGCAGAAGGATGGTTTGATGCCCAGCATTCCATATGGTCCCCCAGACTGCCAGGGGCGATTTCTGAGTGCAGAGCCAAGAGTAACCCCTGAGTGCCACTGGGTGTGGCCCAAAAACCAATCAATCAATCAACAAATGAAAATTTTTTATAAAAATTTTCAGCTTTGGGCCTGGAGAAATAGCATGTAGGAAGGATGGAAAGAGGGAGGGAGGGAGGGATGAAGGAAGGAAGGAAGGAAGGAAGGAAGGAAGGAAGGAAGGAAGGAAGGAAGGAAGGAAGGAAGGAAGGAAGGAAGGAAGGAAGGAAATACTTTACTGCTCTAGGAGGAGTAAATGTCCTGACTCTAGCCCCTTCCAACCTTTAATCTTCTGTAAGAAACTCCAGTGTCCAAATACAAATACAATCTCAAAGTTACAGTCCCTAGAGGCCCATTTTCCCAAGCATTGGCTGAGAAAGATGGATCAATGGAATGGGAGAATATTAATAGCAGAAGAAATAATGAACTCTATTATCAATATTTTGCCTTCAAGATGTGGGAGTTATCCATTTGACAAATTATGTGCTACAGAGTTCTAGAACTCAACAGAGAATTCTGGCTGGAGATAGATTTTTGGGAAACATTTTGGTTTGCTAATGACAAGTTCTTCCTACACAAGAGTTTTTAAGACTAGATACTGCTTTTTAAAAACAAAGTATGCTGAATGTATACACATTTAATGATCATTGAGAGATTACTGCAGTCCTTAAAGTTTTGCATATAGCTAATAATAGTGTAAGGATATTTTTGTATTAGTTAATGAAATGGATAATATATGGATGTTATAGGAAAAACCAAATACCTAGACTCTAAAATTTCAACATATATTAAGCGTATTAAATATTTATGCATAACCAACATGAATATATATATAAATTTCTTTCTCTAGTAATTCTTTACTTTTGTTCTTTCACCCCTTCCTTCTCTTCCTTCCTTTCCTTTTCCTTTCTTCCATCCTTCCTTCCTTCTTTCCTTTCTTTTCTTTCTTCCTTCTTTTCTTTCTTTTTTCTTCCTTCCTTCCTTTCTTTTTCTTTCTTTTTTCTTCCTTCCTTCCTTTCTCTTTCTTTCTTTCTTTCTTTCTTTCTTTCTTTCTTTCTTTCTTTCTTTCTTTCTTTCTTTCTTTCTTTCTTTCTTTCTTTCTTTCTTTCTTTCTTTCTTTCTTTCTTTCTTCCTTCCTTCCTTCCTTCCTTCCTTCCTTCCTTCCTTCCTTCCTTCCTTCCTTCCTTCCTTCCTTCCTTCCTTCCTTCCTTCCTTCCTTCCTTCCTTCCTTCCTTCCTTCCTTCCTTCCTTCCTTCCTTCCTTCCTTCCTTCCTTCCTTCCTTATCTTCTCTCTTTCTATGCCCTGTGATGCTTAAGTCTTATTTCTGACTCTGTGTTCAGGGATCACTCCTGGCAATATAGAAAGGTCCAGCTCCATGGTGCTGGGAATTGATCCCAAGTTGACTGCATGCAAGACAAGCAAGGCCCTTATTCACTATTTTATCTCTTTGGTCTTGAATTATTTTTCCTTACACAGATGTTTTAGAGTATATTAGATAATACATATAAAATACAAAGCTATAGTTTCAAGGTTTTCTAAATCAAGTAATTAAATTTTTTAGTTTTTTACATGAACCATATAGAAAACTACATCAGAAATAATTTAATAATACTTGTTTTCTAGTGTTCTAAGTGTTCAGAAGTGGTTAGAGACTAAGTAAACTTATTGTATTTTTATTTATTTGATTGGTAGGTATTTTTTGGACAGTACTTGGCAATATTCAGAGGTTACTCCTGTCTCTGAGCTCAGGGATCATTCTTGGTGGTATTTGGGGGCATAGAGAATGCTGGTATTTGAACTGGAGTTGGCCACACGCAGGCAAATGCCCTACCCACTGCATATTGCTCCAGCTCAACTTACAGTGTTTTTTTTTATATAAAGTAAACATGTGGTATTGTTGTTGTTTATATGGTAATATCACCAGGAAACACTTTAAAGGCTCCAACCTGATTGTCCTGTTCCAGTCATCAATAAAGGCTATGTGAACTTTCACACTATCCTATCAACATACCTTACACTCTATAACAAAGGTGCAATTGGCTCCTTCTGTGTGCATTAGAGAGTTCCCCCCTTACATATTTTGGAAATTTGCCCTCTGTTTCTTATTTGCTCTCTGGGATTGGCAACTCTGTCTGTGAGTGAATGTACTTGGTGCTGGCAAGCCCATCTTTTAGGGGAAGGCACCCAAACTATGCTACTCTATCATTGAATCTAATCATTGATGCCAGTGATAGTCTGGCTGGTGTGTGGACTGGCTTATTGCTCAGGTGTGGCAATGTTTCTAGGAATCAGCAATGCTGGGGGCCACCAGGTCAATGCTAAAATGGTAGGATGGGGAGGCACCATATTATGCCAGGGCAAGAGTTTAGAGCAGGAATTTGAGCTTTCAGCTTAGCAAACTTTTCTTTGAAGGGAAATTGGATTTTGTCAACAGTCAAAAATCAGATGATGCTAAAAGACAACACAAGAAAATCCTCTGTTGTACCCACCTGAGAAGCAAAGGAACTTAGATACCAGCTCATAGTTGCCAATTAACTACATGTGGCAGGTGCAAATCATTTTTTCCCTCTTTGTCAATTCAGACTCATTAAAATATGTACTTTCCAAAGCCACTTATGAATGTAAATTGGATAATCAAACTGGCTTATACAACTTACAGAAAAAACTCCAAAGTATGATATTTCAAGTAATGAAGACTTTTTTTTACACACTAATGAAGAGCTCTGAGATAATTCCAAAAGGGGAAACTTCAAAATAGTTGAGTTATGATGCCAAATATAGAGTAAATTTGTATTCTCCTATGAAAACAATATTTTTAGGGGGCATAATTGGTAGCCTTTCAGATCCACTTCTGACTCTGCTTAGAGTCATGCCAGACAGTCTCAGGCATTCAAACCAGGCTTCTGTATGGCAAAAGAAACATGGACTAAAATTAGAAGACAGCTAACCAAATGGGAGAAAAGTTTTGCACTCAACACATCAGAAACAGGTTTGATATTTAGGATATACAAAGCACTCCAAGTTCACTTCACAAAAATCCCATCGAAAATTGGGGAGAGGAAATGAACAGACACTTCTCTGAGGAAGACAACAGATGGCTAACAGACACATGAAAAACTGCTCATCATCACTTATCATTAGGGAAACCAAATCAAGACAACAATGAGAAATCATCTTACACCAGTGAGGATGGCACATGTCAAAAATAATGGGAACAATTTCTATTGGTGGGGATGTCGTGAGATAGGAACTCTCATCCACTGTTGGTGGGAATGCTGCCTGGACCATTGTGTTTCTTCATGAACTTATTCTAAATACCACATATAAGTGATATCATTCTGTATTTATCCTTCTGGCTCACTTCACTTAACATAATATTTCCTCGTTCCACCCATGTTGATACAAATGCATGATTGTATCATTTCTTACTGCTATGTAGTATTCCGTTGTGTAAATGTACTACATCTTCATGATCCACTCCTCTGTTGTTGGACGTCTAGGCTGATTCCAAGTCTTGGCTATTGTACTAGTAATGCAATGAATAGCGAGCGAGCAGTGTGCATGCATACTTTCAAATGAATGTCTTTCTATTCTGGGGATAGATACCCAGAGAGGGATTGTTGGATCATTAGGTAGCTCAATTTTGAGTTTACTGAGAACCCTTCATACTGTTTTCTCTAGGGGTTGGACCAAAAGTCCAGGAGTCTAGGAGTTGGACTTTGTATATCCTAGATATCAAATCTTTATCTGATGTATTGGGTGCTAAATTTTTTTCTCATTCCATTAGCTGCCTTCTTGTTTTAGCTCGTGTTACTTTTGCCAGATAAATTTTTTAGTTTGATGTAGTGACATTTATTTAGGTTTTTATTTTGCGGGGGGGGGGTCACACCCAGCAGTGCTCAGAGGTTAATCCTGGCTCTATGCTCAGAAATCACTCCTGGCAGGCTCGGGGGATCATATGGGATGCCGAGATTTGGACCACCGTCCGTCTGCATTCAAGGCAAATGCCCTACCTTCATGCTATCCATTTATTTAGGTTTGATGTTACTGGAGACAACTTTTATTAGTGTTCTGAGAGCCAGAATTTGTTCATCAACAACAGCGTGGAGCTTACTTGTTTTTCTTGCGAGTGTGCTCCTATAAACAATGTTATTCAAAACCAATAGCCCAAAACTCGAGACATTCCCAAATACTAACATCTTGACATGTTCTTCCTCCTGCAAAGAACCGTTCTTCACCTGAACTTTGCTCTGGGCCCTGCTGAGCAGACCCAAGACAACCTTTGGTTTCTAAGGGAAACAAAAGGTGCACAGGAGCCCCCTTCCCTCAATCGTAAGGCTAGTTCATACTCTTCCTTTAAAATTGCAGGTGTCAACTAAAAATTTTAAAGTCATCTCATGGTGAAGGAAAAGAAATTTTATTTTTTAAGAGCTTCAAGCATAAGGCTGACCTGAAAAGCTAGAAGAGTCTTGCTTTCCATGTTCAGTCCCATTGCCTGCATATTTTCCAAGTTGAGAGGAGCTAGCTTAAAAGCAGCATCTCTGCGTGAATTAGCAAATTCCAACTAGTCACAGAGGTATTTCTGGTGACCATTACCATCTGAGTCTATTTTTGACATAATGGCAAAGAACCTGGCTCTGAGAGTCAGGTCTCTCACTACCCTGAAAGCAGGGAGGGATAAATCCTAAAGATTTATCTTTGTAGCTATACAGTTACAGTAGGGGAGGAAAATGAGGGCAAAGCAAGTTGCAAGTTCATGGCTATGAAATGTTACTTGAGTATGACCCATCATTGTAGTGACGATACAGTCAATAATTTCCCAGCAATCATTTTATTTTATTTTATTTTATTTTATTTTATTTTATTTTATGAGCCACACTCATTGACACTCAGGGGTTACTCCTGGTTATACACTCAGAAGTCGCTCCTGGCTTGGGGGACCATATAGGATGCTGGGGAATTGAATTCTGGTCTGTCTTAGGCTATTGCGGACAAGGCAGATGCCTTACCTCTAGCGCCACCACTCCTGCCCCTCCCAGCAATCATCTTTGCCCATCCCTTCACATCTATTCTCTCCAAAAAATGCATAGAATCATCTTTGAAACAAGAATAAAGGTCTCACTCTCTTCTTACAAGCTTTCAAAGGCTCCACAAAACGTTTAGAAAAAATAAAATAGTCTTTTCCTAAACATCTATAAACAACACTCATATACCATAGTAGATAAGCATGTACATCTCTTATTTATTTATATTTGAGTCATATCTGGCAATACTCAGGGATTTTTCCTGGCTCTGAACTCAGAAATCACTCCTGGTAGTGCTCAGGGGACCATCTGGGATGATGGGGATCAAATCCAGGTTGGCTATGTGGAGGGCAAGCACCCTACTACCTGTACCATTGCACCAGCCCTGATATCTCTCATATCTTTAAATATATAATCTGGGAAGGCAACTAGGTAAGAGATAAAGGATAAGTATCATGCTAGGAAATCATTAATTCATCCTTCCTTCATTTTTGTTCATGCATATTACCACTAACTAGAAGGACTCCTTGTAGTCTGAACAGTTGCCACACTATAGACTTTCCCTACAACTGTCCTAATTGCAGCAAGACACTATGACTAGTATTTGTGCTTAGGTCCTCGAATTAGAGAGATAGCATAGTAGTAGGATGTTTGCCTTGCATGAGACCAATCCAGGACAGACCTGGGTTTGATTCCTGGCATCCCATAGGGTCCCCTGAGCCTGCCAGGAGCAATTTCTGAAGCCGGGAGTAATCACTGAGTGCTGCCAGATGTGGCCCAAAATCCAAAAAAAAAAAAGAAGAAGCAGGTCCTCTTGCTGCCTTCATTAATAAATGGCTCTATATTATCAAATATAATATTCATATAGAATATTTATTAATATACATTAGATTAGGTATGTAGCTTTAGGTCACCTGACCTATTGCAGAGATAAAACTTAAGAAAATAGGGTAAAAGATTACTATCTGACTTAATGGCTCCATGATATCACTGATCATAATTTGATCATCAATGCAAACCAAACAACAGTGAAGATTGAGTTCACAACCAAGAATCTCACATGAGAAAGTCCATGCTTTTGGAAGAGTTTATATATCACTGGGAGAAGCCTGGCACCAATATTGAAATTTTATCATAATAAATAATAATAATTAATAATGTCACCCTTATGAAAGACCATACCACTTCTGTGTAAGTTAGAAAGAATAACTTAATGAATGCATTATGGCAGGCACAGTGTTGCCAGCCAACAAGATGCATTCTTCTTGTGTTCTGAATAAAAGATGTAATCCGATGCAATCATTCCATTAATACACACATGGCCTGGTAATGGGAATACAGTGGACCAGATGGCAGAAATGGACTGAGATGAAATGAGATGGGTGTTTGCAGTTTAGCAATAACTACTCAGTCTGTACGGATTATGTTAAGTACTTACAGAAACACATTTTCAGAATGAAATTCTAGCTCTGTGTCTAGCGGCTCCATTCTCATCAGAAAGCCTATTGGACTGGTGTTCTCCAGAGCTGTCACGCCATAGTTGTTCTTGGTGGGTTTTATTGCACGAGTGTTCAAACTCGAATGCATAGTGGAATCAGTTGGAGGATTATTTTAGCAATAGCCATGCATAGGTCTTATCTCTGGAATTGGTAGGGGTGACAGACGAGCAATGGGCATTTTCAAATATTCCCAGTTGGATTCTAAGGCGCATTCTAAGTATTAACATTTCAGAACATTGCATCGATGTGATTCTTGTATTTCACAAGTAGGACTGCTTTATAGATCAATAAAAGAGGGAAGTGCTTATGTGATGTGATTTGGGAGAACTCAGAACACCCAAAATAGCTCTTTCTGCACAGTGTTTGCAAAAATTACCTGAAAATAATTTTAATGAAAGCTTTCCAACTCAAATGAGGATAATTCCTCTGAGAAGGATAATACATAAAATGTTTATCAGTTATTAACACTCTGGAATGCTTTTCGTTGTTTTGTTTTTTGGGTTTTTTGGGGGGCCACACCCAGTGACTCTCTGGGGTTACTCCTGGCTCTGTGCTCAGAAATCGCTCCTGGCTTGGGAGACCATATGGGATGCTGGGGATTGAACAGAGGTCCGTTCTGGGTCAACTATGGAATGCTTGTTTATCCAATTACTTTTCTTCCTGGTAGTGGAGTAAGGGGTACGGACTATGTAGAGAGGCTTAAAGGTCAAGAAAATATGAATTCAAAGTCCATTCCAGAATGGGCGACTGGACCAATGACAATCTATAATCAAAGTGGATGAGTTTATATCAAAAAGAGAAATTAGGTGTAAGTGTGAGAATTCTGGAGGCCAGAGAAACCTGTGAACCAAACTACTAGGGCTGGCTTTTGATGTTTGGCTGTTAGGTAGAACATGAAAGTAATAAGCAATTCATAACTCCTTTCAAGCTACAGAAAACAGTGTTCAGATGTGAACATATGGTACTGAAGAGTTGTCAGATTATATAGATGCTGAGAAGAACTAGAAAAATAAGACAATGTTTGGGCTGGAGATTTCTGAGTACCAAATCCTTGGCAAAACCAGAACTGGCTGAAATTCAGGAATTCCAGAAGACTAGCCAGGTAATTAAGATGATTCATATCTGATTAGGAGAGCCAGGACAAACCTTGAAAATAAGCTTCAGACCAGATAGATCATAGAGAAATTTTTCTTTGGGGACAAATATGAATTCCATATCACGGTCTTGGAGGAAGCTGGGGCCCAAGAGGACACATTGAGCTTTTGAGCAACCCACTTGACTCTGGAAGAAGTAGTCTAGGAGGGTACACGTGAGAACTCAGCTCACGACTTGGTCCAGGGCAGGTCCTCCAGAAAGGCATTTCACTTGCCATTTCCTCCTCTCTTTATTACCGACTGCAGTCTCAGTAGGAAGCCTAGCAATATCCCCGCAAGACCGTGATTCTGGCTGGACGGTGACAATGAGAGTGTGAAGTGAAGGCGGCAAAGCAGAGCCGGAGAGCCGGAGTGGGAGGCGCCCAGACCCCAGACAGGCTCTTCTGAGCCTCAGCTGAATGACTTTTGAATACTGTTAACTTCAAAGAAATCTCTTCCTGCAGCTTAATGAGGCCCCCTCGGGAGCTCCCGATGTGAATGGAAATCACGACTTGGCATAAACGTGAAAGATTATGTGTCAGCAGGACGATTGGATTCCGAACAGAGTGTTAATTTATTTGTGGTGACTTCACACATTTGCTGCGGCCACAATGTCCTATTACGTTCATCCCTGAAATATTACTACACATAGGTATAGGTTATTTATCCAAGGAAAATGAGGAGTGGGAATGAGGGCATGCATTTTTTTTCTTAAAGAGAGAGAAACCCTTTCATTTAAAGAACTTGTAGGTAGGGCCCGGAGAGATAGCACAGCGGCGTTTGCCTTGCAAGCAGCCGATCCAGGACCAAAGGTGGTTGGCTCGAATCCCGGTGTCCCATATGGTCCCCCGTGCCTGCCAGGAGCTATTTCTGAGCAGACAGCCAGGAGTAACCCCGGAGCACCGCAGGGTGTGGCCCAAAAACCAAAAAAAAAAAAAAAAAAAAAAAAAAGAACTTGTAGGTAAAAGAGACTAGATTTCCCCTATTGGTTTGGAGATACTCTCTTGTCCTTTGGGTTCAGGGCATTGCAGAATACTTGTTTTGTTGGTTTGTGTTTGTTCTTCCTTATATTCAGGATGTTTATTGAGACAAAGTTATTCATAATAATTACTTCAGGCATAGAATGTTCCAACACCAATACTTCTACCAATGTCCCCTTTCCTCCACCTATATTTCCAAGTTCCACCCACCCCCCCATTCTTTGTCAGTTGTGTAACAACTTTTTTTTATATTTCTAGGTCCAGTAAAACATGAATGAATGGCAAATAGAATTATCTGATGACAAATCAATAAAAGATTATCTGTGGTGACTAGATGCTATATATGTTCATTTTTAAAAACAATTTTTACTGTAACCAATGTGAATGATGAGTCTTTCACAGTTATATTTAAGGTACATAGTGACAGTGAATCAGGGCCATTCCCACCACCAGTGTTGTCCTCCCTCCACCCCTGTTCCCAGCATGCATCCCATACCACCCCCTTTACCCCCTGGATTGCTAGTGTTAACAGGTCCCCTTTGTGTATAGCTTGTTGTATGTAGATTGGGTTATCTTTTTTTTTTTTTTTTTTTTTGGTTTTTGGGCCACACCCGGCGATGCTCAGGGGTTACTCCCGGCTGTCTGCTCAGAAATAGCTCCTGGCAGGCACGGGGGACCACATGGGACACCGGGATTTGAACCAACCACATTTGGTCCTGGATCTGCTGCTTGCAAGGCAAACGCCCTGTGCTATCTCTCCGGGCCCAGATTGGGTTATCTTGATTCTGTTGTTATTGACTTTGGGCTTGATGTTTAGGTTTGGTTGTTTTTTATTTCCACTCAATGGTCATGTGACTCTTTGTTCCTGATACCATTCACTTTTATTTTTTCCTCAATTTTTGAGGCAGAAAAAGATGATTTAAGTTCTGTGGTTCTGTTAGGGTAAAAAGAGCTGGGAGGAACCCATCTAGAAGCTATAAATATAAATTTAAAAGAAGAAAAAAAAGAAAAAGAAAAACAAAACAAAACAAGCAATGACAAATGACAAAAAAAAAACCCAAAAAACAAAAAATAAACAAAAACAACCAAAAAACCCACAACTAAAAACCGAACAAAACAACACCACCAAAGGCCGGAGTGGTGGTGAAAGAGGTAAGGCGTTTGCCTTGCTTATGGCTGACCTAAGATGGACCTCAGTTTCATCCCTCAGTGTCCCAGATGGTCCCCCAAGCCAGGAGTGATTTCTGAGTGTATAGCCAGGAGTAACCCCTGAGCATCAAACGGGTGTGCCCCCCCCAAAAAAAATAAGAAAAAAGAAAAAACAAGAAAGAAAATAAAAAGGAAGGGGGACTGGTGTGGTAAGTTTTTTTGTTTGTTTGTTTTTTAAGGATTTTGGTCTAGGTGTTGTAACCATTTCTTTGGTTTCTTTGGTCTTTTTTATTTTAGTTTGATTTTGTACCATATTTGGCTAGAGAATCTCATTCTGATTTTGTTTTTGTTGTTGTTGTTGTTGTTTGTTTTGGGGACATCCACGGTGGTGATCAGGAGTTACTTCTGGCTCTGTGCTCAGAAATCGATCCTGGCAGGCATGAGGAACCATATGAGATGTCCGGATTAGAACTAGCATTGGTCTGGGTCGGCCATTTGCAAGGCAAACGTCCTACCACTGTGCTATATCTCCAGCCCTTGGGTTTTTGTTTGTTTGTTTGTTCTTTGCATAGGCACAGTAAGTATTGGGGAAATTGGAAAGGAATTTCCTTAGCCTAAGAGATACAGGGTTTCTCCACCGTTGAAGCATACTGTCATGGGAACAAGTACAGGCTCTGGACATACTCATTGTCGAACCCTCAGGTCTTTTTATGGTGCCAGGAAATGTTCTGCTCAGTGTAGTATCAAAATCAGTCCTCTTTAATTAGAGATCCTGATATTCGCACACGTCATAGGACAAAGTCTAGGATAGAGTCTTTCTTTATGGATACAGAAGTTTTGCTCTATCAGCGTTGTTGTTATCATTCTTCTGTAATTAGTGACCTTATTTTTTGCACAGATCCTAGGATGGAGCCTAGGATATATTCTTTCTTTATGCTTCCAGAAGTCCTGCTCAGTTGCAGTTGTCAAAGTCAGACCTCTGGAATTAGATATATTCGTTTTTGCACAAATCCTAGGCCTAAGCCTAGAGTAGGGTCTTTCTTTTAGGTCCCAGGAAAAAATCTGCTCAGTTGTGATAGTCAAAGTCAGTCTTCTGTAGTTATAACTGCTGTATATGCTCTTAACCTTTCTTCATCTAGTAGAGGACAACCATATGCACCATTAGTGAGTGCCATACTCAATGCTACTATCATGTACTATCATACAATGCTTCTTGACAGAAGACTTTTAATGTTTCTTGTAAAACCAGTTTCAAGACTATGAATTTCCTAAACTGTTGCCTATCCATGAACTCTGTATAATAGCTTCAAATCTAAATAATAATCTACTGAATAGAAAATTTTTGGTGAAATGTTAATTTTGTTGAGTTTTTGTATTATATTTTTCCACATTATTCTCATTTATAGAGCCTCATTTGACCAGTGAATGGTAGGTACATACTGACAACTATCAGGGCAATGGTAGTGAGTGAGAAAAGTAGAAAGCCTATCTCAAATATAGGCAGGGGGTGAGGGAGGATTGAGATGGGGGGGCATTGATGGTAGAAATGTTGCACTGGTAAAGGGTGGTGTTCTTTTTTATAACTAAAACCCAACTACAAACATGTTTGTAATCATGGAATCATGGTGATTAAATAAAGATATAGAAAAATAGTGGTGAAATACAGTCAGGATAGAGAAGGGACTATTTTAGCTGGAAACAATCATTCTGAACAAGAATTGGGTCCTGAAAGAAGATAAAGTGATATGCATGATGCCTCTTCAGTAAAAATATTACAAAACCGCAGTGCCCAAAAGAAAAAAAAGGATAGAAAGAGAAAATAAAATGTCTGCCACAGAAGTAGGCAGAGGGGAGCGTAGGAGAGAAGTTGGGGACATTGGTGGTGGTGAAGGGCGCATTGGTATGTAGTTCATTGTATGGCTGAAACTCAATCATGAACAACTTTGTGACTACGTATCTCATAGAATGAACAGAATAATAAAGGGAGCAGCCATTATGTAAACAAAAAAAATTGTGAAACCAATTTTACAAATACTTTTTTATTTTTTAATTTAATAACACTTTATTCTTCAAAATTACAAATATGTTTGCAGTTGGGCAAATACTTTTTTAAATATTATAATCAAAAATATAAATTATATGTAAAATATGTCTAAGAGCTCTAAGAGGAAGAGGAAACTGCAAGGAAACAGCAGGAAATGGAAAGTAGCCTGAAAAGTAATGACCAAAATAACAGAAAACTATGGGATAAGTTCAAAAAGAACAATATAGAAATCATTATAGTTCCTGAAGAACAGGAAGGCAAATGTGATAAAGAAACAATTAGAGGGGCCGGGCGGTGGCGCTCGAGGTAAGGTGCCTACCTTGCCTGCGCTAGCCTTGGATGGACCGCGGTTCGATCCCCTGGTTTCCCATATGGTCCCCCAAGCCAGGAGTGACTTCTGAGCGCATAGCCAGGAGTAACCCCTGAGCGTCACTGGGTGTGGCCCCCCCCAAAAAAAGAAACAATTAGAAAGTCATCAATAAAAATGTCCCAGAGTTGGGTCCAGAGCGATAATACAGTGGGTAGGGCATTTGCCTTGCAAGCAGCTGACCTGAGTTCAATCCTTGACATACCCATGTGGTCCCCTGAGGCTGCCAGGAGCTATTTCTAACCTCAGAGCCAGGAGTAACCCCTGAGCACCACCGAGTGTGACCCAATTCCCACCCCCAAAAAAGAAGACATCCCAGAATTGAGGACTATAGATACTGAGAGCCAAGACACCCAAAGGATTTCAGTAAAAATAGGCTCAAATAGGGAAATTGAAAGCAGAATATTGAAAAGCAGCAAGATCAAAAAAGAAAAGCATATACAAAGGAAAGCCCATAATGTAATAGAGAATACTGTTGAGGTGGCAGCCTAAGCTATATAGCAAGGCACCATATTTAGGATTAATTATGATTGGAGTTTTTGACAGCTTGGAAATATTACTTTGTAAATTTTGTCTAAACCACAAAAACACTTCTCTAAATGTTTCCCTACCGTGTTCCTG
Organism: Suncus etruscus; assembly: GCF_024139225.1. NCBI lineage: Eukaryota > Metazoa > Chordata > Mammalia > Eulipotyphla > Soricidae > Suncus > Suncus etruscus. Next base: position 4,137,881 of record NC_064863.1, read on the forward strand.
AATCATTTTCCTAATAACCTATTTCCTAAACATTTGGAATGTGAATTAAACATAGGAGAGAAAATAAAAGCGACTACTTTGCAGCAAAGAGTAGCTTTTTAAGTTGTCTTCTAAGTTCATTTAAGTCTTATAAACGGCTTCAGTTTGTACCTTCCAAAGACAATTTGATTGTTTCATTAAGAAGAATATATATGCAGGCCACTGGGGAGATAAAGATCAGTTAATCAATCCTAGCTGTTTGTGAATGAAATGTGGAGGATTTTTAAGAGACCAGTTCCATGCCCCAGAAGGGAAGCTACAGAGGCAGGCAGGGAGCCTGTATGCGAAGGACACTGATCAGCATTCTGGAGATGGTGCTCAGAAATTCTGCTGCAGTTCAAGGTTTGCATGCTCAGCGACATTCCCTGGATTAGCTCAGTGGGTTGTAGGACCACCCTGAGAGAAAGCAGCACAAAGCAAGAACACGGTTAGCTAGGCTTCTGCTGAGGAGTCCAGGCTGTCCCAAAGTGATAAATACTTTGACTCACAAGGGAACTCATTTCTTTTCTTAAGTGTGAACACAACATAGAAGCATGCAGGGAAGCCCAGAACCACCTCTACTCGGGGCACTTGCAACTTGGCCAGCTGAGGATAATGGTTTATTCCTTCAGCAAATTTGTTTCCAAGACACAGAGTAGCACCATGACATAGGAGACTAGCCTTCTGCAACCGTGAATTTGGAGTGCAGTAGAGGAAAGGTCAACAGATTCACCTTCATTCTTACAGGTTAGAAAAGTTTCTGAGGGTGAGGGGAGGTGGGAGGTGGGGGGATGCCATTTTCTAAGCATTTCAAGCTGCCCAATAAACAGGGCACTTGATAATCACTGAGAACACAGTCAAGTTCAAAGCACATAAAGCAAAACTGGATACACCCAGATAGTAGTAAGTAGGATCATTACTAGTAATTTTGTCTTTGCTCCCTGGATTAGAATATCTAACCTTTTGATGCATTATCTTTTACAGTTTCTCCCAGTAGATATAGATATAATTTTCCTGCTTGAGAGTTGAAGATGAATATTTGTGAGCATGACTTTGCAAAGCCAACCTTTTGGGTGCTATCTTTCTTGAGCTGTCTGCAAGTGACCACCATAATAAAAACCACCTTATAACAATTTTTCTTCCTTAAAGGTCACATTGTTCATTATTCTATGATATTTGATTTTCTTCTCGGGGACATAATTAGTGCTTTCTTCATAGCTTTTCTTTCACTAACTGTGTGACTAGTAGCACCTAATACTTTGAATATTTTAACTATATGTAAACTAGTTAATAAGATTTTCCGATTTTCTGATTTCTGGTTTCCTTCCTTCCTGATACCTATGACATCTTAACTTCTTATTGTATTAGAGTCACTATGGAGAGCTATAGAACTAATGGAAGCTATGCTTGGCTTCTATAAATGTTTAATTTAGCTTGTTTGAGATAGTAACATACTTTTTAAAAAAAAATTTATTTGGAGGGCATCTCAAGCAGTGCTCAGGAAGCCTGGAGGCCTCTCCTGGCAATTTTTGGCCAATCTGGCCAATTGTTTTAATGCCAGGGCTTAATGTTATGGTAATGCTTATACTGCTGGAGATTGTCATTGTCGCCCCAGGAGTCCTCAAAGGTCTTCAGAATTGTACCTGGTGATGCTTAGTAGGCAAGTACTTGAAACAGAGTAGAGCAAATTTAAGTACTAAATATGCAGCTACAATACTAACTCTCTGGCCTCTGTATTTTAATGAGCATCCCCAAATGGTCACATGTGCACAAATTTTTGTTTGTTTTTCCTTAAATTCAAAATCATTCTTTTAATACGGTATAAATTTTAATAAATATAAGACACCCCCCCCAAGTTGACTTAAATGGGAATTTTTCAGTCAGGAGTGAATTGAGACCAAATTTAGCTGGATGAGTTTATCTGCCCTCAGGAAACTTAGAGACATTGAGATTTACACACAGAATCTTTTCATATTTCATGCAGCACTATGGGGAAAATGATTAGCTGAAAGTGACACTTTTAGACTCAACAGAGATAATACAATATAGGAAAGTGTAAAACAACTTGTGAGTGATTAATACATATAAAACTTTCATTGGTGGTGAGGATAGAGTTGTTTTTTGGGAGGCACACCCTATGATGCTCAGGAGTTACTTCTGGCTCTGCACTTAGGAATTACTGCTGGCATTTTCTGATAGGATCTTCTGACCTTGGGGGTCCATATGAGAATCTTGGGATTGAACCTGAGTTAGCCACTTGTGAGGCAAGAGCCCTCCCTAATGTACTATCACTCTCGATCTGAGCACAGTATTTTATTTTTTGGGGAGTAACACCCCAGTGATAATCAAGGGTTACTCCTGGCTATGTGCTCAGAATCACTCCTGGCTTGGGGGACCATATGGGACACCGGGGATCGAACCCAGGTTCGTCCTTTGTCAACCATGTGAAGGCAAATGCCCTACCACTGTGCTATGGCTCCATCCCATGAGCACAGAATTTTTATCTATGAATAGACTATCAAATAAATCATACGTTCTGTGTATAGATGCTTTCTGTGTTTATAGATATATGTTGCACATTTATGTGTTCATATTTTGCTCTATATTACATATTAAATCACATGGCATTCAAAATAATAATAAGGGATCAACAATTTAATCATTAGCTAGTTAAAAATAGAAAATAGTATTTCAAAGACATTTAAAAACCATTTCCTGTCATCTTTATCTTTAGAATCAGCATTGTTAGTGCTCAAAAGAGCCATGAGTACAGAAAACAATGTCTTTGAGTTGTACAGCACATGTTGGGGCATCAAAAGATGTCAAAGACATTTCCTAGACTTGCTCACTAACTCAACTTTTCTTCTTCTTCTTCTTCTTCTTCTTCTTCTTCTTCTTCTTCTTCTTCTTCTTCTTCTTCTTCTTCTTCTTCTTCTTCTTCTTTTTTTTTGGGGGGGGGGTTTGGGCTACACCCGGCGATGCTCAGGGGTTACTCCTGGCTGTCTGCTCAGAAATAGCTCCTGGCAGGCACAGGGGACCATATGGGTCACCGGGATTTGAACCAACCACCTTAGGTCCTGGATTGGCTGCTTGCAAGGCAAACACCGTTGTGCTATCTTTTCGGGCCCTCAACTTTTCTTCTTATAACAATGACCACAAAGTACCTACCAGAGAATGAGGCAATACATGGATTCAGTATTTAAGGGAACAGGAAAGAAAAAAGGGAAAATATCTGGGCCAAAGAGATAGCCCAGAGGGTAGAGCATTTGCTGACCCGGATTTGATCCCTGGCATCCCATATGGTCTCCCATGGCTGCCAGGAGTGATATCTGAGCTCAGAGCCAGGAGTAACCCCTGAGAGCCGCCAGGTGTGGTCTAAAAACAACCAAGAAAAAGAGAAGAAAAAGATGACATTAAATCTGAGTGGAGAGTTCACCACTGCATCTATAAGTCAACTGGATCCTAGTTAGTTGAGTCATCCACCTCAATATTTGCATCTTTTTCTCTTACTGCGAGAAATAAGGAGTGCTGGCCTTTCTCACTGTTCAATTTTCACTCCAGTGTTTTTCGTTTTTAGGGAAGTTTTACCCCTTTACAATGAAAAAACTATTTTCCTGGGGTAAAGGTGCCGGCTCTTAAAGATCTCACTGATGCTTCCTGCACTAAAGTTTGGGTCACACCTTAACTCATCATTTTATATAAGTCCATGGTGGCAAGATTCAGTCCCACATCCTGCATCCTAGTTCCCAGTGTCCTGTGCCTCAGTTTTACAACCACATTGGCTGCTCAGAACTGAAGGGGTGTGGCTTGTGGAATACACATCCACACTACTATCCATAGGAGTAGAGTGAATTATACAGGAACAGTGACTTTAGCACTCTCTTTAGAGTTGTATTGTTTTTAAATAAGGCTGACAAGTATTTTTTACCCATTATATTTTTGGAACGTTCTTATGAACCAGTTCCAAATGCCGTCTTCTAGAACTAACCCTGGAGCTAATGAACAACCTGGGGCGTCTTGCTTCTATGTTTTTAGTGACCAATTTTTAGCTATCGCTCTAGACAGTACTTACTGACAACAGAATGCGAATTTAAACTCAGAATCTAGGATCTGCTGATTGAGGGGAGAAAGCCAAGTGGAAAAGGGGGGTGAGTTGGGGTGGGGGTCAGGGTGAGGTGGTGCCCAGCCTCTTGCTTTCTTCCCCAAAATTGTAGCCCTCCCTTCTTCAATTCCGATGACACCAGATTACTCGAGGATTCCTTTTCCATTCGCTTAATTAATTAATTAATTAATTAATGTATTTCAGTGGCAGATCAAGAAATGTCCTTTTTCCCCCAAGAGCAGAGCCTCTGGGTTTGCATTTGAGGCAGCCAAATCACCTGATGCCTAAAATCCCATCCTTAGAGGGGGCATCGCACCCCCCACTTAAGCTTCAGCCTGCAGAACATCACTCTGCCCCTCCTCAGCAGCCCTCTCTGAGGAACCACCTCCCCAAAGCGTCCTAGCCCCCTCTCCTTCCCCACAACCAGTACCTCCTTTTGGGGAGAACACTTGGGCACCGGCAGCCAAGGCGCAAAGGAGAGGGGGCACCCCGGGGAGCAGCCCCCACCTTCTCCCTCTCCCCCCACGCGTGTGCTCCAGGCTGCCCCTCCAGCCAGGAGGCAGGTGAGGCTACCTGGGCGCCCCCCAAAGTCCCTCTGGACGCTGCGCTCCGGCCTCTCCAAGCCTCCCCGCCCCTGGACTCCATCCTCCCTCTCCCCGACCTGGCGTGACGCAGGCAGAGGCTACTTAAGGGCGGCTCGGAGGCGGCGGCAGCGGATTCCCAGCCCCAGCGCTGCGCCCGGCCTCGCCAAAGGCAGGCAGAGCGGGAGCGCCCGGTGCCCGCTCCAGTGCCAGCCCCTGGGGCTGCCACCCGGGCCTCCGTGGCCCGCAGAGCGGTTCCTCCAGCAGGAGAGCCGCCCCTTGCCCCTGTCCTAACCCGATCCCCTCGGACTGGACCCCCTGGATCCCCGGACAGTGCTCCTGGAGGTTTGGTGCCCAGAGCCCGGACTGCGCGCCCTGCGCCTTGCGCCTTGGGGTCGGGGCGCGCTGGGGTTTCTTCTGCATTTCGCTCTCGGAAGTCCTCGCAAAGGGGAGCAGGGGGACTGGTGGCTTTTATATTTTTACCTTTTTTTTTTTACTTCTTTTACCTAAAGGGGAGGTAGGTGGCTCTTCCCTCCTAGTCTGGGGGTGCGGTCCAGAAGGTGCCCAGGAGCTGGAACGTGCCCGTTGTTGCCCAGTCTTTTGTCTGCCGCCTCCGGATGCTCAGCGATGGGGGAATGGACCATCTTGGAGAGGCTGCTGGAAGCCGCGGTGCAGCAGCACTCCACTATGATTGGAAGGTAAGGGCGCCAAGCCAGAGGGGGACCCGTCGGATGCCTCCCCCCGAATCCCTTCTCAGGTCCACACTGATCCCCCAACGGCCCAGAGTCCCCAGTCCTAACGTCCCTGGCATGGGCGTTGAGGGATTACCCGGTTGCCCCAGGATGCCCCTTCCTACAGCTGCTGCTCCAGCTCTTCCTTCCCCCAGGAAGCACCCTGATGGGGGGTCACTCTTCGCCCCCTCAGAAAAGGAGTTTGTTAGCCCAATCGTGGGTCCCCACCACCTCCTCCAGCAGCAGCACTCTCCGGAATCAGTCTGGCTTCATCCGGTTCCCTAAATAGAATCCACAGGGAAAGCAGGATTGGATTTGGACAGAGGAGGGCACATGGGGAGAAGGGTTTGCTCCTTAGAGCAGACGCTTTGCCCAAGAAATATTTATTAAGCGGAACCAATTGGGCTGTTAAAACTTGCAGTGTCAAAAGCCCACACACATCTGACCACGCTGTGTGCTTGTGTGTTAGCTGTTTGTGTTGGGAGCCGTATTCATATTGAGTAGAAATAAATGTCCACTTGAGTACATTGAGTATAAATATATACCTAATAATACTATTGAGTATATTGCATATTAAATATATTTGTATATGTATATATATATGTGTGTGTGTGTATATATATATATATATACACACACACACACACACACACATGCCCACTGAAGATGTGGAGATGTACGCTGTCCAGATATTGTCTGCATTTGCCATAAACAAAGTGAATGAAGGTCTGTTTTGTGCTTCTGTGCATTTCATGCTAGACAGGTGAAATGCATCTGTTGCTAATCCACCATGTCCAGTGTATGGAGATACGTGTATTTGAGATCCCGATCCTCCCAATCCACCAGCAGCGCCCAGCAGAAATGAAAAAGGCACAAAGGTCGCCTAGTTCCCCAGTTCAGTACCAAGCGGAGATGGACAGCTCCCCCACTGAGGACTGGCAGGCGCCCAGGGAAAGGCAGGGGCAGGGCTTTCCTAAGTCAGTGAGTCAGCCCCTGAGAACCTCTCTCCTTCCTTCTCCCCACCCAACCCCTTCTCAGGATCCTGTTGACTGTGGTGGTGATCTTCCGGATCCTCATCGTGGCCATTGTGGGGGAGACGGTGTATGACGATGAGCAGACAATGTTCGTCTGCAACACCCTGCAGCCTGGCTGCAACCAGGCCTGCTATGACCGCGCCTTCCCCATCTCCCACATACGCTACTGGGTCTTCCAGATTATCATGGTGTGCACCCCCAGCCTCTGTTTCATCACCTACTCTGTGCACCAGTCCGCCAAGCAGAGAGAACGCCGCTACTCGACGGTCTTCTTAGCCCTGGACAGAGAGCCCCCTGAGTCTATGGGGGGTCCCGGAGGAACTGGGGGTGGGAGCGGCGGAGGCAAACGAGAAGATAAGAAGTTGCAGAATGCCATCGTCAATGGGGTCCTGCAGAACACAGAGACCACCAGCAAGGAGACGGAGCCAGATTGCTTGGAGGTGAAAGAGCTGACCCCGCATCCATCGGGGCTACGCACTGCGGCCCGCTCCAAACTCCGCAGGCAAGAAGGCATCTCTCGCTTCTACATTATCCAGGTGGTTTTCCGGAACGCCCTGGAGATTGGCTTTCTGGTGGGCCAATACTTCCTCTATGGCTTCAGTGTCCCCGGCTTGTATGAATGCGACCGTTACCCCTGCATCAAGGAAGTGGAGTGCTATGTGTCCCGGCCTACTGAGAAGACGGTCTTTCTAGTGTTCATGTTTGCTGTGAGTGGCATCTGCGTGGTCCTCAACCTGGCTGAACTCAACCACCTGGGATGGCGCAAGATCAAGTTGGCTGTGCGAGGCGCCCAGGCCAAGCGAAAATCCGTCTATGAGATCCGCAACAAAGACTTGCCCAGGGTCAGTGTTCCCAATTTTGGCAGGACTCAATCCAGCGATTCGGCCTACGTGTGAACGAGCAGGCTTCACTTCAAGAAGGCCTGAAGAATAACAAGGCAGATGACGTCCTCAAGAATGGCGGTCTCTGCCCTCACGTAGGCGACACTCACCATGGAGATGGAGGATATGGTTGGATAAGGAAAGATCTTGCCTCCATGGAAGAGGAGAGAGGGGAGAACCACTGGCATGTCACATTCCACAGAGAAAGCCGGGTAATATCAGGAGATGGATGAGCTGTACTTCTTTGAACCCTTTCCTCCTATGGCCTAGTCTGTTCCCGACAACAACGGACTAGGCACAGCTAACAAATGGAACTTCACCGCTTAGCTTTATATCCGGTGAAAGACGAGACTCAAATATTTCATTGGTACAACATGTGTGACCGAACTCAGTTCATTCCTCCATCCTGTGCTGCAGGAAATCATTCTCGAGGCATCCTTCTTGTACTTCTCCCATCAGCATGGCCCTCTCCTCAACCCAGGATAGCATGCCAGCCTTTTCTTTTTTCTTTTCAGAATCTGGCCTTACTGAATACCTAATACGGTTTATCTGCAGGCTAGCGGGAATCACAAGGGGGGTCCTTTTGGAAAAATGGCCGTGCGGAGGGAGGTTTGCGTTAACACCCCACCTGACTTTCCCTTAGTCCGTGTGAAAACCTTAGGAATGTCTCAGTATCTTCAATTTTCTAACTCCAATTGCACTGGTGCTCTTTATCAGGGGCAGGGATAGGGTGGGAGGGAGGGAACTGCAATATGCAACTAGAACACTTCTGTGAGATGATTCGTTGCACTGTTAGGCATGTGGTTATAAGCTTTGGGATATTTCTGCCTTCCAGCTTGTGGACTTTGTAAAGCATAAAAATATTTTTGGTTCATATCCAAGCCACAGAATTTCTAACAGATATATTTCCCTCATTTTCTTACATCCTTTGGTTTTTGTGCAACTCAGCTGCACTTCATTTTGCCATGGATTGAATTTAACTGTGTGCTCACACCAGAAACCTTAATTGGCCCATGTCAATCCTGATTTATGATTTTTATCAGTTATTTTTGGGACACAAGCACTAGTTAAGAAACCTGGAACTAAACACTGTTGATTAACAGGCGTTTACGGATGCTTGCTTATTTGAGACATATACCAAAGGTCAAAAGCTTATTGTTTTGAACTGAGAATATGTTTTTTCTTCTCCTTGCTCTTGTTTCTTTAAGTGCCATAATTGAAATTTTCATGTCCACTGTGTATTTAGTTCAAGCATTGGCCAATAGAATATTTGGATAATGTGCTTTTATGGAGTTCTCTGTTTCCTTTGCATTATCTTTATGACTTTTGATTTAGATATGGACATGGTGTAACACACAATTGAGGACTTGTTTAAAATAAAGTTCTTTCCTTTTTTGTAAAATGGGAATCTTTCATTTTTCTCTTATGATTTGGGTTGAAATATATGTTGAAAATGTTTTGTCAACTTATGCAAAAAGACAACTAATATTCAGGATAGAAAGTAAGAGATGACTGAATAGTATTTGAAGGAAGACCAACAAAGTCTAATTAACCTCTACCAGATGAAAGGAGGCAAGTGAATTTTATGTTTAAACAGAGTGTAATGAGATGTTCTAATTGTATTCACTAACTCTTTTTCATCTTAGCCCAAGATTTCTCTGCTTCTCTGAAGATATTCCTTGTAATGAAATGTCAATTCTCTAGAATATTAGTTGATGCCTGGAATGTAATTTTTGTCTTTCACTGGTCTTTTCTGACAGTTGGTCACATTTTGCAGGTATGTGGTACTTCCAATTATCTCTCTTTTTGGGGGGAAAGGGGTTTTTGGGCCATACCCAGCAGTGTTGAGGGCTTGCGTCTGGCTCTGTGCTTAGGGATCACTCCTGAAGTGTGTGAGGGGACGAAAAAGGGTTGATATTTAAATCTTTACAGTCAAATAGCCTAGCAAAACCCTCAGAATCACTCGACCTAGAAAACTTTCCATAGTGATGGAAATTTCTGTTCTCTTGGCTGTACAATAAGACAGTTACTAGCCCATATAGCTATTGAACTCAGAAAATATGGTGAAGCAGCTGAAGATCTGAATTTCTAATAGTAATTAATTAAAATAGCCAAAATGTGATTAGTTGTTATTGTAGTTCAAGATTTTAATAATTTCTTACTTGGCTCTTTCATATGGCACTGGTCTTTTTCTTTTTTTTTTTAAGTGTGTTTGGGTTACATCCAGTAATGTTCAGGGGTTATCTGGCTCTTTGCTCAGGAATTACTCTTCATGATGCCAGACATCAATCTTAGTAAGCACTCTACACCCTATACCTACACTATGACTTCATCCCCTAACCTTTTTTTCCCTATGTATCATATAATGTTCTAGAGTCATATTATTCATTATTGTTAGTTTTGGTTTATGTGTAGTCCCATTAACTCAGTAGACTTTATACTATCTCAGTTCTTTTATGCTATGCATTAGTAATCCTCACTGGGTCCTTGCTCTGAACATTACAAAGCAATATGGAATTTCCTGGATGCTTGTTTTCAAAGTCAATTGCTGCACCCTTTAACAGTAGCAGTACAGATGCCAATTTTAGAGGGAAATTGTGTTTATTTCAATCTATACATTTCCATCTGGGGTCTATCTACACAGTTGAAGATGATTATCCTTGAGCGGAAAAACAGATCCTCCTCTGTTATGTTTTTGGTGAGCTAAAAATGTTTGAAGACACCTCCCAAAGATGGAGAAAAGTGTTGCTTGAGAGCTCTTAGCATATGCTGGGGTGTGAAAGAAGTAGGAATCTGTGTGGAAAACAAGGGCTGTTGTATTTATGTAATGATGTAAAATTTAAAGCGCTCTATAGTGAGTGTTTCCTGGTAGAAATGCATCTGTGGGGCTGGTCTATTTCGGTTCTTTAGTGCTTCTGAATATCAGCAAATGGCAAGATTTATTCAGTTGTCTGTAAGAAGAAAGGGAACCGTCTCTCAGAATATAGAGTTATCTCTCCAAATAAATGGCATATGTCACTTTGGTTCTTTTACATTCGATTTAATGAAGGAAAGATACTGATGATCTGATGGCTATGTGAGCTATGCGAGGGATGGGATCTTTATCTGCAGTTTGTGAGAGGACCACACTGATATATAGCAGTCTCTTAAATCTGGAGTCTTTGGTGAACTTTAGGTTTTATTGGCGACCACGTCTGTGTGCATGCACAGTGGTGAGGGTAGCAGAAACCAATGCAGAAACTGTATAAATTTGGAGAGGAGGGAGCAGAGAAATAGTACTATGGGCAAAGCACTTGCCTTACACATGTCCAACCCAGGTTCAATACTCAGCATCCCTGAGTTCAGAATCAAAAGTAACACCTGAGAATTTCCATGTGTATTCCAAAATTCAAAAAAAGCAGAATAAAAAAGTAAAAGTTTATAGAAGTTTCTGGACACAAGTTACTTAGCGTGGGGAGGAGAAAAATTATAGCAGAGAATTTGCCATTTTTCAAGTCCCTCAGACACCAGAAAGGTTGACGACTATGCAGAATGACATCTGTACTCTGTGACTTTGTAGGACAGGAAAAGAAAGGAATTTAAAATAGAGGGGTCAGAAAGCTAAGACAGCACTAGGAGAACCTAATTTCTCTTCACCTCTGCTCTCCTTTCCTATTTCTTTTTCAGGGAATACTTTCTGGTTACCTACTTTCACTTGCTGAGTTTGCCTTTACCCATTTAAAATAATTGATGAGAGAGTGGCTGGAGTGATAGTACAATGGTTAAGGCATTTTCCTTTTATGTGGCAGACCTGGGTTAGATCTCCAATATCCCATGGGGTTCCCTGAGCCCCGCCAGGAGTAATTCCTAACCACAAAGCCAACCCCCACCGGGTATAGCCCCCCAAAACAGTAAAAACAAATCATACAAACAAAAATAATAACTTGGTTTTCTTCTCATAGTCGTATTAATCTAAATGCCACTATACAGCATTTAATGACCCTAAACTAGAAGCTACTCTGTCACTTGCTAAACAGAGATGACATGTTTCTTTTTATGTTTTTGTTTTTGTTTTTAGGGCAATACCTGACAGTACTCAAGGTGTATTCCTGCTTCTGTGCTTAAAAATCACCCCTGAAAGAGTTGGGGGACCATATCGGATACCAGAATGGAAACCAAGTTGGCCATATGCAAGGCAAGTGTCTTACCCACTGTATTATCCCTTTGACCCCAGATGACATTCTTTTAAGGTCAGTGTGTAATTCCTTGGGTGTATTAAATATGCCTTAACTGTTGTAATGATACATGACTTTTACTTTCAGAAATAAGTTGCCTTAGTCTCCACCATCTGGGAGCCAGCTAGACTTCTTGTGGAAGAAAGCTAAAAGTGTCTCATGAAGTTATTAATTCAAACCCTTTATTATATGGTAGGGGAAACCAAAAGAACTAAATCCAGATGATATTTTTTCAGGGAAAATGATATCAGCATTGCAGAATAGTAATGCTTAGGAAACAATATTTATACTGGTGTCAGTTTATGTATAGTTGCAAAGTGTACTATTGGGCCATCATAACAAATTACGTCATAGCATACTAGATGGCTTAAGCAACAAAAATTGATTTTCTTACAGTTTTGGATGCAATAAATCCAAATCAAGATGTCAGATGGTTTGGTCTCTCCTGAATCCTTTCCCTGACTGGCGGATGACCATCTTCTGACTATTCCCTCACTTGGTTCATCTCTGGAGGGCATGGACTTACCCCCATCTCTCTTTGTCCAGATTCTAGCTTTTATAAGGAGGATTAGTCATGTTGGATTAAGATCCAACCTCTCACCTCATTTTAGTGTAATCGCTTCTTTCTCTCTTTTGAGGCCTATTTCTAAAAAGAGTCACCTCAGAACACACAATTCAGCACAGCATCTAGGGCCCCTTTGGGGACCCCATCTAAACTATTGTACAAATAAGACACCTTTGAGAATATAGGGGACAGGATAGCTAATTGAATGAAAGAGAAGAACAATGGGTGTGAATTGAATTTGTCTGAAACGAACTAAGTGTTGTGGATACCTTACTTAAGATTTGTTTCGGGTCTGAAAAAAAAATCTTGAGAAATTAATACCTAAGTTTCAGTTTCTGAAAAGGGCTATGAAAGCGACTTAGGGTGTGTGTGTGGGGGGGGGAGAAGTCATATCACATATCACTCATAAGAAAGTATTTTAAAAAGTTTGGGGCCGGAGCAGTGGCACAAGCAGTAGGGCATTTGCCTTGCATGCAGCTGACCTAGGACGGACCGCAGTTCGATACTCCGGTGTCCCCTATGGTCCCCCAAGCCAGTAGCGATTTCGAAGCGCATAGCAAGGAGTAACCCCTGAGCATCACCGGATGTAGACCAAAAACCAAAAAAATAAAATCTATATACCTTTGTCCCTCTCAGAGCAGCCAAATTAGAATGTTTGCTATAGTAGTCTGAAAATCAGTATTTTCTGTTTCATTCTTTCTGGGGAATTCTAGTGTCAATTGAGAAAAACTGAGTGAGTGTGACAGAGTAAACTTATAAACAGAATAAAAGAAAGTTGTAGGTTCTTTTAAGAAATTGTTTCTTGTTTATGGGAAATGAGTGAAGAGATGTTACAAAGAAAAACCAGCAACAACTCTTTGGAAGTGCAAAGAGCAGCCATGATGCAAGAGAGGCTTATGTAAGGTAGAACTTGCAGAAGACAGAGGAGGAAAGGTGGATGGAGCTGAGAAGAATGAACAAGCAAAGTAGCATCGCGACATGGGGCCATAAAGCTAAGAGAAGAGACATCTCAAGAAAGAAGTTCATTCCTGTCCAGGGGACAGAGTTGGTAAGGGGCTTGCCTTGCATGAGGCCAACCCAGTTTAATCCCTGGCACTACAAGTGATGCTCCACACCCCTTCAGGAGTGATCGATGAGCATACAGTCAGGAAAAGTCCCTGAGCAGTTTTGGGTATGTCCCCCCAAAGAAAGAAAACTCTATCAACTGCTCTTAACTTGTGAAGTAGTTAATCAGGTACAATACCAATATAAAAGCCAGATAATGGTCTTAAAAGCATCTATTGATTTTTTGAGTGGGATTTGAGAAATTAGAAACTACAATTATGGGCTATCCTTTGTCTTAGATCTGTCCAGCTTTTGTGCAATTTTGAGGGAAGCGGTTAAAACAAAGTGCATATTTTTCAATCCATTGCTGCTGCGAGGGCTTGAATTATATCAGGATGGTGAGCAAGCTTTGTGACTTCACAAAAGTTATGGCTGTTAGAAATTGTTATAAAGCAGAGAGATTGTACATTAGCTGAACAGACCTCGTGTAACTTAGCTCAAATGAGTGGTCATTGCTAAAATGTCTTTAGTGGCTCTTGTCATGGCTTGAGACAGAGGATAGTAATTTTTAAATGTCTTATGTTTAATAAATTTATTTAAACACCATGGTTACATACATTTTGTTTGTTTGTTTTTTAGACCATATCTGGTGATGCTCAGGGGGCACTTCTGAGGAATCCCTCCTGGTGGTGCTTGAGAAAATATATAAAATGCTACAGACAAAATCAGGCCAGACACATGCCAAAAAGGTGCCCTACCTGCTGTAATATCTCTCTGTTCCTGAAAGAATAATGCTTTAATACCAAAGATGCGCCGGATTCATCGTTTGATTCTGTCAGTGTTTTAAATCTCTTGCAGCTGTCGCAGACTTGTAAAGAATGGACCAGTTTTTCTCTTTGACACCAAAATTAGGACAGTTTTATGTAGCATGTTTATTTAATGAATTAAAATAAAGGATCTATGATCTATAATTATATCCTTAAATCTCAACCCTTCGTTGAGAGTCCTGATATCGAATCAAGAAACAGAATATTATTCGATCAAATTTCTGAACCTTCTGAAATGCTAATGATAATAAAGGGCCTGGATCAGGAGTTACAGAGAATTCAAAGGTAGGTATGGTGTACGTCCTACCTCCACAAACTTTGAAGTAGATCCCAAAGGGGAAGACAGCCCTCTGAAAATGAAAAGGAACCCTGTCACATTAAAGGTTCAAAATATTCTGATCTAAAGAGGATGACATCACACCCATTGATTATATCTGTTGAGAGAGGGATCAAGAAATGTCATAGATAGGTGGTATTGAGACACATTTTCTTTCTTTCTTTTTAATTTAAACACCTTGATTACATACATGATTGTGTTTGGGTTTCAGTCATGTAAAGAACACCACCCATCACCAGTGCAACATTCCCATCACCAATGTCCCAAGTCTCCCTCCTCCCCACCCAACCCCCGCCTGTACTCTAAACAGGCTTTCCATTTCCCTCCTACATTCTCATTATTAGGACAGTTCAAAATGTAGTTATTTCTCTAACTAAACTCATCACTCTTTGTGGTGAGCTTCCTGAGGTGAGCTGGAACTTCCAGCTCTTTTCTCTTTTGTGTCTGAAAATTATTATTGCAAGAATGTCTTTCATTTTTCTTAAAACCCATAGATGAGTGAGACCATTCTGCGTTTTTCTCTCTCTCTCTCTGACTTATTTCACTCAGCATAATAGATTCCGTGTACATCCATGTATAGGAAAATTTCATGACTTCATCTCTCCTGACAGCTGCATAATATTCCATTGTGTATATGTACCACAGTTTCTTTAGCCATTCGTCTGTTGAAGGGCATCTTGGTTGTTTCCAGAGTCTTGCTATGGTAAATAGTGCTGCAATGAATATAGGTGTAAGGAAGGGGTTTTTGTATTGTATTTTTGTGTTCCTAGGGTATATTCCTAGGAGTGGTATAGCTGGATCATATGGGAGCTCGATTTCCAGTTTTTAGAGGAATCTCCATATCGCTTTCCATAAAGGTTGAACTAGACAGCATTCCCACCAGCAGTGGATAAGAGTTCCTTTCTCTCCACATCCCCACTAACACTGTTTATTCTCATTCTTTGTGATGTGTGCCATTCTCTGTGGTGTGAGGTGAGAGACACATTTTCTTGAAGAGAGAATATAGGGATCAACACACTTAACTGTGACAGAGAAATTTGAGGCATATGTGGAGAACTGAAGGGTTTTTTGATTTGGGTTTTCAGAGAGAAACAGTGGGAAAGGAAATGTCATCAGAATGCATCAGCAACAAGAATCCTTGAAGAATTAGGAAGACAAGGTCTCAACACTCCTTTCAACAAGGTTTCTTAAGGTCATCATTTTGCACACTTCTGTTTTCCCAGGAATCAGCCACAATATGCTTTGACCATGCAGAGATTGTATGGACCTTTGATTTGGAAGACATATTTCAACCTCAATAGAAAGAGATTGGAACAAATATCCAGTGTGATGGTTTGGAAATTTGACAGCATGGCCCCATTAACTTTAGTGAGAGTTAGTTTGTTAAATCCCTGGCACTAGCAGGATCCTCAAGTTTCTTACCACCATTATGTTTCTCCTTCAATTGATATGTTTCCAAATCACTTAGATTAAATTAAACTTTGTAGCATCCCCCTATCCAAAAGAAAAAAATATTTAAAAATTACTGCTGCGTGAACTGAAATATCTATATTTATGGGAAATTCTGGTATAGAAAGAAGTAATTATTTATATGTGGAACTAATGAATTTTTTATTCTTTTGAGACATTCCTTTAATACATACACTCTAGGGAAGTGTATTTGTTTTACCTGTCTCTGGGTAGGGGTCAAGCTTTTTGCAAATGATTCTTTTTTGCCAAACCAATTTTCACTTCTGCATATTTTTCCTTCCAATATTTATTAGCCCAAAGATAATAAAAGAAAAATCCTAGAGATTTAAAAAGAATCTGGATGTTTGAAAACTTTATAATTTTAACAGCAAATTTATGTTCAATATTTCCTTTTTAACTCATACAATTCCCTGGAAGGATAGTGCCAAGTATGATTATAAATATTTTCAGATGAGGAAATAAAATTGTGCAGACTCTAAATCAAACCATCTGGGTCACCTAGCTATGTCTAGATTTCAGCGCATCCATTTGTCAAGAAAGGGTGGCCTGAACTGTACAATGGCTATTATCATTGGTTGACAAGGTCAAAGAACTCTCCAAATAATCCTAAGAATTATTAGTTCATATAGTATCTAAAGAAGGATACCTTATCATGGCCCCTCCAGTTCTGAGATAGAATATTCCTGAATTTCTTCAAACCATAGGATTAACTGAAGGATACACATCTATGACCTTGTTTCCAAGTTGTGTGTACTTGTGTGAGCATAGACACATTCATGCACATGGTTGTCTGTTTCTGGGAATGACTTGTTTTCCACACTGACATGTCATGTTCTTGCTTTATTTTCCAGATTCTTGGCCAGTACGGTGGGTTTCATGTCAAGCACAGTTTCCTCTGAGACATAAAAAGAACCTCTGATTACCCCTTTTTATTGAAGCTCATTATCAGGATTTTTATCTGTTTCTCTTTATGTCTCTCTCTTCCTGATAGATAGCCTGTGCTGCATGCTCATTGGTCAATGTCCTACAGTGTTATTTAGAACATATTTCCTGGCCCTATTTGTTTTCATCAGTATGCTTTGTCTTAAGGTGCTCAGGTTAGTCCTTTTATATTTTACTGAAATATGTTTCTTATAGAATGACTATAGTACTTGTGTATGTTCAGCTCTGAGCTAACATATGGAAAACGCTTGAAATAAAAGGAAAAAGTTCTGGATGATTATTTACAGAAAAACGAAGAAAAAAGAAATGAAAAATATCCAATCACACATGGAAAAGAACAATAAAGTTTTAAGGTTTTCCTCCAGAAAGGCAAGCAGATTAAGTCTATACACAAAAATATAAAGGTAAGTCTTTACTTTTATATAAATATATAAGAATATATCCTCAAATCTATATATCAAGGAAACTTGGTGACCTGAACACAATGTTCTTTTTTTCTTTTCCACAAATTATGTAAATTGCAATATAATCAATATATGTACTAGTTTCTACAGTTATAATAGCCTTAATACTGATGATTATAACAACCATCATGATAGTGACAGAGAGCATTTTAATGCATTATTTTCTCACCTCTGCCCTTAGCTTATCTCATTTGAGCTTTAAAACTTTTGTCTGTGGGTAAGGATTTGCTTTTTCTTAGAAGAGCAGAATTTGAGTCTGTTTTGGTCATCCATTCTAAACAAGGTAGTATGACATTCGGACAGAACTGGGTCTCTGACTTATACCCCTGCACATTTTTATTTTATATGGCTTCTTGACTAATAAAATTTTAAGCCATAAATTGTCAAGAGAGCAATGAAGATATTCCTTTGATCTGTAGGGGTGGGAAGGATTTTGGATGCTATCTAGTGATGGGCAGAGCTTATTTCTGGCACTGCATCAAACTGAGTGAGCCTAGTATAAAAGCAATCACTGTACCTGCCATACTACTTTTCCATCCTTGGCAACGAATACATTCTAAAAGTACGATTTCCTATATTTCTAAAAAGATTGCAAGGAAATGTGGCAAGCTAGTCTTTAAGGATAGATGTCAGGTTTTTTTTTGTCTCTTGGAAACTGATTTGTTCAGCACAATTGGAACACAAGACATTCACCTAAACTTCAGGTCAAGGTGACAGAAACAGCTGGAGTGGTATCTAGATTCAACATGATGACTTACCTCTAGTTCTTTCCTGGGATTTCAGAGATAACAGAGAAAAATATGTTTTTATTATGTTTTTATGTTTTATTAAATAAAAGATACGTTTAGGGGTGAAAGCAATAGTGCATCAGCAAAGGTAATTGCTTTGCACACAGTCTGCCCTGGTTCAATTCCCATCATCCCATATGGTTTCCCAAGCACTGCCAGGAGTAATTCCTGAGGACAAAACAAGAGTAATCCCTGTGCATCTGCCGAGTGTGGCCCCAACAAAACTAAACTAAACAATATATAGACTTAAAAATCTTCATCTATCAAAGAAACCTTTTGAAAAGATCTAACACCAACTTATGATAAATATTACAACAAAAATAAGGACAAAATGAATTTACCTCAATATGGTGAAGACCACATACAAACCACAGCTAACAAAAATCGTAAAAATTGGAAAGCCTTACCTCTAAAATCAGACATAAAGCAAAGATGTCCACCTTTACTTTGATTCAACATAAAATTTAAAAGTTCTATCCACAGCAAGTAGGCAAGAAATAGAAATGCTAGGAATTCAAAGTGGGAAAAAGTAAAATACCACTATTGAAGATGATATAACATTCATAGAAAACCCTAAAGACACATACACACAATAAACACAGTAGCATAGCTACAAAACTTATTTTTACAAAATATATTTATTTTTTTCTATAAAATCAATGAACTGGCTTATTCTTACAAAATATATCGTATTTTTTCACGAAAACAAGAAACTGGAAGACAAAGAAGTAAAAACCAAAACTGTCTTTGCTAATTGTGTCCAAACCAAACAAGCATCTAGGAATCAACAAAGGAGGTGCAAGACATGCATTTAAAACTGTAAGTCACTTTTAAAAGAAATGTCAAAAAACACATGAAAATGTAAAAATATTTCATGTTTAAGACTTGGAAGTGTTAGCAAGTTAAAATGAGTAGTAAATAATAAATGGAATCAAAGCAATCCTAACCAAAGTTCTAATGACTTTCTTCCACTGAAGAAATACCAAATACTACCATAATTTGTACAACTTCACCAATTGCCAATGAAATCTTCTGGAAAAAGGTATTGAGAAGTATTTCATTCTCTGCCTTTAAACTATAGTATAAAGTTATAGCAATCAAAACAACGTGGTATTGGAATAAACAGAAACCTTGAACCAATAAAACAAAAAGAGCAGAGATAAGTTAATTACCCTTAAATATAAGGATAGTTAAGGAAGTTGGTGAATTTTGTAGGGAAGAAAAATATTGTAAACAATTGATATTGGAAAAACTAATTAGCTACACACAAAGATAAAATTCTGCACCCAAAGCACACTATTGTATGCAACATTATCTTAATTTTAAAAAGTGTCTGTTTTACAAGATGGAAAAAGTAATGGATATTTAAAGCAAAGAAAATCTAGTGATGGGTTATTGCCAGTTGTTACATTATTCAAATTAAAGGACGGTTATGCAAACATACCAGATTGCTTTTTTGACAATCCTGGTTTAAAGAATAAGCACCTAAAATTTGTCTGCACATCTTACAAAACTTCAAAAAGTTGACATGATAAGATTAGTCTTTCATGAAAAGGTTCAAAAACAGGAATGTTTCTCTTCTCTTTGTCACTCACTTGGTTGTGGTAATTAATTATATAGTTGGTATTATTGTCAGGATTCACATATTTTAGTTACAGTACTTGCATTGTAGTACTTGGGTGCAGTACTTGGTTGCAGTACACTGAGATCTTATGCTTGGTTGTTGGTCACAAACCAAGTTGTGGGGATACAAACTGCAATACTATCTGCAGAGGCGGCATACATCGTGTGAGGTCAGCGTTGGGGACTGAAGTCTTGATCTCATGCCTACAAGTAATGTGCTCTCCAATGAAGCAAATTCCCAGGTCCTAGAAGCAAATAGTTTCTGATATTCTGAAAAAAAAAAACTAATTTATAAGCTTAAAGGCATAGAAAATCTCTTATTGTGTTGGGAGCAAAGTGTGAAGGAAAAAATGTATATTTTAGGTGTACTTTATTTATTAGGAGTACTTTATTTGTTTATTTTTTATTTATTTTGGGCCACACCAGTGATGCGCAGGGGTTATTTCTGGCTCTGTGTTCAGAAACTGCTCCTGGCAGGCTCAGGAGATCATAATAGGATGCCGAGGATCGAACTCGGGTTGGCTGTGTGCAAGACAAATGCTCTACCTGCTGTGCTCTCTGACCCCTGTCTTTTTTTTTAATTTTTTAATTTAATTTAATTTTAATTTTAATTTTTTTAATTTTTTAAAAAATGTGTTACTTTTTTTGTTTTGCTTTTGGGCTACACCTGGTGACACTCAGGGGTTACTCCCGCCTATGTGCTCAGAAATTGCTCCTGACTTGGGGGACCATATGGGATGCTGGGGGATCGAACCATGGTCCGCCCTAGGCTAGCAGGTGCAAGGCAGATGCTTTACGGCTTGTGCCACCACTCTGGCCCCCGTGTTTCATTCTTGACATAATCGACCACAATATATTTGTTTTCACATGAGTGATAGCAGGTTATTTTACAAAGAATAGAAAGAACAAGAAAAAGGAAGAGAAGAAAAATTTAAAAAAAGAAAGAAAAAAGAAGTACAGAATCAAATACATTTGCGAAAATTATTGCATCTCCAATGAAGTCATGAGTACAATGGTAGAAAGCTTAGTAAGCTCCTGTTAGCTGTCCGTTCTGTTAAATTGGTGTGTTCCCTTAGGAATGACAGCATCAAACAAATGAAGTTGCCCAGAAATTCAAAGCACTTTACTGATACTGCCAGCCTTCTGGAAGAAAGGGGATGAGACGGTAGGGGTGCCTGAACACACTTCAAAAAGTCCAGGTGATGGGGCCGGCGAGGTGGCACTAGAGGTAAGGTGTCTGCCTTGCAAGCCCAAGCCAAGGAAGGACTGCGGTTCGATCCCCTGGGATCCCATATGGTCCCCCCAAACCAGGGGCAATTTCTGAGCACTTAGCCAGGAGTAACCCCTGAGCATCAAACAGGTGTGGCCCGAAAAACCAAAAAAAAAAAAAAAAAAAAGTCCAGGTGATATAAGCCCAAGACCAGAGTACCTGAAGTTTAGTTAGATTAGTGTTTCCAATGAGAATCCTAGAGGTGTGGAGAGGCAGAGCCAAATACAAAACAATGATTCTGGGTGATGAATGCAGCATCCATAGCTTCAGCAGGGCAGGGACTTGGCCTGTTCTCTCCTCCAGAGCTTGCTAGCTTTTTTACTTCATGACTGGTGTACCATGATTTTTTACAGCTTGGTTTATATCTTTTCAAGCAAATGTGGAACTCCATTTGTGAGTGTTGTCCTTTGTCTTTTATTTTTTTTAAAAATGTGTGTCTGTGTGTAATGAGTTAATTCTATATACAAGAAATTAGCACAGACACCATGATTGTCTCTGACTAAGATTTTGTGACAAAACTTTGGTCCCCGATACTAGATGATTATACTCATGTATGGTAGAGAAACAAAATGAAACACAATGAATCATGACAAACCCTTGGTCCTGATTACAAAACTGAGATTACCAAGTGGAGTGGGTTAGGTTAGGATGGAAAGAGGAAGTGGAGATGTGTGAGGTGGGGGACAGCAGGGAAGGAGGCCACAAAGTAGAAGCGATATAAGGACAGTGGCAGAACATATTGGTCATTTTGATGGCAAGAAGGTGAGTAATTTTGTACACCAAAACCACCAGCATTAACATGACTATCTCCATGTTAGCTAAAGTACAATTAAAAATAAATGAACTAAAAAAACTTGATTCAGAGCTTGAGGGTGAATTCGATGACAGCCAGATCAAGGAAGCAGCCTGAGTCCATGAAATGATGGCAAAGTTGTGAGCGAACCAACTAATAGATATAATTAAATTCTCAAGGACAGCTCATGTATTGGGTCATAAGCCAGCCTTGGCTAAAGGAAGCATAATTGGAACCACACTGGGTTCTCAAAGCCCAGCTGGTAAATGACAGGGAAGAGACAGAACCCAAAGTCCTGTTCACAGAGGTGGCACTCCATCCACTCAGCCACAGACTCGTAGATGCTTCCTGCCAGGCTGCGTCCGTGCTAGAACTCAAAGGTAAGTGATGAAGGTGAAGATCTCATAAGGAAATGAAGACAAAAAAAAACTTACCTGACAAGAATATTACAATATATTCGGGGACAAAAACAACAGGCTGGGAAGGACACACTGAAGGAATAAAAATTTCCAGAGGAACTCTTTTTCTAGCAAGTTCTTCTGAAATTTATTTAAATGAAGTGCATTTGATAAAAATAGCAGTTTCCTTCTCTGTACCTGGGTGCTAATGAGCTCCGCAGGCATTTGCTCCTCACTCTGATATATTTGCTGTCCTTAACACACCTCTCTCTGGCACTCTTAGGGGTCCTGGAGTGTTGAAATGAGGTCGGCTGGTACTTGAAAAGACTTCCCTGGGTGCGAAAATACACTGATGTAATGATTTCTTTTCATTTTCTTTTTAAAGAATAAAGGGCAAAGGGCAGTGAGTGGTGGGAGGAAAAAGCAATGTTTTAAGGAAACAGGAAGGCAAATTCTAGTTTAGTTTCACTGCTCTTAGACTTCATTGGAATAGATTTCATCACCTTCATGTGCTGGGCTCTCCGGGATCAAAGACATTCCATGAGCAAAACAGGAGCATAACAAGTGGCTGGAGACCAACTTCAGGCACGGGTTTTTAGAGTCAAGTTGTTCCTTAAAATAATACTGACCCAGAATATAGTAGTATCGCGTGACAATGTTGAATACGTTTTTATTTAATATTTTTAACAGTATTAACTAGACTGGAATGTGGCTTGACAAGTTTATTGCATCTTACTTTCTAGCTGAATGAAATGAGCAGGGCATTTGTTTAGCCTCAGTTTTCAGACCTATAAACTGGAAATAATACAGCCATCCTTCTGGGCCAGTGTAATAGCACAGTGGCTTGGGCATTTACCTTGCACATACGTGGCTGACCCTTGTTCGATCCCTGGAATCTCATGGGGTCACCCAAGACCACTAAGAGTTATTTCTGAGTGCAGAGCCAGGAATAACCCATGAACACTGCCGGATGTGGCTCAAAACCAAAACAACCCCACAAAAATTAAAACAGCCATCTCTGTGATCGCAGGAGTATCATCAGTAGCGATCGCTGAGCACAGAGCCAGAAGTAATCCCTGAGTACCACCAGGCATGGCCCCAAATCCAAACAAAACAAAGAAAACAAAACAAATACATTTTATTAAATTAATTGAAATTTTGAATTTAGTTAAATTTGACAAAATTTTAAACCTTACAGACATTACAAAAATAGCCTTACGAAGTTCTTAATAAATACTCTTTTCACATAATATTTATAACACTATTTTTGTTTGTTTGGGGGCCATAGCGGGTAGTGCTATTGGCTTACTCCTGCCTCTGCACTTAAGGATCACTCCTGGAAGGGACCATATGGGGTACTAGGAGTCTAACCCAGGATAGGGCATGCAAAGAAATTCCTTAAGCTCTGTACTATCTCTCTAGCTACAATGATAATACTGGTAATAAGACTTGAGGTGATGGTATTTAGTCACAGGCAGATCGTGTTCAGCATAGCCCTGCTGTAAAGAGACACTGAAAAGAGGGGAGAAAAGAGCATAGAAAAGTGGGTCTGGGCCAGGACCCGGATTTTAGCATTCTATATTTATCTCAGATCAGCGTCATGACTCACAGAGTAAATTTTATGGGAATAGGAAATACTGACCAGCAATCACAGCCATAATCCAGCTTTAACACCAAAGAAGATGGACTGGCAACCAGGATTCTGGACTCCTGATTGAAGAAGTGTTTGGGAAAGAGAAGTTGAGAACTTTGAAATGTCTTTCACTCATCCAAAATGTGATTAAGGTAGAAATAAGCTATTTGAGTTTGTATTTCTATGTCCCGAAGATAGTACGTTCTTCCCTCATCAACAACCTTGTAAGATGTACAGATAGTCCCAATATTTGTATTTCTACAAATCAAAAAATAAAAAGTGGCAACACTCTTTGTTGTAAACAGCAAGACACAAAGAGAGAGAGAGATAAAACCAAAGCCTAGGGCCTGAGAGATACCACAGAGGTAGGGCATCTTGCCTTGCACACAGCCAACCCAGGACAGACGATGGTTTGAATCTTAGCATCCCATATGGTCCCTCAAGCCTGCCAGGGGTGATTTCTGAGCTCAGAGTCAGGAGTAACCCCTGTGCACCGCTGGGTGTGACACCCTCCTCCAAAAAAATAAATAAACCAACCCAAAGCCTAGTCTAAGCCTGACACTTCTACTTACTAAAACAGTCTTTACTCAATATGTTGACCCTTTTGGGCCCGGAGAGATAGCACAGCGGGTTTGCCTTGCAAGAAGCCGATCCAGGACCAAAGGTGGTTGGTTCGAATCCAGGTGTCCCATATGGTCCCCGTGCCTGCCAGGAGCTATTTCTGAGCAGACAGCCAAGAGTAACCCCTGAGCACTGCCGGGTGTGACCCAAAGACCAATATACATATATATTGACCCTTTTATAGTTGATGTGAATATTTATGCTCTTTAGGGGGCTTTTCTGGGCAGAGAAAAAGAACTTGGATTTGACAAAAATCTGATTAAGTGAAAAATCTAGAGATATTGTAAAGCAGATAGGGAAAAAACTATGAAAGTCCAGTAAAAATGAGAAACTTTATTATTATTATTTTTACCCATGATCCTTGTTGTTGACCTCGATGAAGATCAGGAGAAATTTATATCGATTTTATTTTGTTCATAGGGTTCTTGAGTGTTATCAGTGGATTCACATATTGAATTAACAGGTGAGAAACTTTTAAAATTCCCTGTTCATGTCTTGCCCCTGTTGGCACTGTTGTTATTACAATAACCAAGTCACACATAGATGTTTGAGGTGCTTGCACACTTTAGTTGTGCTCTGGAGAGACCAAATAGCCATACTACTGATATTGTGCTTGGCCAGCAGGGGGGAAGTGCCACAGATTAAATTTAGTCAGGGGTCCTGCACGGTAAGAGAATGTTCCTTTGTCAAAGAATATTCTTCAGCCTTCTAAAAGGAAAATGACACAATACTCTGAACCCATGTTGTTGAGTGAAAAATGTAAGTAACATATATTAATTGAGACATGATTAGGATTTTCACATAAAATGATGTATTTGGTAACTACAGCAATTTATGAGACCCATTTTAAAGAAGATAAACCTGAGACTCAGAGTGTCTACAGAACTCTGAGTGCAGTATGGAACATCTTACAATATTTAAGAATGTTATGCTTATGTGTAGCCCATGATCTATTTATTTCACTCTTACAAGAATCTTACTCATGGTTTTGCACTCTTATAAGTAGCTTATGGATCTGTGAGAAATATGGAGTCTAACATTGGTTCTTTCTGTCCTAACAACTGCAGTATAGTTAATTGTTTATATATTAAAGTTTCCTTGTATGTGCAAATTAAATATACTATGAATTTCCAGGCTCAGCCCTAACTGACATAAGCATCTACCATATTCCACTCAAATGCAATGTACTTATGAGGAAGTGTTTTTAGATCCAGTTTTCAGCTGGAAAATCTGAGATGAGGACCTACCTGGGCCAGATCCACAGGGCATTAGGTACATCTCATTACAGATGCTTTGGCCAGTTTTGCCTTCCCCAGAATCTTATAACAGGCTTTAACAGAGCATCGGAGGTGAGGGTAGAGATAAAAGTTCAAGCCAATGACAGAACTTGAGAAAGAGGAAGGTTATCAGCTGAAATAATTTTTCTTTTGACAATCTTGGGATTCTGAAACTAAATGGGGTAGAGTTCTATTAACTGGGGAACTAAACTATAGAGGCAGTCAGTAGTTGTAAAGCTATAATCTTACTAAAATTAACCAAATAATTGAAATGTGAGAAATGCCTCACAAATATGATGGTTTTAGATGTTTTAACCCTTGTCAAATTTGTGGGTAAAAATTCTCATACTTTTTAATTTTTATTCATTTATTCCTTTCTCCTCCCTTTTTCTCTTTTTCTCATTATTTTAAGGAGTATTTACCTTTTGTCTCTTAAAAGACATTGAGAAAAAGCTTTATACAAGTCCTTTAATGACAATTAAATTTTTATTGCCAATTAATTTTATTACATTATATAAACACCATTTATGCAAGGGATTGTTTATAAGACAGTTGATTTCTCTTTCCAAAAATACAAAGTTATTCATGATTGAGTTTCAGTCATAGGATATAAAACACCCTTCATTAGTTCACATATCCCACCACCAATGTCCCCAATTTCCCTCCTCTCCCTGCCTGCCTCTGGGGCAGACATTTCTCTCTCTCTCTCTTTTTTCTCTCCCTCACTCTCACTTTTCTCCCCCCTTTTAGATACTATGGTTTGTATTGTTGTTAGTGAAGAGTATCATGCATATCACTTTATCTCCTGCCAACTCTTGTCCAGAGTGATCATTTCCAACTATCATTGAAACAGTGGTCTCTTCTCTGCTATATCTGCACTCCCATTCTTTGTGGGAAGCTTCATACTAAGGGTCTTCCTGGCCCTTATCTCTATTGTCTTTGGTATTACTACCATGCTATAACTTTTCTTATATTCTACAAGTGAGTGAGATCATTCTATGTCCATCCCTCTCCTTCTGAATCATTTCACTCAACACAATATTTTCCATAGTATTCGTGTATAAGTAAACTTCATGATTTCATTTTTCCTAACAGATATATAGTATTCTATTCTGTAAATACACCATAGATTCTTAAGTCACCTAAGTTTTGGGGTTGTTTCCAAATTCTGGCAATTTTGAGTAGTGCTGCAATGAATATAAGGATGCAGAGGGTTTTTATATATTGTGTTTTTGGGTTCCTATGGTATATCACTAGGAGTGGCATTGTTGTGCCATGTGAATACTCAAATTCTCATTTTTTGAAAAATATCCATATTGTTTTTCCAAAAAGCTAGACCAGTCTACATTCCCATCAGTAGTGAATGAGAATCCATTTTTTCCTACATTCACACCAGCACAGTTTGTTTCTTGCTCTTTGGATGTGTGCTGACATTGGAGCTAAAGATGATATATCACTGTTATTTTATTTAATTTTTTTTGTTTTGGGGGGCCAGACCCGGCTGTGCTCAGGGGTTACTCCTTGCTCTTCACTCAGCAATTGCTCCTAGCAGGCTCAGGGAACCATATGTGCTGCCAGGAAATCGAACTGGGTCTGTTCAGAGTTGACTGCATGCAAAGCAAAAGCCCTACCACCGTGTTATCTCTCGGACTCCCTCTCATTGTTATTTTTACTTGAATCTCCCTAATAATTAATAATGTGGAGCATTTTTATGTATCTTTTGGCCATCTGAATTTCTTTGAGGAAATGTCTGTTCATTTCTTCTTCCCTCCCCCCATTTTCCAGATGGGATTGAACTCTACCAGTCCTTGTATATGTTGGAAATTAAGCCCTTATCAGATGGGTATTGGGTGAATAGTTTCTCCCATTCAGTGTGTAGTCTATGTATCCTAGTCACTGTTTTCTTTGAGGTGCAGAAGCTTCTTTGTTTGATGTAGTCCTATTTGTTTATCTTTGCTTCCACTAGCTTGGCCAGTGGTGTTTCACTCTTGAAAATGTCTTTAGTTCCAATATCATGGAGTCTACATTTTCTCTATATCTCCTATGATTTGGGATCTGATATCAAAGTCTTTCAACAATTTTGATTTGATTTTTGTGTATGACATTAAAGAGAGGTCTAAGTTCAATTTTTTTGCATCTAGTGGACCAGTTTTCCCAACACCATGTGTTGTCCTTGCTCCATTGTGCATTTTTTGCCCTTTTGTTAAAAATTAATTGATCATGTTCCTGAGGGTCAGTTTTAGAATATTTGAGTTTATTCCATTGATTTGAGGGTCTGTCTTTATTCTAATGATTTTTTAATTAGTAATATTATTTTGACCAAAGTGGATTACCAATCATTCACAGTAGTATTTTTGGTATATAGTAACATTGAATCAGGGGCATTCCCACCACCAATGTGTCCTCCCTCCACCCCTGTTCCCAGCATGCATCTTTTAATGAGTGCTGCTTTATAGTTTGAAGTTAGGGAAATAAATACCTCCCATCTTATTTTCCCAATGTTTTCTTCAGGTATTCATGGAAATTTAATATTCCATATAAATTTCAGGAGTGTTTAATCTATTTCTTTCTGAAATGTTGAGTATCATTATAGAGATTGCATTAAATCTGCATTATATATTTATTTGATAAGAATTCATTTTTAGTGATGTTAAACCTCCCAATCCATAAGCAGGGTATATGTTTCTATTTTCTATGTCCTCTTTTATTTCTTGAAGTAATGTTTTATAGTTTTATTTCAATACATCTTTCACTTCTTTAGTTGACTCCAATGTACTTGATTGTACCTTTGAGGCACAATTGTGAATTGGGATTGTTTTTTAATAGCCTTCTTCTTTTTAATTATTTGTAAATAGAAACTCCATATATTTTTACATTTTTATTTTTCAGCCTGACAATACTATACAAATATATTGTTTCTAGATGTATTTTTGTGGAGTAATTTGATTTTCTAAAATAGTATTATGTTATCTGCAAACAGTGAGAGCTTGAGTTCTTTCTTGATGGATCAATTGGTATATTTTTCTTGCCTAATTTCTATAGCAAGTACTTCCAGTATCCTATTGAATATAAGTGGTGAGAGGGGGCAAACTTGTCTTTTGCCAGATCTTAAAGAAAAGCCTTTTAGTTATTTCCCATTGAGTATAACGCTTGCCAGAGGCTTGTGATAAATGACTTTGACTATATTGAGGAAGATTCTTTCAATTCCCATTTTGTTAAGGGTTTATTATGAAAGGGTGCTGGAACTTGTCAAATAATTTAAATGAATTTGATATAATAATATGATTTTTATATTTTCTTATGTTGATATGTTGTATTATATTGACTAACTTGCATATGTTAAACTATCCTTGCATCTCTAGAATGAATCTTACTTGGTTATGGTATGGGACCTTCTTAATGAGTTGTTTGATTCTATTTGCTAGAATTTTGTTGAGGATCTTTGTACTTGTGTTCACCAAGAATATCAACATATAATTCTCTTTGTGTGTGGTGTCTCTGTTTGGTTTTGGTATCACGATGGTATTAGTTTCATAGAAACTGTTTGGGAGTGTTTCTGTTTCTTCAGTTTCCCTGGAAGAGCCTGAAAAGAATTGGCAGTAAAAGTTTAAAAGTTTAAAACAATTTATTAGAGAAATCATCTGAGCCTGGGATTTTATTTTTTGGGGAAGGCTTTAATTACCATTTTACCTTTCTTGGTAGTGATAGGTTTATTCAAGTATTGCATGTCATTTTGGTTTAAACTTGTGAGGTTTTAGCAGTCCAAAATTTATCCATTTCTTCCAGGTTTTCTCATTTTTGTGACATAAAGCTTCTCAAAGTAATCTATGATTACCCTTTGAATTTCTGTAGTATCTGTTGTGATGTCCTCACTTTCATTTCTGATTTGATTCATTAAGCTTTTCCCTTTCTTTGTGAGTCTTGCTAATGATTTGTTGATCTTTTTCCTTTCAAAGAGCCGACTCTTGCTTTTATTCATCTTTTGTATTGGGAGGTGTTCAGTTTATTGATTTCTGCTCTAAGTTTTATTATTTCCTTCCTTCTGTCTGCTTTCAGCTCATTTTGTTGACCAGTTTTTAATCTCTTAAGTTGTACCATTAAATTGTATAGATAAGCCTTTTCTTCCTTCATGAATTTTTGTAAAACTACACATTTTTCCTCAGTACCACTTTGCTGTGTCCTACAAATTCTAATAATTCATGATTTCTTTTTTTTTTTTTCATTTGTTTCTAGGGATCTTTTGATATCTCTTTGGTTCCTCTCTGAGCCATTGATTGTTTGGTAGTGAGATGTTTAATATAAAGCTTAGTCTTTGCTTTTATTTGTAATTAACTTCTATGTTCATTGCATCATGATCTAAGATAGTTGATACAAATTTTATCTCTTGATTTTATGGAGGTATGGCCCAGCATATGGTATATTTTGAAGAATGTCCCATGTGCTTTGGAGAAGAATGTATATTCAGTATATACATGTTGCAGAACAACCCTTGATGGGGTTGGCTGATGGAGGGATGGAAGATGAGGTCTTTCTCCTCCAGCTTGGACCACGTGTCTGCTACCCTGTTCAGCCGGCGGTTCTGAGGTGAATGTGGTGGGTATAAAGCTAACAGACAGGCAAGCTTCTGAAGATAATAGCTTTATTCCATGCATAAGGCTGAAATCCAAAGCCCCAGAATCAACCACAGGAAAAAAGCCCTAGCCTTCCACAGAGCTTGCTTTTATACATAATAATCAGGTACCACCCAAGGGTGGAAGCAGAATGCCAGGTCACACCCTAGGGTAGGGCACAATCATGATCAGGGTAGGATCAGTAACATAATAATCCCATGGAAATGTTTACATACACAATTACCCCCCCTGTTTTTTAGTAAACAAACATAATAATATACACAAGTAAGTAATATTGTCTATACACACATATCTACTAAGCTCCTCTTTTCCATTTCTTACTTCAAAGTATATCTTTGTTGATTTTTAGTTTGGTTGATCTATCAAGAGGTGACAGGGCAGGGTTGAAGTCTCCCACAACTATTATGTTGGTATTCATGTCTTTCTTCAAGTCTATTAGCAGTTGTTTTAAGGATTTTTTTCATTGGGTGCATATATGTTTACTAATGTAATTTCTTTCTAATGTACATATCTCTTGATTATTAAGAAATGACATTTTCTGTCTCTTATTCTTTCTAAGCATAAAATTTATGTCATCTGATATAAGTATGGCCACTCTATTCTTTTTTAGGAATTGTTTGCTTGAGGGATGTCTTCCAAAATTTGACTGAGTCTATGTTTGCTCAAATTATTCAAATGTGTTTCTAGTACGCAGAAAAATGTATTAAATTTTATGATACATGTTGCCACTTTGTGTCTCTTAGCTGGTGCATTTAGTCATTGAAGTTGAGAGAGATTATTGTCATAGGATTTTGTGTAATCTTTTGTTTGTATGCTTGTGAGGTCTGATCTGCAGTGCCTTAAAGTAGACACTTCAGACACTTCAGAACTTCTTTTAAGGTTGGTTTTGAGTCTGTAAAGTTCCTGAGCTGTTTATCTGTGAGGCTGTGAATTATTCTTTCTTCAAACATGAATGAAAGTCTGTTTGGGTGAAGTATTGTTGGTGAGGCATTCACCAACTCATTACATTCAGTTTCTTCACTATTTCTCACCACTGTTTTTGTGCTTTTGGGCACTCTCTTTTGCAGGTTGCTTGTGATAAATCTATTGTAAATCTTAAGTTTCTTTCTTTGTATATAATTTCCCTTTTCAACCTAGTTGCTTTTAGTATTTTATCTCTATGGTTTTCATCATTGTAGCTAAGATGTGCTTTGGGGTGTTTTTATTTGGGTCTTTTTTGAATTGTAGGCATACAGAATGTGAATGTAAGCAACCTTCAGCTCTGGTGTCTTTGACTAGTGCTTCTTTATAGGGATTTTCTTCCTAGCCCTAGGGGACCCCAATACTCTTGTGTTATTTCTGTTAAATTTATCCCAAAGATTTATTGTAATTTGTTCACTTAGTTTGAGGATTTTTTCCATCTTCTGTTTGTTGATTTTTAAGGCTCTTTTCCAACTTCTTCTGCTGAATGGAACTGTAATGCAACTCATTTTCCAGCTCACTGACTCTATCTTCAACAGCTGTTACTCTGCTGGTAAGGCATTCCAGTGAGTTTTCCATCTTGTCTATCAAGTTTTTCAGTCTTAATATTTTTGTTTGAAGTATTCTCATTTCTATTCCCATATCCTCTTGCATCTTGCTGCCTGTTCATTCCATGCTATGAGTTCTTTGAACATCCTTAACAGTTCTGTTCTAAAATCCTGATCAGAGAGGTTATATAGGAGGCTGATGTTAGCTGGGTCTTCAGAACTATCATCTTCTTTCACTGAGTGTGGTGTGGTTCTATATTGCTTTTTCAGTGTGATCTTTATATTGTGGTGGTGTTTTTATGTGTTGTGGTGGAACTCCTAGACTAGAAGAAATGTGCAGCCATTTAGTGAAGCAGAGCAGTCATGTTCTTGTCTGGAAAGATTTACTTCACCTTGGTTCTGTTCAAAATGGTGTTTCTATTCCCCCCCTCCTTTTTTTTTTTTGCTTTTGGGCCACACCTGCTGGTGCTCAGCGGGTAGTCCAGACTCTGTGTTTTTGAATCATTGCTAATGGGCTTAGGGACCATATACAATGTTGGGAATCAAACCTAGGTCAGCCATGTGAGAGGCAAATGTCCTATCCCTGAACTTTTGCTCCAGCCCCCAAAATGGCCCTTTTCATTAAAAAAATTTTTTACTTCATTTAAAGAAAATACTTAACATAGTTGACCTAATGTATTTGTTTCCAGGTAAGTGAAAGCAAATGTATTGGGGAAAAATAAAAAAATAAAAGGAAAGGGAAGAAAAAAAGATTTTTTTAAAGAAATAAAAAATTAGTACAGCACCAAGCACATTTGTGAAAATTATTGTATCTCCAATGAAGTCATCAATACAAAAGCAACAGGTTTAGTAAGGTCTTGTTGTTAGCTGTCCATTCTTTTCAAATGGCATGATTCTATTGGAATGATCACATCAATAAATGAAGTCATCCAGAAGTTCAAAGCACTATTTATTATTGATACTTTGAGTTTTAAGAGCATGTAGAGAGCTGTCAGGTCTCCTGGAGGAGGAAGATATGGAGGGAGGTACTCACCATCACTCCACAAAGCCCTAGTGATATCAACCCAAAGACTGGCATACCTGAAGTTTGGTCAGATTGGTGTCCTCCAAGGAAATCATAAAGAGGTGATTAAACAGGGCCATTGGGAAAACAGTGATTCTGAGTGATGGAGGCAGGAAGCCTGACTTCAATAGGGCAAGGACTTAGCCCATTCGCTCTTCCCAAAATGGCCAGTTTTCTGCTTTGTGGGCCTTTGTACCCATGGTCTTTCATGGTTTGGTTTACATCTGTTCAAGAGTGAGTTTACTTATGGATCTGGCCTGATTTGAACATGGCAACTAAATTTGTGGCAAACAGCAGCCAGACATCTTGTAAAAAGGAAGATGTTGAGAGAGGGTGCCCACACTCACTCCAAGAAGCACTCATCATATCAGCCCAAAGACCCCTGAACCTGAAGTTTAGTCAGGTTGATATTTCTGAAGGTAATCTTAAAGGGGTGATGGAGGCAACAGGCAGAGTGGGGACTTGGGAAATAATGGTTTTTAGTCCAAACACTGCCCACAGCCTGCAGCTACAGCTCCTGATGTGGATCATAATCTTTTTTTTTTTTTTCTCCTGGCCAAGATCTAGTCTGAGGACACTCACCTCAATTCAGTTCAAAATGCCAATTTGAATTTTTTTCAATTACCAGTCCTTGACACAGATCACAAAGAGCAAGAACAACCATTACGTTCATGAATGTGGAGAGAAAGAAACGCTCATTCACTGCTGGTGGAAATGCCATCTAGTTCAGCCTTTATGGAAAACAATATGGATGTTCCTTTAAAAAATGGTTCTTAGGCTCCCAAATGATACAGCAAAACTACTCCTAGGGATATGCCCTAGGAATACTAAAACACGATACAAAAATGCCCTCTGCACTCCTATGTTTACAGCAGTGCTGTTTACAATAGCCAAAATATGAAAACAACCCAAATTCCTGAGTGCCTAAAAAAACAGTAGTACATCTACACAGTGGAATACTATGCAGTTAGAAAAATGACATCATGAAATTTGCCTATAATGGATGGATATAGAGATTATTATGCTGAGTGAAATAAATCAGAGAGAGAGAGAGATAAACACAAAGTCTGACTCATCTGTGGGGTTTAAGAAAAATAAAAGACAGTAGGGTAATAGTACCCAAAGACTATAGAGATGAGGTTTGGAAGGACCAGCCCATAATATGAAGCTTACCACAAAGAGTGGTGAGTGCAGTTAGAGAAGTAACTACACTGGCAGCCACCATGACACTTATAGAGAAGTACAATGCCTGTCTTGAAGGCAGGAGGAGATGGGGGAGGAGGGAGATGAGGGACATTGGTGGTAGGAAATTTGCACTGGTGAACAGGGGGTGCATTTTATGACACATTACGAACATGTCTGTAACCATGTAACTTAAATAAAGAAATTATTTTCATCAAAAAAACATTGTTTTAAATTACCAGTCCTTAAAAGAACAGAACAATTTAGGAAAAGATAAATATTTGACCCACAGAAAAAAATCACTAATGATGGAGTTTCAGGTTTTAACGAAGATAAGATAT
This sequence comes from Suncus etruscus, assembly GCF_024139225.1. Lineage (NCBI taxonomy): Eukaryota > Metazoa > Chordata > Mammalia > Eulipotyphla > Soricidae > Suncus > Suncus etruscus. The sequence continues at coordinate 4,172,219 of NC_064863.1, forward strand.
AAATCTATATATAAAGAGAGATATTTCATTTAGGGGTCACATAGGACAGTGCTCAAGGGTACTTCTGTCTCTTCACTCATGAATATCTCCTGGTAGTGTTTAGGAGACCATATGGGGTGCCAGGAATCAAACCCTGAACATGCAAAGCAAACATACCCTACCCACTCTATTTCCTCTAGCTCTTTAAAAGATATTTTTAAGTAGGATCTTTCTTTTTTTTTTTTTTTTTTTTTTTTTGGTTTTTGGGCCACACCCGGTAACGCTCAGGGGTTACTCCTGGCTATGCGCTCAGAAGTCGCTCCTGGCTTGGGGGACCATATGGGACGCCGGGGGATCGAACCGCGGTCCGTCTCCTAGGCTAGCGCAGGTAAGGCAGGCACCTTACCTCCAGCGCCACCGCCCGGCCCCTTAAGTAGGATCTTTCTAACTTATTCAAACAACATCATAGATGAGGTCTCCTTTTTATCTCTCATGACTCCCAGACTCCCTCTCTGGATTGTTAGGGGCAGAGTGTACACTTTTTTGTTTGTTTTTGGGTCACACCCGGTGGTGCTCAGGGCTCATTTCTTGCTTTGCACTCAGAAATCTCCCTGGCAGGTTTGGGGGACCACCTGGGATGCCAGGAATCGAACTAGGGTCTGTCTTGTGTTTGTCGTGTGCAAGGCAAACGCCCTGCTGCTGTGCTATCACTCTGGCTCCCAGAGGGAACACTTAATCTAGATTCTTCTGTTATATTTGTATGCAGCATGCTCATGGCTGACCAAATTTAACCTGTGCTGAACCAATTTCCTTTGATAAAGTTTATGTTCCAGACTATCTGATGCTTGAAAGTTTTTGTGCTGAGCTGAAATCTCGGAGGAGTTGAGGTACCTTTGAAACAAGAGGTCAGTCTTAAAGATATTTTTGTTCTCTGTTCCTTCAGTCAGGCTCACTGCCAGGTTCATTGCCTGTGGTGGTATGAATAACAACATGCTTTCCTTTGGAAAAAAGTTGCTATCGGTGTGGTGCCTGTCATACATGCCCGGTAGTAAAACAGAATCCTGAAGTTTAAGGTCTGTAATAGGAAAAGACAGGTCAGAGAGGACTATTGGAGTATCAGAGGATATATATATAAATATATATATACATCTTAGTTAGATGCAGACATCTTAGTTAGTTGCAGTGGTTTTCTCTATTTTTTGCCCAAAATAAAAATGTCATTCTGGACAGAATACATTTGATTGACATGTACATTGATCACCTCCACACAAGGCAATAATCATTGTACTAGCTTTTTCTCTAGAAAAATGGGCAAATGTCTGTGTTCATTTGGATCAACTCGAGATCAAATAAGCACACATTCCATATGTTGCTTTTTCTGTTTTTAGTACTAGGCACAAAGAATTCATGGGGAGCTTGCTAAATATGTTTAACACATTTTCGAATGTGAATTATAAATATTGGTGGATTCTTTTCAGGAAAGACTATCACTCCGAAATAGATCATGAATGAAACTTTCCCCCTCAGGAAAAAGAGGTGATTTTCAGACTCAAAGAAGAGCTGAACTGGGAATGGAAGACAAGTCCTCTAGGAGGATGTTAATAATCAGTGGAACTGACAGGCCTTTACCACAGTATACATTTTGCAGTCAACAAATCCTTCCCATTCACAACCTCATTTGATCCTCATGATTTCCTGTGAGGTTTAGTGCTAGTAGCAGCCTCCTTCTGAGGAAAAAAGACCTGGGCACTGAGGAGAACTTGACCCCTCTGAAACAGGGATCTCCTGAGAATGACCAGTTCAGATTAGCAGTTTGGGGCTGTTTCTCCAGTGTGGTCAAGCTGCATTTTACCACCATGCTGAGTTCAGCAAGCTCTTTTATTTTTTTGATTAACTCACTACCTTACCAGGGATCCTTCATAAATGGCCTCTTGCCTGGAAGAGACAGTGTCTGTCAGCAGAGTTTCAGACCTACTACTTGTTGAACAAGGCTCTGATCAGCTTTAACAATGTCCTAGGCCTTAGAATGAATTGTCCCCAAGCTCAGAATAGTTTCCTGCCGAAGGAGGACAGGGAGAAGGGGCCCCCCAGCAGTTACCAAGGTGTCGATTGTAAATCATTAACCAGGAGCTGAGAGAAACCTGAGCAAGTTCACGACAAATGAACACGAATATGAAGGTCTCTCAAGACTGACAGATAGATGATACTGAGTAGTAATCTTTCCTAGTTTCCTAAATATGATATCTTGGGGAAGGCAATGTTTAGCATTTTCTACTGGGGTGCAAAACTGCTCTCCTTCTTTTGGGTGATCTACATTCCTAGCTAACTTCCTGAATATCTCCTCATTCTCAGAGCTGTATTCAGTGTCCCCATTATCCCAATTTTTTTTCTTTCAGCTCTCTGTGGAGACACTGCAACTGTTCTTGCTACCCCAAAGTCTTGAATTCTAGGTTTATTCCCTCTCTGAGGCTCCACTGCTTACAAGGCCGGGGCAGGGGTGGGGGGACTACTGGTAAATGTGAATAAATAGCAATAAATAAATAAATTAATTTAATTGAATAAAAATAAATGAATAAAAAAATCAATAAATGAATCTGATTGTTCAGCCCCTGGGTAATCAATATTCTAATTCTTTTATGGGCCAAGAAAAACCTCCAGAATACAAAGTTTTAGAGAAGAGAAGCCTCAGGTTGATAAGACATTATTGATGATAGAATAGAAGTCTTGTAATTCAGACCTTGTAATCAGATTCACCTAAGACCAAATCCTAGTTCTGCCACTTTCTTACAGAAATTATATGACAATTAATTAGTCTAATATTCAATTATTCAATGTTAATTATATTAATTATTAATTATTTGATATAATATCATAATATTTCCTCATCTATAAAATCAGAGAATGAATAGATGCCCTATCATATTTCTGTCACCATTAGATAATAAAAGTTTCTTATTATGGAATAAAAATCACCTTTAACAAGTCTAAGAAAAGAGAAGTATATATTACACAAATATAAAGGTATTTTAAAACTTCTAAGAAATTCCACTGACACTCAAGTAAACTGAAATTAAGGACTCCAGGGCCAAGACATAGTAGTCTCATGTTATTATCATGAACATATTTGTTTGTTTGATTCTTCCTTTTGTTTTGGGGTGTGTGTGTGTGTGTGTGTGTGTGTGTGTGTGTGTGTGTGTGTGTGTGTGATAATGCTGCACTCAGTGCAGTGTTCAGTGATTTAACCTGATGTGGAGCTGAGATTTAATCTAGTTCTGTTGTATTCAAGATAAACATTTGAGATTAACCCTCCGTACTATCTCTGGTCATGTTCGTTCGACTCTCATCTGCCCTACATCAGTTTTTTTCCTCAGTAAGGAAACCTTGGCTCCAAAATTTTTAGATTTTGAACTCAGTCTCTATGAGTGTAGACCAGATTGAGACTAAATTTTTAATCACCTATCCTGAATTCCAAGTGTACTGAGGCAGGTTGGTTTGTTGTTGTTGTTTGTTTGTTTATACAATGCCTGTCTTGAAGGCTGGCAGGGGATGGGGGAGGAGTGGCAGGAAAGTTGCATTAGTGATGGGGGTGTGCATTTTATGGCTGAAAAACCCAATTACGAACAGGTCTATAAACATGGTGCTTAAATTAATTATTAAAAAAATAAAGCTTGAAAAGCAAGCTGAGGCAGGCAGATCATTTTGTGTGTCTTGACTCAGAGCTCATTCTCTCCTTTCCTCTTTCTTCTCTCTCTCTCTCTTTCTCTCTCTCTTTCTTTCTCTCTCTCTTTCTTTCTTTCTCTCTCTCTCTCTCTTTCTCTCTCTCTCTCTCTCTTTCTCTCTCTCTCTCTCTTCCCCACCCCAACAAAAAGGTCAGGTCCTAAAGTTATATTGTTCTAGCTTGTAATCTCTCCTTAGTTCAGCCCCGTCAATTAGAACAGAAGCACCACCTTGATAGAATTGCCAAGTAAAGTTACCAGAGAAAGAGAAAATTGTCTGCAGAAGGTGGTCTCCTTGGGTGAGGATGGTCCTTGGCAGACAAAAATCATGAGTCAAAATGCATAAAGAATGTAGTTTATAGATAAAGGCCATGTCCTACTCTTTTTTTTTTTTTTTTTTTTGTCTTTAGGCCAACTGATTTACAAAGCTTTTAATAATAGGCTCAGGTGGATAGTGTTCCAACTTTATCAGTGTCTGTCCCCTGCCAATGACCCAAGTTTTTCTTTCCATCCTGCAAAAGACACATTTTGGGGTTTAATTATTGTAGTCTGTTTACAGCAGTGTTGTCTCTAATGGTTCTCATCTCTCTACCACTGAAGCATTCAATGTCCTGACCAATTCCCAATTAGTCCACGTCTTTCTTCTCTCCTCCATTCTTCCCCGTCCTTGGAATTCTCATCCATGTTCTCTAAAGCAAAGAGTTTTGATCTCTCCCATTCTCTTGTCTGGTTTGTGACAACATCAGTATTTGCCTTTCTTCCTTAGACTTACTTCGCTTAACATTATACTCTCTCCTTCCATCTAAGATACAATGAACTGCATGACTTAATCCTTTCTTGTGGGTATTTAATGTTTATTTATACACACACAGCTTAGTTATCCAATTATCTGTCATTGGAAATTTGGGTTCTTTCCATATCCTGACCATTGTACTACACATTAAAGTTCCCACTCTTTTGAATGGACTCATCTTGCTCCCAGGGCAGAGCGTTAGATTAGCTTCTTCAATTAGAAGAGAAGGACAACTACAATTACATCTAATTGTCTTTTTCATTTCAAGTGCCTAGTCTGTGTAGGCAAAGAGGATGCCGAGAAATCCATGTCCTTGTAGAACTTATAAGGTGAGACTAAAACAAAAATCAAAACATATAAGGTGATGAGCTTCAGAGAAAATACTTAAAGGAAAATTGACATAAGTGACCTTTACCCATGTATATACCCATATATATAAATATATATTTATATTTAATATATATTTAAAGGAGACATTGACATCAGTGATCTTTACTCAGAAATTCAGGAGATTCTACTTGGGGAAGAAGACAAATAGAGGAACAAATTACTGATATTGATGGCATCTATCAATGGATGAAAGCATCCAACCTTTAGTGATCTCTAACTAAACCATCTCTAAAGAGAAAGAGCTGCTGAAAGTCAGTTTACTGAGAGAACACAGGAAATTACAGTCGGGGTTTCAAACTAAAGACCCAGCTGTGAAAAGAGCAGCCAGTATAGCCCTCACCTCCTTGGGGCTATACTTTATGAAACAGCTGAGATAACTACATCATACTGATGGTAGAGACAACAGCTTCAGAAAGGCCAACTGTCCATTTGCACACAGACACAGGTCACTGAAGGAAGAAACTGCAAAGCCAGGAAAGAAAGAGATCTAAGAACCATTTCTAAAAGAGGCTACCAACCTTTTTATTTTTTTCAGTGCCTTTAATTCTGCATGCTAATCAAGAGACAGCACCAGAGGTGGAAAGCCCATTATGTGATTGTGTTCCACAGCCCTGCGTGCAATAATCACTGCTGAGTATTTTGAGCTAAGACATTAGCTAATAAAGGGCCAAGAGGAAATGGAGAGTTCGAGATCATTCAAGATACTTAAGCAAAATGAAGTTTTCTTCTGAGGTTTTTTATTGTTCACTACTTTGAGGAAAGAATGTGTAGCTATTGGGCAGAAAGATGCAGAAGTTAAATGCCTGTTATGTGCCTCTTGGCATAATAAGAGATAAATATAATTTATGTAAAGTTAATTATAAAGAACAACAATTCCATTCGCTTGTAGCAGGTGACCCAAGAAGAAGGGTGGAAGTAGAATAAGCTTCTTAATTAAACTAAATTAATAACTATGTGTCCCCTTGCTCCTTATTAAGCAATTCTGATGATCAGAACAGGAAACTTCTTTTGTTGTTTGGACAGACAATTTCACTTATCTTTCATAGTTTATAATAATATGTCCAGACATTCCCACAAACTACGGTTATATTGAGGAATGAAAATAAACAGGAAAGAGGAAATAGGACAATTGCCCCCTTGTCTTTCTCATATCTACAACTTGATATATTGAAACAACGTATTAGTTTGGTTTTCTGATTATATTATAGATATGATAGCTAATATTTCTTTCTCCTGGCATCTTTGACACCAGAAGTTTAGGATTTGGGATAAAAACATGTCAGGTCACTATTTCACAGAGCAAATTATCATTAAAGTATGTGTCTACCTACTTTTTCATCTCCCTGTTTATCTAATAAATAGTATAGACCTGTGATGCAAAATCAAAGTTTACATATTCTTTTCTTCTACTCCAACTCAGTCTCTTCTCCATAGATAGTGACATTACATGGAAATATGCAGTCTATGCAACCCAAGTTTAATAGTTCCCTATACACTGTCCTTCTTCTCCTGCCATTTTTTACTTCACAGATTAACATCCATATCAGTACAATCATTTTTTTGCAAAGGCCACAGAGGTCAGAATACCATTGCACATTTGGTCCATAATTTATTAATTACTCTCCGAATGATGAATATTTTGGTTGTTTCCAAGCTTTTCTCACTGCAAAGTACTCTACTTCTAGATATTGGGCTTTTGTTTAAAGGCAGTCCAATTTAAAAATGTTCAGCTAGTTGATAAGTAATGCCTTACAGTTCAACTGAAAATGTGAAATGGCAGTCTTGTAACTCAGCTGATGTGACTGAGAGTTATAGAGCGCTATCCTTTTCTACCATCTATTACCATAAAGTAATGAAAAACAGCAGGGGAAAAAATCTAGGTTTTTAAAACAAATTTCCAATCTTTCATTTATCCAGATAGAGTAAGTATAGGATGGGTGTTTCCTCTATAAAATTTTAAAAAATACTTCCCAGAATATTTCACATGTGTGAAATTTCTAAGGTAGAAAGCAAATCATTGGGAGGGGGGCAGAATGATAGTATCACTATTAGAGGACTTGCTTCACACACAGCCAACCCAGATGCAATGAGCACCACCATATGGTTCCCGAGCACCACCATGAATCAGTCCTGAGTTTAGAACTAGGAGCGGCTCCTGAGTATTGCTGGGTATGCACCTCCCCCCCAAAGAAAGCAAAGCATCAGACACTTATGAAGTTGGTGTGGTCCTATATATGGTGAAGGAAGCAGAGGTAGCTGGTAGGTTTCATCTGGTCCTTTCTCACCTCATCCTCTGCTGCTTGCTGATGAATGTTGCACCATGTATCTCATTATACTTAGTTATGGCTCACATAACTGTACAAAGACATGCTCTCCCTTAGACCTTCCTTTAAAGTTCTTTGACATGACCCTTAGATGTGTTTGGGGTATCTCAGATTTTCATCCAAGTTCTAACAAGCCCCTCTATGTCAGTGATCAAATTGGACTGGTTGATGACTCTGATTTTCTTACTCTTCCTTTCATATATTTCCCAGAGCCTCCCACATGAGTATTATGATTGCATTCTACATTTTAAAAATCCCTTTTTGGTAATAATTTGCTTTCCTATCTGAACCTTGATAGCTACCTACCGGAAATGCACAATTAGTTATAACCTTCCTAAGACACCGTGACCATTTCTAAGTTCTGTGTTGTCAAAGGAAGAAGAAACTTGAGGGTGACAACAAAATAATGACAGATTCCTGTCAACTTCCAAATAGATAGGGTGGAAAAGATTCTTAAGCTCTGATTTGAAGATGTAAATGAAACACCCAGGGATAATATAGGCGCCTTCATCAAAATACTGGAGTTTCCCAACTTCAGATGGCTTAAATGTGGTCATGCTATGTAAAACTATAACTCAAAGGGATAAATAAATGGCTCCAGAGCTAATGTCATATCAGCCACATAAAATTCAATATGTGCCATATTAAATCTATTTACTTGTCCCAGTCCATCATTTCATTCTTCTACTAAACCCAAACCATGTTGGTATAAGTTTACAGATAGACTCTAGTCTATCACCTAAATAGGAAGCTTATCTCTAAATGCTTTTCAAGAATTTAACATATTATCCCTGCCTTTTAAAAATGTCATTATCTCATCGACATTGGAGAGCACCCCGTTTCCCTATAAAATGTCATTTGTTAAATATTAATGGATGCCAAACCCTTGAGTTTTGAGCTGAAAACTGAAATGACCAAGTTATGGGATGGGAGGTATGTGAAGAAGGACAATGCAAACTACAAGTGACATAAGGAGAATGGTGGAGGAGCAGGTTGATGGTGGTGAAGATCAGTAATCTTATATATCAAAAACCATAAAGTTTATCACTACTGTAACCAGGCTATTAAAATAAAATATATATAAATAAAAGATACACTGCTACTTGTGTCAAAGTCCTAAAGTTTAGATATTTTCTATATGATTTTGTTGGGCTAAAAACTTAGGTTAAAATTGACTATTAACTTTATCAATGTTATTTTTCTTTTAGGTGAAAACCTAATGGGTTACCAGATTTTTTCTTACCTTGATAGAATGGTACAACATAAAAATTGACAATTCTAACAATATTAGTTGTATGATTTAGTGGCATTGACTATTCACATTGTTGTATAGTTACTGCCATAGTCAATTTGCAATTTGTTTTCATTTTTCAAACAGAAATTCTAACCCTAAAAACCTTAAATATTCTTTTATTCCTTCTCCTCAGTTCCTAGTATCCTTAAATTTACTTCCTATCTCTATAAATTTGCATACTCTAAATGTTTCATGCAATTGAAATAACACCATAGTTGTCTTTTTGTTATTTTGCTTATTTCATTTAATTTAATGTTTTAATGTCACAATTCTTTTCTTTAGTGAATCAAGATAGTTTTTATTGAATGTAAACTAGAAAGATGTGAGGGGGAAAAGGAAAGAAGTATGTAATCAAGAGAGAACATAAGCTTGAAAGAGCAAGCAAGCAATAAAGGACAGAAAGATAAATGTTCAAAACAACATAGGCTTGAAAAACAAGCCAATATCCCTCAATTCCTGAGGATATGAATTTAATATAAGATTTTTTTCATTCTTTGTCCTGTAATCTCCTTAGGGATTCTTTTTTCTTATAAAAATAAAGCAAATGATGAAGAAATAAATTCAACTTCATAAAGTTTTCTTTTAGAAGATATACTATCATAAAAATAATTACTTAGAGAAAATATAAAGATATTTCTTTATATTGACACATAGAGTGACTGATATAAATGTTATTTCAGGGGCTGGAGTGATAATACAATGTATAGTACACCAGCCTACAAACACTGCTCATCTGAGTTTGATCCAGAGCGTCCCAGGTTGTCAGCCCTTCAAGTACCACCAGGAGAGATACCTGAGCATAGAGCCAGGAATAACACCAAAGCATCACCAAGTATGATACAACAACAACAAATGTCATTGCAACACTGCCAGCTCTTAATCATTTTATAATAGTATTTAAATAAAATCAGCCTTTTAATATAAATGAGAGATAACATGACACACATATGTAATGTATAATTAATCTTTTTTGACACTTCTCTTTTGTGCTGAGAAACATGACTGAATTTTCTGGTGGCAATGAGAATATCTTACCTCTGCCTCTTTTATTCTTGGGGAAATGTTATAATGAGACATGAGATTAAATAAAGCATGTTTCATATAAAAAAATCACAGCAATTTTTTACTTTTGAAAAACAAAAGGGGCTGATTCAGAGACAAATGAATTTATATGGGGGGTGTTAGGAAGAGAGTTAAGTGCATTTTCTTTTTTTTTTTTTTTTTTGGTTTTAGTTGTTGATATTATTTTCCTTAGAAAATTCTTCCACAAATGGTGTTGGAAAACCTGGCCAGTCAAATTTAGCTTAGACCCCTATCACAAATTATGTATAAAAGTTAATTCAAAATTGATTAAAGATCTGTTTTATACCCAAACTCATAAATTATATTGAGAAAAACATAGGTATAATATTCATAGTATTGAATCTAGGGCAATTTCAATAACTCAATCCTACTGGCCAAGTAAATGAAAGTAAAGATAGACAAATGGCATCCCATCAAATTAAGATGTTTCTGCACTGAAAAATAAACAGTTACTAGAAAAAAGGACATCCCACAGACGGGAAGAAAATACTTGTTTGCCATTCACATGGAAGAGGGTTAATATTAAGATATATAAAAAATATTAAGGAAAATTATGAACAAAAATAACAAAAATGTGGAGATGAACAGACATTTATTTAAAGACATCTACAGAAGGTAAATAAATATATAAATATATATTAGTCATCAGAAAGACACAAACCAAAACAACAGTGAGACTGTCATACATAAAAATAAAACAAGCAAGCAACAAAACAAGGAATGCTGTAGATATGCATATAATGGAAACCTCATTCACTGCCAATTCATCCTTTTTGGAAAACAATATGGTCATTTCTCAAAAACACTGAGAATCAAATTTTCATATGAACCAGTAATTCCACTTCTTGACATCTACCTCATGGACCCTGAAACACGTTTTGATTGAAAAAAAATTTTATTTAAAGAAAAGGCATCACATAGTTGACATAACTGATCATGATACATTTGTTTCAAGATAAGGGAAAGCCAAGTTATTCAAAAAATAGAAAGAATACATAAATAGAAACTAAAAATAAAATGAAAGAGGAGAAAAAGAAAGAAGAAAAAGTTCAGTAGCAAGTATATTTGTGAAAATTATTGTATACCCAATAAAGTCATTAAGACAATAACAAAAGATTTAGTAAGCTTTGTTTTAAAAAAGATAAGAGATAAAAATACAATTAAAAAGTGTGTGTGTGTGTGTTTGTAGTAGTTGTTGTTGTTTGCAGAGGCACAGCAAAATAGGGGAAAATAGAAAGGAAATCTTTGGCCTAAAAACAGGAAGAACTCATCCAGCAAGTATCCTAGCATAAGACCAACTCCAGGTTCCAGGCTTACTAAGTTGTCTAACCCCAAAGTCTTTCTCTGTGGTCCCAGTAAAAGCTCTTCACAATCACGGTTGTTGCTGTCAGGTTTCTGTGGCTAGAGATCCTGGAAGTCAGATCCTGAGCATCTGCTGGTTTCTTCTTGCCATTTGGTGATAATGCAGAGAACCCTGCCCTGAAAGCAGGTTGTTGCTATTACCAAATCGTCATGGTGTCATATGAACCCAAGGAGAAAATTGATGCCCAGCCAGCATTAGGGTCATCCCTGGTAGAAGAACATTTCTGGTGCTGGTGTAGAAAACCATGCTGGTTCCATAGTGGGATCCAAGGTTCAGAGGGGAATGGTCAATGTCAGATCTTCTGAAGCCTAAGCCAAGTCCCTATGATAAGTGTTCAGGTGTAAGACCCCATTGCAATATAAAATTTATGTGTTCCTCTCTCTCTTAAATAACAACTTGTTTGCACACTTAAGATTTCCCCCATTTTAATGTGTCTATGCAAAAAGAAACAATGCCACATGGTACTAATGGTACATATGGGGGTAAAAATAACAAGCTAAACAATCCGATAAACTGGTTCTAACATGAACTCAGAACACTTAGAGAAACTTACCTATTAGAATTCCCTACTAAATAGATCCAAAAATGAGGAAAATTGAAGTTACATAAAAAGATAGACATTAAGAGTTTGATACCTATTAAGGAAATACATCTAAAGAAATGTTCAAAGGAGATATACATGTCCCTTTGAAGTCTTTTGAAATAGTCAGGGGTGGAGGAAATAAAATCTGGAGCTTTAACCTGTGATTTGATCTGTGGAGTCTAAAAAATGGCTCCCAGGAGTCACATATAAGGAAATGTCCTCAAGTTGGGGACTTCTCAGAAACCAAAACTGGTAACGAGCTAACAGCTCCACAGTCCACAGCTAAGGGAGGTGGGGGGAAAAGGGCCGCCAGGAGCAAATCAACAGCAGCAGTAGTGGCAACTCCTTCTCGGGCTGAGACATGGTGGGCTGGGAATTTGTCTTTTTATTTTGGGAGCTGGTTGGCAGCTGTCTGGGGTGGGGGGAATGTTCCACTTTCAGAGGAGTTAAGAACTGAGGGTAAAAGGGTTAAATGGGGGGGATAACAGATGGGGAGTGAGAGAGTGAAGGGCAAGAAAAGAATTTGTACAGTAGTAAGCGAATGGGTTGATCCAGTTTTGATCTTTGGAAGCTCAAGTAGACCTCTGAGTTCCACCAGAAGTGATGCCTGAGCACAAAGCCAGGAGAAAGCCCTGAGCATTGCTGGATATGGCAACTTGGTGCTACACAGATGGAACTGGAAGGCATCATGCTAAATGAAGTTAGTTAGAAAGAGGACAAATGCAGAATCATGAACATCATTTGTGGAATATAACGAAACTTAGTATGGGAATAAAAAAATGCTCAAACACCATAGAACAAGAGAACTAGGTTACAGAACTGAGGTTACCATGGTTGAAGCAGAAAGTGACTAGGATGGGATCCTGAAACGAAGATGGAAACACTTTGGATGTGGAATGTGGTGCTAGAATGCTGTATGTATAAAAATATTATTAATAATATTGAAAATTTCAGGGCTTCAAGTTAAAATGTAAGTATTAAAATTTCCCCCATGAAAAGCAATAGGAAAATAGCTACTTTAACCTAGATAGACTATAAAATGATCTACTTAAAAATCAGTATGGGGGCAGGAGCGGTGACACAGTGGTAGGGCATTTGCCTTGCATGCGGCTGAGCTAGGACAAACAGGTTTGATCCCCCAGCGTCCCATATGGTCCCCCAAGCCAGGAGCGATTTCTGAGCACATAGTCAAGAGTAACCCTTGAGCATCACTTGGTATGGCCCAAACCCTCCCAAAAATCAGTATGAATACATGTATAGTTAATTGCTTTCTTTAATGTCTTAATTATCAATCTGTTCAATAAGTGTTATCAATTTATATTCATACTAAACACTATAGGAGATATCGTCCAATATGGCAGCCATAATTCTCATTGAACTTCATAATGTAATTACCACAGCACAAAGATATCAGTTCCTTTGCTGCACTAGCCGTGTTTTAAATACATGTCTCACATAGAACAAAAAAATTACAACAGACAACACAGATAGCAAATTATTGCCACATGAAAAAAAGTTCCAATGGGCAAAACTAATGCCAAAAGTATAATACAAAGTTCTTTATTTAGAAGACTTTCCTATGAGATAGGATCATGTGAGTTACAAATAAAATAAGGACATGCTATCATGTCTTTAACTTTCATTGTGACTACACAAGGTGGGCTATTATTATCCTTATTTTGCTAATGTGTAACTTGAAATACAGAGATATCAAATACTAGGCCACACAATTAACAAGGTGTAATGTCAAATTTGAAGTGAGGTATTGTATAATTCCAATATCCAGGGTTTCTAACTGCTCAGATTTACTGCATCTATTCAAGGAGAGTCAGGTAGTATGAAAGGCACTAAGAAAATCATCAGAAAAAGGGTAAATAGTTTTTATATATATGAAGAAACAGATTATAATGATTTGGAGCATCAAGTACCTGATAAGTCAAATTCTTCATTTTAATAATACCATCAGTTCACTTTAATGCACTTTCAAATTTGTGGCTCAAATTTCTATGCTCATCTAGATGGATCCCACTGGGATAAATGCCCTGACTCTAAGACATTTCTTGTGCAGTGGCAATGTTGCTCTGTCCCTTCTTTCATATCTTAATGAAGTCATTAGTTCCTTCTCATAAACTCACTCTCATGTTACTCATGAAGTGAAATTATGGATAATGTTCACACAGAGTCTAATGTAGATGAAATGGAAAGATGAGCAGTCAGCCAGTTGTCTCTGCAGTTGGCCAGACAACTGGTTAGCTGATGGTGGAAGGGAGGAGTGTGAGGAGTGAAAGACATGCATTGGTATGCCAAAGATCCGCACTCAAGTATGTATTCAATGCATGACAGCTGAGTGTCTAAGCTGTCCAGATGTCGGCCATTTGTTTGATTCTCATGTTTCCACTTGATTTCTTGTGGGTCTCTCCTAGTTTGTGTTGGGGAGTATTTCTTTTCTTTCAGCCTGAGCAATGCCTTAGATATTTTACTATTTCAATAGAAAATGTCAAATAATTCATTGAGTCAAAATAGATCTTTTGATCACATGCTTTTTTTTTTATCTTACTATTATTTGAGAAAGGTTGTCTTTGAGAGAAGGTAGAGACATTTAAGTAAAGATGAGGTCCCTCTCCCACTCTCTTATCTTGGTAATTTATTAAACCCTGTGTTTAGGTTCCAATGGAGTTATAAAAATATATCATAGAGTTTAATAAAGCCTATTTTTCAGCCTAATTTTTTTATTTAAATATTAGTTCTGCCACATGTAAGCTCTTACTTTGAATGTGTTCCTTTGTAAACTAAGGAAACATTTTTGTTTGTTTGGGGGCCACACCCAGTGACGCTTAGGATTTTCTCTTGTCTCTGCATTCAGGGATCATTTCTGGCAGGCCCAGGGGACCATATATGCTCTGCCAGGAATTAAAAGTGGGTTGGCCACATGCAAGTCAAATGCCTTATTCTCTGTATTATCGTTCTAATCTCCTTTCTGAATTTTAATATCAGTGTTCTCTTCTGTAGAAGGGGGTAGTGAGATTTTAAATATGACCCATATTAAATGATATAACTAATAATCTTGTTGTATATTATAAAACAAGATATTGTAAAGACTAAACATTAATGTTGTGTCTAGTATACAAAAGTTCTCAATAGCGTATTGTATGAGCATTATTCTTTTCATAATCTACATGATACTCATCAGAAGCTTTTATAGATCCAGGGTGAGCCTGAGATTCCTTTAGATACTGTAATTCAAGCTCACTTAAGGATACATGGTGTTTCCTAAACTGTGATATGCTCTGAGATTCTGTGTGACAAACCAATATCTTCCACTTTAAAAAGCAGGCACATTTACTTATGCATAGTTATGAATACTTCTAAGGCCATCTTTTTCTGAAGAACAAGGTGCAAGCTAGAGCAGGTAGGTAATCCTTAGGAATTCAAAAGTATCCAGTGATAAAATCCAAGTTATAATCCAAGAAGATTTAGCACTGTGCATATATTTGTGTAAAGAAAGCTGCTACCAATGTTTACATATTGCACAGATTTTTGAGTCATGCTTTAATTCCAACCAAGATCTGGATTACATTTACAGCCTTCAGCCTGCATAGCTACCTTATGCCAGACCCAACACAGCTCTTACTGGAATGCAGAGGCTCAAAAAGAAAGTTTGAATTCCCCAATGCCAAGTAATTCTTGGCAATATTCTTTGTTGGTCCTGATGAAGTCATTAAGCACTATCCTTATTATTTTGGGGGTAGAACCAGGAGAGACTTCTATGTGGAGAAATACAGACATGCAACACCCACTTGGGGCCCACCCAAGGTTTCCCCTATGATCAGTGAAGGGCAGTTGGGATCATATTCATATCATATTATATTGTCTATAAATAAAAGAATCTTTTCATTCAGCAATCAATTGCCTAAATTTAAGTATGTAAAATAGATAACAAGTATTTTATTCAATTTCATAAATAAATATATGTGCCTAAGGAACTTTTGGACAACCTTTGCTATGAGGATGTGTATTTAGTGGCCCCTTTTGCTTGCCATCAAAGATTTTAAACAATCTTTAAGATCGCTGCAGTAAAAGATGTCTAGAGTATAACAGGATGTAGCTCAAAATACAAAAAATAAAAGAATGGGGATTATATACCCACAGTAATATAACTGCAATTTTTATCTTAAATGTATAACATAAAATATTTGATTTAAAGATATCACTGGGCTTCAATGCAAACTGATTTTGCATTCAATAGACCAAAGTTTCTGGGATGGAGGAGACAAAGGGCAGGACACATTGTCTTTGGGCACAGAAATGTTGCTTTTCTTTATAAAGATGAGGCCCTCCTGTCACCTCAAAGCCCTGAGAAGAGAACATGCTCGTCAGCAAACAGTGAATTGATTTCCTTTTCCTAATTTAGGGGCTGAGACGGTAAGTGGCACTGACAGCTCAATGGCACCCTGTAGCTTGGGAGGAGAGGGAGAGGCAGGTTCTGGTGGTAGGAATAGGAGAAAACCTAGTGCCAAGGGAGAGGATGAGTGATTAAGGAGTGACCAGTGAGAGGTGGGATAAATTTTTCTGGAAAATAGGGTTATTCTGAGGTAGATTTTGCAAATCCGAAAATTAGTCTGTCTGGGTAAGGAAGCCAAGTTTTTCAGAAAGACCCAAAGAGTTTCTGAAGGCTCTGGCCAGTCTCCTTTTGACACACTTAAAATGCCACAGGGGCCATTGCTTCTGAGTGTTCTCTCTCAGGCTGTGGGGGAGGCGGTACATGGACCTCCTGTGTGGACTCTGCCTGAGCAGACTCCAGGCATCTGCCCTCACCGCCTGTCCAAAATAGAACATCTCTTTGTGATAGGTTAATCCTGTGGCTCCAGTCCTGCCCTGGCCACCAGCTCCCCTCCACAAGCTGTGCTGGGGTCGGGATGGGAGGAAGGACAGGACACTTCACTCATTCAGCATATCCAGTTCTGTAAAAATGGAGACAGTGGCTGGTTGGTAAAAGGAGAGGGGACCCTCCAACACAAAGAATGGTTGCTTCCTTTTAAGAGTTCTGAATTCTTATGAAGAGAGAAATTAAGGGCGATGTCTTCTCTTCTAAATCCCTGAATTTACTTATTTACTTTACATTCAGTCTTTCTCCCTCCCTCCCTTCCTCCGTCTTTCCTTCCTTCGTTCCTTCTTTCCTTCCTTCCTTCTTTCCTTCCTTCCTTCCTTCTTTTCTTTCTCCCTTCCTTCCTTCCTCCTTCTTTCCTTCCTTCCTTCGTTCCTTCCTTCCTTTCTTCCTTCTTTTCTTCCTTCCTTCCTTCTTTCTTTCCTTCCTTCTTTCCTTCCTTTCTTCCTTCTTTTCTTCCTTCCTTCTCTCCTTTCTTCTTTCCTTCCTTTCTTACTTCTTTCCTTCCTTCCTTCTTTCCTTCCTTGCTTGCTTGCTTCCTTCCTTCCTTCCCTCCCTCCCTCCCTTCCTCCCTCCTCTGATGGTGTTCAGGATTTACTCCCAGTTCTGTACTCAGGAATCACTCCTAGTGGGCTCATGTGACCATATGGGACACCAGGTATCAAACCTGGGTAAGGGGCATGCAAGGCAAATGCTCCACCTACTTGTATTATCACTCTGGCCCCACATAGAGTCCACTTTTATGTCCACCTCCACATCTTCAAAATAGGAGTAATGCTTTTACTCACAGTATAGAGCTGGTATCAGGATTCAGATGGGTTAATACAATTTCACTGCAGACACAAAGTATTTATGGATTCCATTTATAGGACACATCTCAAGCACAACAGTCAAATTTATGGAGACAGGAAGTCAACAAGTAGATGGTGGTTTCCAGGGCTTGAGGGGATAGAGGGAAGGGTAATTATAATTTAATGGATGCAGAGTTTTAGTCTAGGATTTAATAAAGTTCTAGAAATGTATTATAGTGATGGTTGTACAATAATATCAATGTACTTGATGCCACTGGGCTTTATTTTTTATGTCTTTTATACAGTAAAATACACAGAAGTTCATTTAGTTGTGACACAAACACACACTGTGCTGAAAATATAAGTTGCCAGGTGATATAGCTTATTATTTATTTTTGCCTTATGATGCCTATTTTCCACTTTTTTATTTTATTGGTGAGAGGGCCCCAAGTTGTGTTCAGAGACCCAGACATCACTCCTGGTGATTATAGGCCAATCTGGCAGGATGATTCAATGTGAGGACCAAGAATGTGGTTCTGTCCAGGTTCTCTTTAACCAGAGACTACCAGAGTTGTTAGATACATGCAACTCAAAGGGCCCTAACCATTGTACTAACTCCCTGAACTCCTCACTTAATTTTATAAATGCTTGTATATACATATTTACTCACCCAGAACCTTTTGCTCACATGTATGTTCCCATTAGCTCACTCATCCCATGAAAATGGATGAATGATTAAGTGCATTGAACCAGAAAGTAGAGTTTACCAAATACTGTTAAGCTCCAACTTCAGGCCTGATTTACAAAGTATACAGAATTCTCCACCAGTAAAAATCTCAAAAGTAGCTCAACAAGACACCTGGAAAGGCTTTTCAGTGAGATAACATTTACTAGCTTTATAGTTTTCTCATTGGTTTTGAGGGACCAGAACCTTAGGACAGCAGGTAGGGAGCTTGCTTTCCATGTGGCTGGCCCTGGTTTAATATCCAGCATCCCATATGATCCTTCAAGCAACACTAGGAATAATTCCTGAGTGTTCAAGAGCCAGGAGCAGCCACTGAGCATTTCTGGGTGTGGCCCCAAAACAAAACCAAAAAGTTTCATTTGAAGTTATGGATTTGTTAAGGCAAACTGTGGGTTAAAACCTCTCGAGGCCTCCTGGGAAGACTCTTGGAGACAAATCCACATGGTAGATTCTTTAAGATTTGAACCCTTGAGGACCTGTCCTCTAGTGGGACTTGCTCCATTCAAGATTCCTTTGGTACAAGTCTCCCGGGACTGTCCCTTAAGTAACCCAACTTTTTGGAGAAAGAAGCAAGTAGTTGTATATCCTACCATATTCTTGAAAGGCCATTCCTCTCATCTTTTATTATCCCTCATTACCTCATTCAAAGCAAGCAAGCAAGGAAGACAGAACTGGTCTGTAGTTTTCAACAAATATTCCCAATATAGGAGTCTTATGAGACATGCTTTTTAAAGGGCCTTAGAAATTAACTCAAATAATTCTTTGGAAAGATCCAGAAATAACTGATGAGCATCTTATAAGCAAGGAGAAAAACCAGAGAATACTATCTGGGGCCAAGTGCACAAAAACTCTTTATTCTCACACAGTAAACATTAGGCTATTTTTGTGTGGAATATTTTCACACAAACTCATTGGATGTGTGAGGCTTCATCAGAAAGCACAATTCACCTTGTAGGGGACTTGAGTTAATTTTGGGTACCTTAAACAACCTTTAGCCTGGTTCAGGAAACTGGAGAAGTCTGGGAAGAACTCTATTCACCAAAGAGTCCACTGCTGACAGCAGAAATGAACAGCCATAAGGCAGCCAATTATAATGGAACCTGAGAGGAGCAATGGAGAAAAGGTGTGTCTAAAGCTTGAAAATTAGGTGTATAAAGATGAAAAACCTTGGGGAAGGGGACACCTAAATAGTTTTGGCTAAAGGATAAACTTTGACCAAAGGATAAAATTTTGGCTTATCAAGTAGGTTTTACTTAAAATATCCCAGTTAGAGAGTGTAGATGACCCACTGTGTATAAAAGGTTCTGACCTTTGTGCCATCTTGGAAAGGTTCAGTTTGTCAGTAGATCAAACTACAAGGACTGACAAGTTGATTCCTTGTCAGCCAAAAGCTCCCCTTTGAAGCTCCTTGTCGAGGACACTACAAGGGCAGAGGAACTGGGAGAAAGAAATCTGGTCTACCATTTCCTCCTTCATATTGTAGCAAATATATTCTGCCCTCTCAGGGGTCCTTGGCCCATTCAAGTCCTCAAGTTTAGTTTCCTGTAAGCACACACCAAAAATATACAGACTTGTGCACACATATAATGCACTTGGGATTTGCTTCTTAAGGCAGACTTAGGGCCCTTGGGGGTTGGGGCATTTCTCCAGAGAAGAATGGAATTGATTGCTAGAAATAGCAAGATGCTTTCAGCAATGGGGCTGGACACACAGTTCCTGTACACACGGAACACAGAGGGAAGCCTCGACAAAACCTAATTCCAATAAAGGTATTTGCCATTCTTCCTAAAGCAAGGAGAGGCAGATTGGCTCAGTGCCCAAAGAATCAAGAAGATGCTGTTTCTAAATCTACTTCTGCTAGTAGTGACCTTGAACAAATAATCTGAACTCGCCATTCCCAGATTTCTCCATGAATATCTTAATATAAATCAGGAACTGTGAGTTTTGACCAGCTAATCAACTGTGCCAGGTATAATTGGGGGAGAAAGAGAGATACAGTTATTAAATTGTTTACTTATATATATAAAACACAATGTACAGAAGCTTGCAATAAAGCCTTAATAGTGTTGTTTCACTACGTATGTTATAATCTGGCTACCCCATGCCTTTGAGGTAAATGTGATCAGTTATTTATATTTGTTAATGAAATCTAGTACATTTTAATTGGTAAAGAACTTATCTGATACAATTGGAGAGTCTATATAAACATTTAGTATTATACATGCATGTGTTAGCTTGATGTTTTTTTGTTTATTTTTTTTTTTTTTGTTTTGGGGTTATACCCAGCAATGCTCAGGTCTTACTCTTGGCACTACTCAGAGGATTATATATAGAATGATAGGGGTCAAACCCAGGTCAACCATGTACATGGCAAGTGCCTTAATCTTTGTGCTGTTGCTCTGACCCCATAGCTTGAAATCCTGATAAACTGATATGAAGAGTAGGCTATTTGCCACATAGTAAAATTTTCATATAATGAAAGGGAGAAAAAAAAACATCAAACCCAAGTTAAAGGATCTAACAGAATATTCTTCTGGGTTCTAAATTCCTCAGCTCATATACATCAGCCCAACTGTTGATTGGAAAAAGCTGCTATTCCCAATGGTGTGATGAGAGAAAAAGAGCCTCACAGACAGGCTTACCTGCCAGCTGATCAGTTAAGTCTTTACTATGTAATTAAATATATTACTGTGATGCACCATGGGAAGCCAGCGCCTGCCTTGCCATTCGTACACATCCATGCCTGACACTTCTTGTTTTGCTCAGGTTTCTTAGAGAGTTTTCACTCCTCATACTCTCATAAATGCAGTTTTTAATGTAAAAATTAAAATTTCACCATTTAATTCATGTGCTTTTAATTTATCTAACAGCTAATCATTTTGAGATTTGAATCTGGAAGTACTCAATTATCTGCACTTGCCAGAGAGAAAAATAATAGTTTCTCTTGAGCATCATTTTCTATTCTAAGAGTATATGAATTACAAACCTGCTTTCATGGGCCCTGAGAGATAGCACAGCGGCGTTTGCCCTGCAAGCAGCCGATCCAGGACCAAAGATGGTTGATTCGAATCCCGGCATCCCATATGGTCCCCCGTGCCTGCCAGGAGCGATTTCTGAGCAGACAGCCAGGAGTAACCCCTGAGCAACGCCGGGTGTGGCTCAAAAAACCAAAACAAACAAACAAAAAATAACCTGCTTTTATTTTACAAAATCATGTCTGCAATAAACATCTTCTTAATGACTTGTATATTTGGATTTTTGTGGATGTGGGGATAGTGCAAAAGAGTCAGGATGAATGAAGCACGTGTTAAGATCTTAAGATCTTTAACACTGTGCAAAGGGTGGAGTGAATAGTGTCATTCAAGAAAATGTTTCGTCATCTATGTCAGAGAATAATCATCCTGTTTATATACTACATTTTTGTTTGGTATTAGGAGAAATTAATCTAGTATATTTTCTTTCACTGTAGGTCCATACCTAAAACTAAGCAGCTAGGTGCTATAGAATGAAATTATCTCATTGCTCTTTAGCCACTGTATTCTCCCTGACTAAAATATTGCATGCCTGTTATTTTCTGCAGCCTTTCGATATGGCTGTGTACTAAGGTGACCAGAACTAACTCTTGACATTTCCCTCCCCCTCTCACCCAGAACCCAATTATTCCCTGACACTGACTTTCCTTGTCAAGAGAGTCCCACATAGCCTAGAAGCAAGGACATTTTACCCTTTACAGATTAGCAAGGCTGAGGAATTTGTATGGGTAGCTTTAAAATAGCTGAGGTGTCAAGCAGGGGTCAGTTTTCTCGTAGGACATTTATGGTGAAGAGTCTGGTAAGTAATGCACATTGCTTGGCATTTTTATTTATAGTAAATTAACTGTTGCAAGGCTTGATTGCATTAATTTTAGGAGCTGCAGGTAAGTCGCTCTTTTCTCCCCATTCCCATCTGCACAGGACATAGGCATTATCTTAACCCCAGTTCTTCAAGATAGTTCCACCTTCTAACAAATAATGACGAATGAACATGTAGAAAAACTGCCATGCAAAGATTTGCTGTAAAACAAGAATGTGTTCTCAAAGAAAAATTGTGGTTTTGTTTCTTTTTGTTATTTCATGGAAAAGTTTATTTCTTATAGTATACAAATACTAGAAGTCACCTCAATAAATAATAAATGCTATTTATTAAGTAGTTTTAATGAGCTTCAAATATCAAAAATAATCACAATTTGGTCAAAGTTAACTTTCTTAATTTCCAGTAGTTCATACAATACATTTAAGTAAAATTTAAATGCTTCAATGGGAGATAGGAAAATATGAAGGGGACTTTTTAGCATAAGAAATATTAATTTCCGGGCCAGTGCAATATTATAGTGGTATGACAATTTCTGAGCACAGAGCCAGGAGTAACCCATGACAGCTGAAGGGTGTGGCCCAAAAACTCAAAAAAAATTTTTAATAAAGTAAACATTAAAAAGTTTCTTTTTCCATAAGTAAATAATTATAAATAAAACAGTTAACAAAGCTACCTAAATTGAGGGTATTATTATTATTGTTAATGGTGCATTCAAATGAAAGAGTAGTTGTTCTGATACCAATTCCTCTGTTTCTCTTATTATCTTATTATCTACACCACCCAGATATGCCCAGGGTTGACTCTTAGCTCTGTAGTCAGGGGTCACTTCTGATAGGCTAGGGGTATGGGCAACCATATGAGGTTCTGGGGATTGAAACTGCGGCAGTTATGTGCAAAACAAGCATCTTACCCACTGTACTACTTCTGCAGCCCTCAGAGAACAATACTCTATTTCATGCCCTTTGATGCTGGGGATATAGCCCACTGTACTGTCCTTCATCCCACCCTTTACCCTCCCCTGAGGATTAGTGCCTAGTTTGGCATTGTACTCCTTTACCCAGTGCAGAAAAGCTATTCTCACTCCCTTGCTGGGCTCTCTGTTTCCCCTTTACCCACTTTGCTCCCAGGTCATCTTAACTATCACTCTCTCTAACCCTCACAAGTGTCTGGTGAAGTAGGACTAAATGCAAGCTAAAACGATCATGACTAGTAAAATATTTAAGGAGTTGAAGGGACTCTGTAGGTTCGTTTGCACGTTATAGGAGAACCAATTGAGAGGACAAGATCTCTATTGGTGGGGCCGGCGAGGTGGCGCTAGAGGTAAGGTGTCTGCCTTGCAAGCGCTAGCCAAGGAAAGGACCATGGTTCAATCCCCCGGTGTCCCATATGGTCCCCCCAAGCCAGGGGCAATTTCTGAGCACATAGCCAGGAGTAACCCTTGAGCATCTAACGGGTGTGGCCCGAAAAACCAAAAAAAAAAAAAAAAAAAAAAAGATCTCTATTGGTGAAATTAGATGAGTCTTAGGAGGATGGGAATGAAGTAAGAGGGCATGAATGATTTGGAAGAGGATCAGCTGGAAATCATACTATTTATGTCACTTTCAATTTTCTCCCTTATATAACCCCTGCTTAGCTGTTCAAATGAAAGGTGATTTTCATGTTTTCATAAACTGGGTTCAGTTCCATATTGCTTGAATCCTTTCCCAGAAGTTGTTTGCATACTTAAACACATGTTTGTTAGCCAACAAAGGGTATTCTTTGAGAAAACAGTTCTCTGACAAATTTTTTCAGGGTTTCTGGTGGCTCTCCACTATATTCTCTGTTTCTACTCTTCTTTTTATTATTTTCAAAACACAATCCACCTCCAAGAAGCTCACATAGGCTCTTCAATACTGTTGCTGTGGCTCCTGGAAAGTCTGGATCATATGATCAAATGCTTTGTTAGCACCAACGGTGGGCCAAGATGGCACGTTTATGCTGAGTGAAATGAGTTGAAGGGAGAGAGAGACACAGAATACACTCACTCCTCTATGAGATTTAAGAAAAATAAAAGACATTATTTGAATAATATCCAGAGACAGAGATGAGAGCTGGAAGGACTGGCCCACAATATGAAGCTTACCACAAGGAATGGTGAGTCCAGTTGGAGAAATACCTACACTGGCAACTATCATGACAATGGTAGTGAGTGAGAGAAATGGAATGCCTGGAATGACAGGCATAGGGTGGGAGAAGAGGGAGATGGGAGTCACTGGTGGTGGGAAGGTTGCACTGGTGAAGGGGGTGTTCCTTTGATGACTTAAACCCAACTACAAACATGTTTGTAACCATGGTGCCTATATATATATTTGGATTTGGGGGCCACACCCTGTGTTGCTCAGGGGTTACTCCTGACTATGCACTCAGAAATTGCTCCTGGCTTGGGGTACCTATGGGATGCCAGGGGATCGAACCAAGGTCCATCCTGGGCATGCAAGGCAAATGTCCTACCACTGCACCATTGCTCCAGCTCCTAAATAAATATATTAATATATAATATATATTTACTGTGTTAATGAGAAAGAATCACTCAGTGCAATGGCCTGCATATGAGGGCTGCCTGATGTGCTGCCTCATGAACCACACAGGTTCTCTTTCCAAAAGACAATGAACAGTGGGGCTACCAGGAAGGCCAAAGGGCAGGGATCGTTATGTACTTTTCAGTCTATTTCAAGCTATCTTGGCAGTTGGAAAGGGTCATGATGGCTGGAGTTGTTGAATATACTTTATGCTGTTGCTTTGGAGGAAATGGTGACCAATTATCAGGCTTGCATTAGAAAGATCTTGATGGTATCTTTCTACTTTCTTAAGTTTAAAGAAACTTCCTTTCCCAAAAGTCCATTTAATAAAACCCCAATGGAATATTTCTGATGGATCCACTGAGTTTCATTAACCTGATTCTCCTTCACCTTTCTTTCACATAATTGATATTTTGCTAACATTGCTCAGATAACAAATGAAAGGACATTGATTGCTGTTACTAGCTATGTATTGATTGAAAACCATTTTCAATGAAACTATGATGAGGTAGTTCATGGTGCCCAGTATGCTGGTGTGGCTTCTATCCTTATGAGAAAACCTAATCCACTTTTTTCTGCTCTGTTCTGCCTAGTATGAATGTGCTATTTATGTCTCTCTCTGTGTCTCTCTCTTTGTCTCTCTCTCTCTTTCTCTCTCTCTCTCTCTCAGAGATGCTGTTAGAAGAAAGAGAAGGAATTAGGGAAATGCTGAGGCTAGATAATATAGTAAATAAAGTGCTCAAAGAAAGTTATATGTGTTGCAAAACAACAATCACTTACACAGAGAGATGTGACCATGACTTTGCCCCCAATCACAAAGCCTTTCCTAAAACAGGAGAGATCAGGCCAGAGAGTAGTACAGTGGGTAAGCCTCTTGCCCTGCAATCACCTGACCAGAGTTCAATCACCAGCATCCCATAGAGTCCCCCAAGCCTTTAAGAAGAAATTTCTGACTACAGAGCCAGAAATAATGCCTGAGTACTGGTAGGTGTAGCCTAAAACCCTTCTAAAAATAATAAATAAAACAGGAGGAATCAAACAATTTGAAATTGGGTGGGATATCCAAGTGGTCTTTTTTTATGACACCAGCCCAGCTGGTGTATTTATACCATATTCGTTTCTTTATGGCTTGGTTTCTTATGCTGTGTGATTTTCAATAAGCACTTGTTGAACAATTAAATGATTGACTGCATAAAAATGCCCTTTTCTGTGTTGTAGAGTGCTATAAGCAGTGGCCACTCACTCAGAAAATGCTTGGTCCAACTCATTTTGTGTTTAGGACTTAAAAACTAGTTCTTACTGCTTTTACTTTGCATTGTTCTTAAAATGAACCAGAACCAGCAACAAGGATGCAGATATCCGTGCAATACAGTAAAAGGCAATAGCATTCTTCAGCTTCTGTTGGAAAACCCAAGAGATCAAGAAGTTGTTAGCAAGTCTCTCTGGATCAAAAAGCAAAGAAGTCATTTCTTTCAATTTAAAATGTCGAGTCAGCAATCCAACATTCACACCAAGTGAGCAATCTCATTAAGGTCTTGCTCTTCAGAAGAATTGGCCCTTGAGAATAAAGAGGATTAGAGACACCATTACTGCATAGACCCAAATCTGTGTATAATTTGAACTCCCCCAAAATGCATTTTCAAAGAGTCAGCAGTTGACTAGAAACTTTATCAAGTTCATAAACCATTAATTAACACATTTTATGTCTTATATACTTGTTATATGTCATCTAACAATAAATCAGCTAGAGGAAATAGTAAAATCATAAAGAGCAAATTCACTACCAGTACAATTCTGTGTTTATTGAAAAATTCACAGCCTATATGCAGATCAAAACTCATGTCTATGGATTAACTGCATTTATTCAGAAAAATGAGAACCACACAGATGTCTAAGTCCTCCTCTAGATTATACAGAGAGATCAGACGTTTTGATAGAGTAGAGGGAAAAACCTGTATTCCAAGGCTAAGGAGAAACACACTAAACAGCATGTTCAACAGATTCCTTGTGTCCAGGCACAAATCAGGATGCAAGAAGCCAGCAGAGGACTCACTGGAAATTTGACTCATAAATTTCTTAGACAACTACCATAGAGACAAGCCCCTCCACTTTTCTTTCCAGAAGGCATAATTCTGTATTCATGGGCAAGGCCCAGGTTCTTACCTAAGGCATTCAGCAAAATATCACCAGGCTGCAGGTAATATCTGCATAATAAGAAGATGCTGTACCAGGCTGAATTCCAAACCTGAGTTACATTCCCAGATCATTTGCTGGTGGGCTCACATCTAAGAAAGGAATGAAAGACAATTCTTTGGAGTAAAGAGTTTTTTACCCTTTGGATTAAAAGTCTATGTGCTCCTTCTTTGCAAAACATATCCTATTTTTCTACTAATTTTCTTCTATAATACCTAATAGTACTTTTGCTCTTTTATGCAGTGAATTATTTTTTAGGGGTTGTCACACCAGCAGTGCTCAGGGATTGCTCCAGACAGTGCTCTGGGTCCCATGTAGTGCAGGGTTGGCCCTATGAAAGCATGTGTCTCAGCCCCTAAAATATCTCTATCCTCTCTCCATAAATTCTTCAACAAAGCTGTGCACAGATTCCCCAGACACCGTTCATTATTTGCTGTATAGATGTTGTTCCCCAACATGTGAATAGGGCAGAAGGGACAGATCTGTCCACCCCTACTTTTCCCTGACTGGAAAGCGAACATGTGCTATGCCTAGTATCCTGTTCATTTAGTCACATGCATGCCTCCAAGGCAGTAGATCAAGGAGGTCTTTTGGGGTGTGTGTGTGAAAGGATTGTGAAAGGAGGTGAAAGGTTGTCTTTGGGGGCTTTCAAGGATTGCCACTTTGCTTTAGATTTTTGTGTTTGTTTTATTTTTTTGGACCACACCCGGTGATGCTCAGAGGTTACTCCTGGCTCTGCGCTCAGAAATCACTCCTGGATTGGAGGACCATATGGGATGCTGGAGGATCAAACCACATTCTGTTCCTGGTCAGCTACATGCAAGGCAAATGCCCTACAGCTGCGCCACAGCTCTGGCCCCCTACTTTGGATTTTTCTTTTAACAAAAACACATTGTACATGAGTACTAAAGGGGTTACTTCTCTGCTTGTCCCTAAGTCCATAAGGCTCCAGTTCTGTAAAGTTGAGTGAGTGCTCGCTGGTTAGAGAAATCCAGACTGAATGGAGTGAATAGAAAAGACCCCAAGTTGTCCTATCATCATGAAAAAAGAAAATGATGTTGAAATTGGTGAAAGAGGACAGGAAAGTTAGTGATAGATACACATAGGATCTATGCACCAGAATGTGTCCATTTCTGAAGTGTTCAGAAATTTTAATTTTCACCCCAAGCCCATTAGGAAAAAATATTTTAAAACCTCTCAAGGAGACGGTAATAGGTCGTGTTATTTGCTAGCAAATAGAGCACAGCTTACCTGCGCCTCTGGAGTGAGGTGGGTGTGAGTGAACTTTACCTTATACATTTTTATGGGAATAATTAACACCAAATTAGCTGAAATAATACTTTATTTTCCAACAGGCTCTCCTGCCCCCTCTACTCCATCTGCTAACTGTGCTTGGGGCAACTGTGTGATTTGGCATGTAAAAGACTAGTATTATCTGAAGGGACAGTGACCTTCCTCTAGGTTAGAGAACTTGGTACTATCCCCTAATGGGGACATTCAGATCTGAGAATTACAGTCCTTTCTCCTCTCATGTTCTCTCGATGTCTGCTGACCAGCTTGGCTTGCCCACTCCTGTACGTGTCCTCACATGGCTTGCCCCCTCCTGTGCTTGTCAACAGTTGAACTATATCTAGTTTTCGTATGTGCTTGTATAAATTAGGAAGTTCACTCAGGGACTATAGCTGAATGTCATTCTCATTACTGTTCTTGCGGGTCATATTTTTTTAAACTTTTATTTACATATCATGGTACAAGGTTGTTCATAATATAGTTTCTTTCTCACAGATAACATTGTTACAGTCATACAATGTACAACAACCTTCACCATTTCATATTTCCCACCACCAGTGTCCCCAGTTTCCCTCTAACTCTCCCTGCAGGTCATATTTTAAAATTAAGTTCCTCTTTCCTCTACTACAGTAGTAGCCTGCACAGGACAAACTATTATTATTCTCCATGGATCTGAGTATAGAGCTGTCCTGGGCAATACTGAAACTGAATTAATACAGTTTCCTGAGTACCTGGAAACTCTCAATAAGTATTATATAAGCAATTAAGGAGATGCATAAGAAATCTATTTTGGGGTATAATCTATTCTGGAGTCACCCACATAGCCTAATTTAGAATGTGTTATTTATTTTATGGGGCTTTTCACTCTCATAATTCCTAGTTAAAACTATTTAAATTTCTTTAGGAAAAATAACAAAGAACTGTACTACATTTCTTGGGCTGGGAATATGGTAAGTGGTTGAATGCTTGCCTTACATATGTGAGCCCTGAGGTTTATCCCTAACACCAAAGGAAGGAAAAACTGAATGTAAATACATGCATATTTATTAGTTAACTGATAAAATGTTCAGCTTTTGAACCCTATAAACTCTTGAGGAAGCAGATGTTCTAAGCCAAGCAACAGTCTAAGATGATTATTAGGTACTAGCTTCTTAAATAAGTGTGAAAAAGGTTGGGCATAGGGACCTGGGTATGTTCTGGAAACTTCCACTTTAATTCTAACTCTTAATGTCTCAAATTGGGATGCAGGATCCCATATCCACACTTTCCCCAATTCTGGTACAATTTATGATTCTGAGAAACTCAGTAGAGAAACTGAGGATTTGAACTATCTCAATGCTTACATTTTAGTTCTTATGCAACTTTAGGATTCACCACTTTTTGTGCCCATAGAAGTCAATTTTTTGCCCCATTTTAAAGAAAATACGCATATCTTCTCTTCTGTTTGTTTGTTTTCAGAAAAAGCTTGGTGGTGCCTGAGTGTTTATTCAGAAAATATCTTTAAAGTTGATCTACCCAGTTCAGATTTTTCAGTGTTTCAGTGGTGGATGTTGAACTACTCTGAAAGATCTAGAAGCCTGGGTGCAAGTCTAGAGGAGGAGACACTGATCTGCACTGGGTTGGTTGAGTGAATCGTATTCACATCCCTTTTAAGGAGCTGTGGAACACAAAAGAAATGTTGGGGGGGGGGCAGAGAGATAGCATGGAGGTAGGGTGTTTGCCTTGCATGCAGAAGGATGGTGGTTCGAATCCCGGCATCCCATATGGTCCCCCGAGCCTGCCAGGAGCGATTTCTGAGCATAGAGCCAGGAGTAACCCCTGACCGATACTGGGTGTGACCCTAAAACAAAATAAAACAAAACAAAACAAAAAGAAAAGAAAGAAAAAAGTGGGTTCCCCAAACTGCTCTAAGTATTATCTAGGGAGGGGGAAATTCTGTAATGTAGTCTGAAAAAGCAAACCAAAAAAGAACATCAATCATGGACTATGAAGATGTTGGTAGTTTAATTTACTGTCAATACTGCTATTGTCTTTGTTTTAGAAAGTGTGTTTGATTTTTACCACATTTACAAAGTGGAAATGAAGGGAAGAAAATGGCATTCTGGCTCATTTACAGAAAATGTCTGTCTAAGAAGAGGAAGATTGAATAATTCTTTCTTTTAGAGCCATGTCTAATAAAATTATCATTGGTTTTGAAATCCTGCAAGTATCAAGCTACATTCAAAATAAAGTAGTAAATATTTAGGGTTTTTTTTTGAGAGATATTCTTGTGATTGCCCAGAGAGAGGAGGTAGTACAGCAAATGAAAATAGATCTGAATGGATATCAGGAACTGCTAATTCTGCAAAGCAATTCTGCAAAGATTTGCCATATAAATTGGGAAATCACAATTGGTGCATTTTTCCTGGTGGGTCAGTTTCTGTGAAAGAATTCTACCTCTTTCTCCAGAAAAAGGAAGTGAGAAAACGTATCTAAGAAGAGGGTTTTCAACCTTGGAGGCGTTGTGGGTAGGATGTTGTGTTTTATCTACAAACTGGATCAAAAAACAAAGCTTTCCTTCTCATTTATCAGGCACCTAATATTAAGTAGAACTTTATTTGGTGTCATTGACTGTCTTGATTGAGAACATTTTCATGGGATCCCCAATGATAACTCCTTGAGCCCATAATGCAGTTAATGCAGTCTTTTTATTTTTAATTTTTTTTTTAATTTTTGGATCACACCTGATGACACTCAGGGTTTACTCCTGGCTATGCACTCAGAAATTGCTCCTGGCTTGGGGGACCAGATGGGATGACAGGGGATCAAACTATGGTCAGTCCTAGGTCAGCCACATGCAAGGCAAATGCCCTACTGCTGCGCCATCACTCCAGCCCCTTAATGCAGTCTTGGTCTCTATCTTGTGCTATTGAAGAAATCCTCTTCCAGGCCTGGAGAGATAACACAGCGGTGTTTGCCTTGCAAGCAGCCGATCCAGGACCAAAGGTGATTGGTTTGAATCCCGGTGTCCCATATGGTCCCCTGTGCCTGCCAGGAGCTATTTCTGAGCAGACAGCCAGGAATAACCGCCGGATGAGCACCGCCGGATGTGGCCCAAAAACAAACAAACAAACAAAAAAAAGAAATCCTCTTCCACTGTTCTTTCTCTCTGTTCCCTCTCTTAAAGATGAGGAAGAAAGTGAGGAAGTATTAAGGCTATATTATTGATGCTAAGTATTGAGTTATCACAACTAAAGTGATCAAAAAGGTTACAATGGCCAGTCAGGGAAATATGGAAGACATACCAATTAATCCCAATCCTAAAACCTACTTTTAAAATCTAGGAGTAATCAAACTGCTTAGAATTAGGCATGATATCAAAATGATCATTTTATGATATAACTGTTCCCGTTATTATAATTACCTCAAGTCAGCTTCTCCCTCAATATATTTCCAGCAAATTTATTTGTTGGAAGATGTCCAACAAATACTTGTTGAATGAAAATATCCTTTTCTGAACTTTTCTGTATACGTGAACATCAAATAAATTCTTTGTTGATAACAAACCATTATGTTTCCATCTATCTGTGTGCAGATTTTATACGTAAGCTATGCTGTTGATTACTGACATATTATTGTCATTAAAATGAATGAGAATTCGTCTTCATTGTTTCACACTAGGATCCTAATAGCAAACCAAGTACAGATATCATCTCTGTGGTGAACAGTAGAATTCTATAGTTTAATTTGAGAACGGGAAAAGCTTGGTTATTGTTTTCTCTTTGACCTCTTCCTGGCTTAAGTGTTGGGCTTTGTGATAAAGAGAGAGCTCTGCTGAAAAGCTAGTATCTAGGAGACAGATTTCATAAGTCCTGTTGAAATCTGTTAGGATTCTGCCTCTTAATGAGCATGTTTCTGTGATGACGAAGAAGCCCCCTTAGATAAGAGCTAATGACTGAGCAAATGAGGTAATTACTGGGGAAGCTGCACAGTTGGAGGAGACATGGGAAAGTCTGACGCCTAGTGGTCATGCGGGAAGGCCTGAACTTACCACAAATGATTCAGGAAGGAAACTTTCTGAAAAGAATCACTGCATTCCTAGGGCTATAACCATTTGTTTGCAATGTATATTAAAACCATATACGGAAAGATTGAAAATCTGAAAACCAAACAGTCAGATTATGGGATCTTTAGCATGTTAGACCTTTGTAATAGTGCCTTACTTTCTATAATGAAGATCTAAAACCAAAAAATCAGCAACAACACATCTCAAAAATGGGAATGTTGCACTGGTGAAGGTGTGTGTGTGTGTGTGTGTGTGTGTGTGTGTGTGTGTGTGTGTGTGTGTGTGTGTTTTGGTTTTTGGGTCACACCCGGCAGCGCTCAGGGGTTACTCCTGGCTCTATGCTCAGAAATCACTCCTGGCAGGCTCAGGGGACCTATGGGATGCCGGAATTCGAACCACCGTCCTTCTGCATGCAAGGCAAATGCCTTACCTCCTGCAATCTCTCTGGCCCCGTGTGTGTGTGTGTGTGTGTGTGTGTGCTTGTGTGTGTGTTTATGACTAAAATCCTACTACAATTATGCTTGTAATCATGGTGCTTAAATAAAGATATTATTTAAAAAATAACAATAAATGCCAAACAAAAAACCCACAAAATACTTATTTCTATACTTTTCACAAGAAGGTGAAAAGATAATGGGGGAAATTAATATGGCTTTACATTAAGGCTCATGAGTTCCTGAAAAGGCACTTCTATTAATTTGTGTTTTTTATATTAACAAAGTGCTTGTAGATGTCTAAAATAGTTACCAAGTAAGGTACGCCACACAATTTTGCTCCTGAAATTAATAGACACAGCAATAATTCAAAATTGTATACTCAGAGAAGGTGCTGTTCCTATCCCAGTTTGGAGTGGATGATCAGACGCCAAATATGAAATCTTTGAGAAAGAGAAAAAATATAAAAATACTTATTCCAACCAAAAACGAGTAGATATTATTCTAGTTCTTAATCAGTGTTCAAGTCAGATACTACAGATGAAGCAGCACATGACAGCAAATGGTTCCTATTCTACCAGGACAAAAACCGCATCTTTTCTGTACACTTTCACTTTCAGACTCTGTTCCGAAGAAGTAACAGTCATCGAAAGGTGTTCATCAGGGGTCAGAAAGATAACACAGTGGTAAGACATTTGCCTTGCATTCGGCCGACTGGGAATGGACCTGGTTTGATTCTCGGCATCTCATATGGTTCACCAGCCTGCTAGGGGCGATTTCTGAGTATAGAGCTGGGAGTAACCCCTGAGCATCGCCTGATGTGGCCCCCAAACCAATAAAAATAAATAAATAAATAAATAAACTGCTTTAAAATAAATAAAAAATAGATATTGATCAACCATCAGCAGAGTGCACTTCAGCTTTTGGGAGGAAGTGGTAAAAAAAAGAAGAGGACTCCAATTCCATTGTGAAAGTTCTGTCTATGTGAGAGAGGGAGAGAAGAACAAGAGCATGATATGGAGATGAGTGACAAGAAGTGGGTTATGATGTGACCTTAGGGTGCTGGAGGTCAAACCTGTGTTGCAAAGCATGCAAGGCAAGCACCTTGCCCACTATCTCTCCAGCCCTCATTTCCATGTTGTATTCAGGAGAGGGTAAATTTTTAATCTGTTTGATTTCAACCTTAGGTTAGTCTTTCCATATGAGCTTTATATATCATTTTTCCTACCAGTCCAGTTGAGCCCTGTGTATGCTTGTATATATTTACTGTTATTTATCCATAACTTATTATTTATTATTAGTTATATTAATTTTAATTTTCACAACTTAATAAATATATAGTAAACATATAATTCATATTATGTAAATAAATATATTAGACATAAATATAAATATTATAAGTAATATATAAATAATGGCCTTAATGCCATTTATCTATTAAAATATGAGGCTGCTATAAAAAAGATGAGATTTCCTTTCTTTTTACCTCAGTGTTCTGTAGGTTAAACATAAGGTGATGGTTGATAGTTGGGGGAATAGGTAAGGTGCTTCCCTAAATGGCCAACTCCGTTGTGATGTTTGGCACTCTATAGGTGTCTCCTGAGTAGCACCAGGAATAATCCCTGAACACAGAGCCTGGAGTAAGACCTGAATGAATACAGTCGAATGTATCTCCTGCCCACCAAAAAAGAAACAGGAGAGGGCAAAGAGGAAGAGTCAGTCCTCCATTTTACAACAGCTGCCAATCTAGAGGGCTAGCACATGTCTGGTCTAGGTATTTCATGCATCCTTATCCTGTGTGAATGTTCTAGAATTTGTTAACAGTAAACTGATTGCTCTATGATCCTCAGATGAAATTTTGTATTTTATAATAGTATAGACAGGTTTTTCACTCACTTGTCAATTTGAATGTTCATCTCTCTTTTTAAATATGTGCTTTAGAAGTAGATACCAATAACTGGAATCACGGGGTCATATCGACGTTCTAGTCTTACATTTTTTGTTATTTGGGGGCCACACCCTATGGTGTTTAGGCCTTATTCCTGGCTCTGGACTCTGAGATCTGGTGAAATATTCTTCTGAAACTATGCTCATATCAAAACTTAAGGTCAAAGCTGTCTCTGAGTTGGTAACTATGTCAAAATAAAATTAGCCATGTAATGTTGAATAATGAATAAGGCTAAGCTTTCTTGAGTTGACATTTATATTGTGGTTAGATAAATAAGTAGACATGCTACATGAAAAGTTAACTTATCTTACATAGGTCAGTAATATGAAAGATTAAACTATAGCCTTTGGTATAAAAATGTCAACATAAAATATAAGATAAATTCATATTTTAACTTGTCTAGCAAAAAATACTTAAACTTCTTGGTATCTTGAAGACAATCTTGAATTTATAAATTTCCTCTGGAGGAGGAGAGTGTGTTCTAAGTTATCCTCTTCTTATTTAGGGTTAACATTTAAAGATTTTTCAAGGAGGTTACAGATAAGGTTTCATGCAATTTGGAGTTGGGAGGTAGTTAAGCAAAATTTAGTTGTGATTGGGGCCAGAGAGATAGCATGGAGGTAAGGCATTTGCCTTTCATGCAAAAGGACGGTGGTTCGAATCCCGGCATTCCATATGGTCCCCCGAGCCTGCCAGGAGCAATTTCTGAGCATAGAGCCAGGAGGAACTCCTGAGTGCTGTCGGGTGTGACCTAAAAACAAAAACAAAACAAAAACAAAAAAAATTAGTAGTGATTGTGAGTCACTTCCAGTAGCAATTAGAGACTGTGTGATGCCAGAGATGGAACTGAAAGTTCCTACATGCAAGGTTCCTACATGAGCTCTAGCACATTGAGATATGTATTTTACCTAGAGCCATTTAAGTACTATGAAGACTTAAAATCATGCATAACAGCTATTTTCTATTGTGTTTCTAGATATGTAAATGACATGATTATCATACATATTCATTTATTTATTTATTTGTTGCACCTGGAAGTGCTCAGAATTTTCTCTCACTTGTCAATGAGTGACTTAATGGAGATATATTATAAAATATCAGGTGTTAAGTCCTGACTCTGCACTCAAATAATCACTCCTGGCAGCGCTTGGAAGACCATAAGAAATGCCAAGGATTATGGGGCCGGGCGGTGGCGCTGGAGGTAAGGTGCCTGCCTTGCCTGCGCTAGCCTAGGACGGACTGCGGTTCGATCCCCCGGCGTCCCATATAGTCCCCCAAGAAGCCAGGAGCAACTTCTGAGCGCATAGCCAGGAGTAACCCCTGAGCGTCACAGGGTGTGGCCCAAAAACCAAAAAAAAAAAAAAAAAAAAAAAAAGAAATGCCAAGGATTGAACTCTGATCGACCATGTGCAAGGCAAGCACCTTACCTGCTATACTACTGCTCCAGCACCACAAATATATATTCTCAAAACAAAAAAACTACTGAATCAAATGCTTTTGAATAGGACCTGATACTATGTTAAGTCTTTAGCTTTCATTTAGTCATCATGTAATTCTAACAGATCTGTGAAGTGAATACTTCCATGCGGTTTATTTTATGTTTAAATAGAGAAAGTCTGAAAAGTAATTAAAATTCCTGAAGCCACAGTTACTCGAGAGAATTTAGGGAATTAAGCTTAAATTAAAATCCTATTCTGAGGCTAATTTCTTCCTCTGAAGTTTAGGTATATTCAGATTCTGGACTTTGACACAGCTCTTTATGAAGTATCTCCTTTGCAACCTCTAAATGCTAAGAATTCCTGAATAGAGAAGAATTTTCTCTTTCAGGACTTCCCAAAGAATAGAACTAGTGACTGTTTTGTAGGCATAATCTTGAGAGTGAAAAAAAGGTGACTATGAATGGAAGGCCCCTCATATATCATGTGTTATGGGGAGATTTTGCTCTTTGAGTCACTGGCATTGACTTTTTTAGCACAAAACACCACATGTATTATGCTGTCATCAGAACCATCCTCAGCGATAATTGCAACATGCCAGCAATGAAAACACCCAGGCCTGGCTCCCATGGCCTACTTCTGAAAGGCACTGCATGGCTTTACAATTATCACTCAGATTGGCAAGGAAAAGGACAGGGTGAGAGAGCAGCGGGAGAAGAAATCTTTTCAATCTGGACGAACAGATCAGCTGCCTTGGATACCATGCTGTTCTGGTCAGCCAGGGTTCCTATGACATCATGCCACACTCATACTGTCAGCAAAATTCCCTGCGGACAACTGCAACTGCCTACAAGCAAGTGTTTCTGCTCACTCTACTCAGAATGCGTGCCAATTCCCCCTTGATGCAAGGCCGATCATCCACTCAAGAGGCTACACTCTGTGAGAATAAGGATGCTGGTGAGCTCACAGAAGACGTTTTCATGATAATTTGAAGATTGCAAGTGAGATGGTCCAAATAGGCTTTTGCAAAAGCTTAGCCAACCAGGTGCATCTGATGGGTTCTCTCTCGCCCAATCTCTTAAACTGGGGCCAATAGTAAAGGGAACCAAGAGGCCAAAGCCCTAGCTAACAACATCCCCCATTTTTCTAGAGTCCCATTCATGTTATTATTCTTAGCAATTAATACTTACTGTTTTCCTCTTGTGCTAAGATTTGAAAGACATTCAGAATTGTTAATAAAATAATGAGAGACAAATACTTCAATAATTACTGACACAAGACATAAACCTACAGAAAAATACCAAGAATAACTTGAATTCTTCATAATGCCTGCGAAATAGGAAAAGCATGTCAGATATCTAAATTCTGCTTTTTACAGATTTATTATGTAATATATTATAAATTGTCATCTCTAAATAACTAGACGATTCAAATGTCTGATTTTCATTCTTAAGTATAACCCTAGGGTACTGAGAAAACATTAAGAGCCTTTGAATCACTAAAGACTAAAGTGTTTCCTGTCATTATTGGGTATTTGATTATAGTATAATTTATCATAAAACTGTAACCCACTTACAATGTGCTATTAGATTATTTTACAATTTTATCATTCTAAGTTTTATCTTTTGAGGTTCTTGGACAGAAGCTAAGGTAATCTATCTAATCCTCACAAGTGAAAAAGTTAATATTGGGGGCTGAAAAGACAGCGCAGTGTAGGGCATTTGCCTTGCATGCGGCCGACCCCGAAGGGACCCAGTTTGATTCCCAGCAGCCCATATGTTCCCCCAGCCTGCCAGGGGCAATTTCTGAGTGCAGTCAGGAGTGACCCCTGAGCGCCGCAGGTGTGGCCCAAAAACCAACCAATCAACTAATCAATCAATCAATCAATAAAGTTTAAAAAAAGTTATTATTGTCTTGGCTATGAAGTAATCTCATCACCCGGATCTCCTAACTCTGTTGCTCTCTGAACCTGGTTAATGGAGCGACCACCTTAGTTTTCCACTCAAACACCATTTGCTTTCTTAAAATTAAGCATGTCAAGAGTACAACAGGCAAGGTAAGTGCATTGCACCTAATCTAGTTCAAGCCCTAAGCCCCATATGGCTCCCCAAACCCATAAAGAGCGATTCCTGAATGCAGAGCCAAGAGTAGTAAACCCTGAACACTGTTAGGTTTCAATTTCAAAAATAATTAAGCATGGCACATTACAAGAAGTTATGTTTTCAAAGATGATAAGTGACGAGAAATACATAAAGTAATCAATATGTATGCCTATCACTAATCCTTAATTTTGCTCCTTTCATGTTTCAAACCCTTCTTTGTCTCTAGATTGCTTCTTTTTTTTTTAACTCTAGAATCACATAATTCCTGGAATTTTTCCATAAGTTGTTTTGAACAATTTGTCATTAAAAATTCCTAGACCATGGGGCCAGAAAGATAATACAACGGGTTACACACAATGTGTGTTCTGGGGCTGGAGTGATAATGTAGCAGTTAATACACTTGCTATGCATGCAGTCAACCTGGATTTAATCTCTGGCATCCCTGGTGGACCCCTAAGCCTGGCAGGAGTCATTCCTGGAGGCAGAGCAACAAGTAACATCCTGAACATTATCTAGTGTGGTGCTCTCCCCACAAAAAGTATGTCCAACTTCTTAAATATGAGAGAAAATCTGTACTCATCCAAGTCTGTGGAACTCTGACTGACCTCTTGTGATTTAGAATAATCAACTTTGAGCTTTTGAAGGAAGACATTGGGTCTAAGAGAATCTCAAACATAGGGGATCATGTAATCAGGGATATTAGGACAAAAACATATATAAAACCTATCCCAGAGTTTAATTGTTCTCAATATATTTAGAATAAATTAATTTAATTTATTTAGAGACTTTGAAGAACTACCTAGCTATCCTCCTGTCTTTATCTGTCATTTCCTAGTCTGAAGCCTCATCCCCCACCCTATCTCCCTAGGTAACTTGACCTTACCTGCAAGACCCCGCCCATTCCTGGGAGGGGTCTTGGAAAAGGTAGATAAGGCCTTTGACCCAGGGGATTAGGCTTTTGCTCTTTTGGTCTTTGACCAGCATGGAGGTCAAAGGAAATGACTGAAAGGAGTTAAGATGCAGGGCTAAGAATAGTAAGTGCTTGAAAGGTTATTATATAGGCCACACACATGTGGTGAATAGGGATGAATAAAGATGATGCTTCCTGATGCCTGCCTGTGAGTGAGTTCAATACCCGTCGCTTTCCTGGACCCCAGACCCGCCAGCTGAATGGAGGTTGCGGAGCCACGTGGCCTGGCCTGGCAGAGAAATCCATCCTTCACCATCCTTCTCCATCCACCACCATCCTTAATTATTTAATTCTACACTAGTCCATTCTAAAACAAAGAACAAACATGAGCTATTTTAAAGATCTAGTAAGGCAGCTTCACAAACTTCTTCAGTGGCCTGGCCTCTTAGACTCTTGTCAAGAAACCAACTCACTCGGGCTGGAGAGACAGCACAGTGGTAGGGAATTTGCCTTGCATGCAGACGGACAGTGATTCGAAATTCCGTCATTCCATATGGTCCTACCCAGCCTGCCAGGGGCAATTTCTGAGTGCAGAGTCAGGAGTAACTCCTGAGCACTACCGGTTCTGACCCAAAAACCAAAAGAAAGAAAGAAAGAAAGAAAGAAAGAAAGAAAGAAAGAAAGAAAGAAAGAAAGAAAGAAAGAAAGAAAGAAAGAAAGAAAGAAAGAAAGAAAGAAAGAAAGAAAGAAAGAAAGAAAGAAAGAAAGAAAGAAAGAAAGAGAGAGAGAGAGAGAGAGAGAGAGAGAGAGAGAGAGAGAGAGAGAGAGAGAAAGAAAGAAAGAAAGAAAGAAAGAAAGAAAGAAAGAAAGAAAGAAAGAAAGAAAGAAAGAAAGAAAGAAAGAAAGAAAGAAAGAAAGAAAGAAAGAAAGAAAGAAAGAAAGAAAGAAAGAAAAAGAAAGAAAGAAAGAAACCAACTCACCTCTGAATATCTAATCCTGTCACCCTTTAAGCCATTTTTATCCTTGTCTATTCTTCTGTAAATTTTAAAAGAAATGTTGATTGCATTTGTTTTGGGTTATTTTTGTCAGATGTCCTTTACTAATTATTGATGCATCTTGGTTTATCATTCTTTGTTCCACAACTTAGTCTGTATTTAAGCATTCCCTGTTTCTTTCCTGCATGACCTTTCATTGTTCATTTCGACTTTGCAGCTGTGAAACCCTTAACTATCTATCCTCCAGTTCCTGAATGTCTACTGAAGAGGAATGAGCTACAGGACAGGGTACCATCCTCTTCCATGACAACTCAGGCCAGGCAGACTCTACATGCATTTGGGAAATACAGGAGGTAAAGAGGGGAGTCTAGCTTCTGCTGAGGGTATGAATTGAATAGATGATAGCTGCATCTCATTAGCAGCCTTAAGAACATCTAGCAAACTACAGTGTTGTGATCTGAGAGAAGGTTACAGAGAGAATAAGAACTGTGAAAGGAAGAATTACCTTCTGTTCCCGTTTCTGGGCTATGCATCCAGGCCACAGAGATATTTTTCTACTCTGTGCTCATTTGTCATCCAACTGTCTATACTATGGGAAGTAAGATTCCTTTTTACTATTGATGACCCTTAGTTTCTTGTCATAACGATGATGGGTTTTACTTAGTATTCCCCACTCAGCTTCATCACACCAACTCAGAATGCCTTAGTCTGATTTAAAAAAAAAATCAAAAGACTGGCCTGACTTACCTGCCATGTTTCTTATGACTTTCTGGAGTATTTCCCTCTACTCTTCCAGAAGGGGAGAGAGAGATGCCCACTTATTCAAGAATAAGCCATGATTGTTCCTACCATTACTCTTTGCTAACTTGATAGGAAAAGCAATAACTTCTTGTCTTTTACAAAATCAAAGTAATCATTCTCATACTGCTTCAGTGTTCTCTTGAAATTATGAATTCTCAAAGTCAGGAAGAATTTCTAAACTTAACCAACACACCATTTAGGTCACAGATAAGGCATTATGCATATGTGTGTATATGTATATATATATGTATATGTATATATATAAACTAATGTACTACACTTCTAGAAGCTCCAACTAAAATTTATGTAAATCACACCCATTTAGAAATATCATAATTCAAAAATGAAAGGCTATGTAGGCTCTCTTAAACAACTAGCCAGGAATAACTGTAGTTCCACTTTTTAAAGCTCTGAGAACAACAATATAACGGATGGTATTGCATATATTTCACTGTCATTGTAAAAATGTTCTAACACTATGTTGTTAGAATGGTATTTGGAGGTTGTCTTGGCTCAAAGAGGCCTCAAAATGTAATCTAAGAACCTTGGCCAAAGGCCTTCACTTTTGACCCACTTCATGTTCAACCATTTTGAAAGTAATTCATGGATTTAGTAGTTCAGTTAGGTTTAAGGGCCTGAGCATAGTATTGTTCTTCTGTTGACATTTGATGTTTGTGCATGATATCTTAGGGGAAATTATTCCCCACTAAAGTCCAAAAGGCACCTACCCAATGCTGTGAGTGTTTCTCTGTGCTTTAGGCAACTCCAGGAGCTCTGAACAAAGCATAAAATACCAAGGCTCCTGTTTAGTCACTGACATTTATTGGTCCTTCTTTGCCCTGAAGAAAAGATGTGTGTTGCAAAGGCTCCCTAAAAAACCAGAAGATCAACAGTGTCAATGGTGACTCCTTGAGAGAGGTCACTTTGGTGAGAGATTGTAAGTAAAAATAGAAGCCCCGGTGTAACCTCTTGGGCAAATGACTTATTCATGGGTTCTAAATTATTGAGGTCAATGAAGAGAGTGCTATTTTTGATCTTTGAGAGAAGAAAAATGGGGTTGACTGAATTTTAAGAAAGACTGTGTCATCAAGGGCAAAAGGTAGGTGGTGAAAATAGTGACTAAAAGGAAAGGGCGGGCGCACGATCCCCTGTGATGGGCACGTACTCAACAGATGACCCTTGGATGTTTGTGTCTGTAGAGGAGTATTTGCAGTCATTCAGCAGAACATAGAACTCTTTCTCATAACGGGTTGGCCTTGCAGACAGAGACGTGAGCTAAAGAAAATTTACCAAGTCTTGGCAAGTGTTTTCTTCTTCAAAATACTGTCAGTATCATTGTCACTGGTCAGAGATTAAGATTTTATTTTTCTCCTGAAATGTAAATGCTTCCCTTGGAAATTTCACAATAGTTTGTCAGCTGTCACTTTAATTATTGCAACTTTATAAGAAAATGAATCTTTAGTGAAATAACAGCAAAATGTGACACAGATTAGTTCTTGAGGTGAAGACATGAGAAAAGGGTTGCAGTAGGAACTGGCCAGAGATACTGCATTATAAAAAGGGGAGCATCCTGTGAGAGAGGCAAGATATTGACCCACGGCAAAGCTATGCTTGAAAATAGTATTTCCACTGTACTCTTTTGAATCTACCCAATTTTCCCCCTTGTAATAAAGAAATACTCAGATTTGATGCATAGTATTTCTAGGCAGTCTACAATTGTTTAGCTTTGTGAATGGATTTGCTTTTATAAATTTGATATTCTCACAATTCTTCTATTTTGGTGTCTTCTGCTCAGTGAGCAACCTCTTTAGCTTCTCCTTGCATATATTTTATTTATTTAAGCACAAGGTTAAAAAATTGTTCATAATTGGGTTTCAGTCATAGAATGCACACCACCCTTCACCAGTGCACCTTTCCCGCCATCAATATTCCCATTTCTCTCCCACCCCTACCCCTGCCTGTCTATGGGACAGGCATTTTGCTTCTCTCTCTCTCTCTCTCTCTCTCTCTCTCTCTCTCTCTCTCTCTCTCTCTCTCTCTCTCCTTTTTGACACTGTGGTTTGCACTAATGTTAATGAAGAGGTATTATGCATGTCACTTTATACCCTTTCAGGGAAATGATATGGATATTCCTCAAAAAACTGGAAATTGAGTTCTCATATGTCCAGCAATACCATTCCTAGGGATATAATCTAGAAACACACAAAAAATATATAAAATGCCCTCTGCACTCCTATGTTCATTGCAGCACTATTTACAATAGCCAGAATCTAGAAGCAACCCAGTTGCCCAACAACAGATGAGTGGCTGAAGAAACTGTGGTATATCTACACTATGCAGCCATTAGGAAAATGAAGTCATAAAATGTTCCTATACATGGATGGAAATGGAGATTATTATGCTTAGCAAAATGAGTCAAAGAAAGAGGGATAGATATAGAATAATCTCACACATTTGTGAGAAATAAGAAAAATAAGACAGTATGTTAATAATATCCAGAGACAATAATGATGAGGGACTGGAGGACTGGTCCATGGTAGGAAGCTTGCCTCAAAATGAGGTGAATGCAGTTAGAGTAGAGAAGACTCTACTATGACAATGATAATTGGAACTGATCAATCTGTACATTTTACTTATGAAACCCCCCAATGTCTGAGGCAGAGTTCACTTTTTTATTTGGTGAGCTCCCTAGAAATACTGGCTTGAATCTCAATTCCACCTCAAACATGAGTTTCCAGCCACTCCACAAAAGAATCAGAGACTACATTCATCTATGGGTTTTTTTTGTTTGTTTTTTGTATTTTGTTTTTTTTGTTGTTGTTGTTATTGTTTTGGGGCCACACCTGGCGTTGCTCAGGGGTTACTCCTGGCTGTCTGCTCAGAAATAGCTCCTGGCAGGCACGGGGGACCATATGGGACACCGGGATTCGAACCAACCACCTTTGGTCCTGGATTGGCTGCTAGCAAGGCAAACGCCGCTGTGCTATCTCTCTGGGCCTGATCTATGGGTTTTAAGAAAAACTAAAAGACATTGAAAGAATTCCCAGAGATGAGGGCCAGAAGGACTGGCTCAAGATATGAAGCGCAACACAAAAAGTGGGGAGTAGAGTTAGAGAAATAACTATGCTGAGAACTATCATAACAATGTCAGTGAGTGAGGGATGTAGAAAGCCTGTCTCAAATACAGACAGGGAGTGGGGAGGTGGGAGATGGGGGTCATTGGTGGTAGGAATGTGGCTCTGGTGAAGGGGTAAGGGTGTTCTTTTTATGACTAAAACCCAACTACAATCAAGTTTGTCATCACGGTGTTTAAATAAAGATATTCTTAAAAAAAAAAAAAGAATCAGAGACCAGCATCATACCAAAGTAGGGAAGTTATGGCATCTATCTCAGGGAGAACAAAAGCAGTTACCCCCAGTTCCAGTGACATCATCCTGCATCCATCCTTGAG
Organism: Suncus etruscus; assembly: GCF_024139225.1. Classification (NCBI taxonomy): domain Eukaryota; kingdom Metazoa; phylum Chordata; class Mammalia; order Eulipotyphla; family Soricidae; genus Suncus; species Suncus etruscus. The sequence goes on from NC_064863.1 coordinate 4,216,180, forward strand.
GTTCAGTAGTGTTCATGCTATTTTTTCTCTTTATGACTTTAGTGTCTTCATGGATCCAGCTTTATGATCTGCCCCTCTATTTCTCCTATAAATATTATAAATTAGCCAGTCTCTTCTTAATAATGTCCAATTCTGCTTAAGAGGATAAGGTTAGCCCCTGTTGTGTGCCATTTTCTTGTTAATTATTAATGCATATATTTTTCATTCAATGCATACAAAACTTTGCAAATGCTAATTTGATTCATTTTGATGTTAAATAGCAGCAGGAACAATTATTATTCCCATTTTTACCCATAAGGAAGCCAAAATACAGAGAAACTACATAATTTGACTCTGATAGATCAGAGGTAGAACTGGAATTTAAAGCTGTATTTAATATCATGTTCTTTATCTCCCTGGTAGATTTTCCTCCATTTTCTCCCTTACAATGATCTTTCACTGCTCTGCCTAAATGCTTAGGCACTGCCCAATCCTGTACTGAAGAATAAAACTCCATGTCTTCTAGCTACCTAGCTACTTACCCATTTACAAACCTGTCTGCTACCCCATTACTGCCTTAAAAAAAAAAAAAAAAAAAAAGGATTTTCCTCCTGAGGGCCCGAGCAATAGCACAGTAGTAGGGAGTTTGCCTTGCATACAGCCAGCTCGGGATGGACCCCAGTTTGATCCCCAGAATTCCATATGGTCCCCCAGGCCTGCCAGGAGTGATTTCTGAGTTCAGAGCCAGGAGTAACTCCTGAGTGTCACTAGGTGTGGCCCAAACACCTCAAATGTTTTTCCTTTTGAGACCTAAAAACTACTTAATTGCAATTGTGAGACACAGATTTTCCAGAAACAAATTTTAGCATTTGCCCATAATGAATATCTTTTGGAGTACTTGCTATTTTTTAGGCATAAAGAAGAACTATTGCTGTGAGTTAGAAAATAAGAAGGCTGAAAAAGAAATACTGATATTAATTCAATTTTATGAGACTTTTTCCTGTATTAAAAGTCCATGTTTCAATTTTAGACAAGGTAGATTATTTTTGTGTTTTATATTTCATAAGGCATCTTATTTTTATATACAATATATATCATTCCTTATTTTGATGAATGACATGGTTTTTGTTTCTTACTGCTTCTGTTTTTCTCCTTTCAAGTCTATTGATTTGCTTATAATTCTGAGCAAAACACTAAGTGACATCCAGAAGTATACATTACCTTTCACTGGGCAAGCAACTAAGCAAAGACCATGATTCTAAAACTTGTTAGTGTGCTGTTATGATTTATTTCTTCTAGATGTGTCGAAGCCTCCCATCAACTTGGCTCCTCCTGCTGTCCATTTCCAAGTGTCCAACAACCCCTCTGAAAGTGATAAAAGCAAATTACATTCTTAACAGGCCACATCCATACTTGAGAAATTTGCCAGAAGCTTCCAGTATGAGAAAAATATTCTCTATAAATAGAAAGCACAGTTGAGAATTGTAGAAGAGAACAGTGGTCATGATTTAGTGATGAGGAGATGGTGAAAGCATGAAGGAATTCTCAAATGGTCATGGTAGAAAACTATAAATACTATAGTAAGGGAGAGTATGGAAATTTGGTTGTCTTTTTTTAAGTATGGGAGCTTGTCTGTAGAAAATGAGAGTAGCGTTGCTTCAAACAGGAATACAGTTGTGCTTGTACTATCTGAGTTGATGGAAATAAGTGGAGAATATACAGGGGATTTCAAGGGAACCAGAAAGGTAGAACAATAAAAGAGAAGAAAACGAAATTATAATAATGCTATGGTATTCAAATTCCAGAGGATTTTAAGTTGTAATATTTGTAATGATCTACCCCTCAGTTGTAAGAAAAGATCCCATCCTGTTCTTTATGGAAGGGACTTTATAGGTGTTGTGCTAAGCCAGAAGAAGAAAGACAAAAACCAGATAACCTTATTCTTCTGTAGGATGTAAACAATCAAAGCATGGAAACAAAGCCCATCCAAAACAAATCTTTAGCTGGATTCTAACAGTAGAACTGAGGTTATCGTAACAGGAAGCAGACTAGCCTGACAGGGAAGAGGGATTCTTGGTGGCACTGTGGTGATGGGTGTGGTGTGATAACACACATTTAAGAAGTCTAAAACTGTATTCTTAAAACACGTGCAGTCTCATCAATCATTGTCACCTCAATTAAAACCAATAAAGTTGTATTTTAACTAACAAAAATGTTCATAAAGGGGAGTCAGTGTAAAATGTGAATATAAATTATAAATTCAGCTAGAAATACATATTCTACAAAGTGAAAAACACATTCTTTGTCCCCAAAATTGCTTGAAGATGACAGAACTGAACTCTGGGTGACATTCTTCGGAAACTCTCATTTATCATTTCCTATCATAAGACATAAAATTCTCCCCTTTCTGAAACATTACATATTCTTTATGACCTAATCCAATGCCATCTCTTCCAACTTATCAATTATGACTTTATCCTTTCTGATAAATTTCATTTCCTCTAAAATCCTATTAAAGTTGGAGTATATGCCACTCAGGTTTATTATGGTAAAATTGATCAGAAAGTATAAATTCTAGTTATAAAATAAATAAACCCTAGGATGTTAAGTATAGTAAGGTGACTATACTTAGTAATACTATTTTGTATATTTGACAGTTTTCTAAAAAGACATATATCTTTTCTTACATTAGTATAATAGCACAATATTATATTTATAGTGGTGTAGAATAAAAGGCCACTACTAGAGTGCCAGAATCAAGGAGAACATACTCTTAAAAGTTCTCTAGAAAATTTTTTATTTTCCTAAAAAGATTTTTAGGTAGCTAAAAACTTTTATAAACAATTTTTATCTATAAACAAGTGTTGCTATGGTGATGGATACCAGATTCACTAGTAAATTTCACAGTAAATATAAGCACCAAATCTTATGTTCCACACTCAAAAGTAATATAATTTTATATTTCAACCAACACCTTTTACCTACTGTTTAATTTTTTTCACATAAGTCAGTGGTGGGAGAGGTATTTTAGATTCCCAGGAATATAGATTAGAAACTCTTTCCAGACTAGACATTATTCAGAGATGTGCTCTCCTTGGGGAAGCCATCTTCTAAGTTTTCTTTCTGAGTGATGGTTTCTCTTTAAGTTACTGTGATGCCTACAGAAAGAGGAGGGATTGAAGACCTGGTAGTACAGTTTCCTCCATAATCTTATATATTTAGACCTTTTTTGGCTTTCTTTCAGAGTGTTCTTTTGCAGTGTGGTGTTCTTGATGGATCCTTTACTTGTATTCTTAAACCTCAGTGAGATTGAGAATGGTTGACATGTATCTTTCTATTTTGGGTGTGTGTGTGTGTGAGGGGATGCTTGGGAGTATAGAACCAGGAGTAAGCTTGAACACAATCAGATGGCCCCAAATAACTACACTAACAACTATCATGACAATGTTCATGAGTGAGAAAAGTAGGAAGCCTGTCTCAAATACAGCAGAGGGTGGGGGAATGAGGGAGGAGGAAGACAGGGCACATTGGCGGTGGGAATGTTGTACTGGTGAAGGGGGGTGTTCTTTTGTGACTGAAACCCAACTAAAATCTTGTTTGTAATCATGATGCTTAAATAAAAATATTATTTTTTAAATGAATTGGTTGGCTGGAGAAACACATGAAGGGAAATGTGATAATAGTAGGGGACCTCAATACTCCACTATCACCACTGGACAGATCCACCAAACAGAAAAATAACAAAGAAATAAGAGCTCTAAATGAAAAATTAGAAGATTTAGGGCTAATAGATTTATATAGAGCCCTCCATCCCCAGAAAGCAGAATACACATTCTTCTCAAACCCACATGGAACCTTCTCCAGAATAGACCATGTATTAGGATACAAAGCCAACCTATATAAGACCACAAAGGTAAGGATCATAAGAAGTACCCTTTCAGATCACTATGCAACAGAGGTTAAAATTGATGTCAAGAAGAAGCAATGGAGGAAAACTAGTACCTGGAGATTAAACAACATCCTGCTCAACAACAGCTGGATCAAAGAACAACTCAAGGAAGAAATAAAAAGATTCCTTGAGACAAATGACAATGAAGAGACAACATGTCAAAATTTATGGGACACAGCAAAAGCAGTAATTAGGGGGAAACTCATAGCAATAGAGGCCTATGTCAAGAAACAGGAAAATAACAAAACCAACAGTTTAAAAGATCACCTCAAAGAATTGGAACAACAGCAACAGAGAAATCCAACCACAACCAGAGGCAAGAAATAATAAAAACCAGAGCAGAAATAAACAACATCGAAACCAAGAAAACAATACAAAAAATCAATGAGACCAGGAGTTGGTTTTTCGAAAAAATAAACAAGATAGACAAACCATTGGCAAAACTCACCAAAAAAAAGAGGGAAAACACCCAAATCAACAGGATCACAAATGAAAGGGGAGAGATTACAACAGAACCCCAAGAAATACAACATATCATGAGATCATACTATGAACAACTATACTCAACTAGGCTAGAGAACCCAGTAGAAATCGACAGATTCTTAGACAAACACCCTCTTCCAAGACTGGAAAAGGAAGATCTAGAAAGCCTAAACAGACCAATCACCTCAGAGGAAATTGAAGACGTAATTAAAAAACTCCCTAAGAACAAAAGCCCAGGCCCAGATGGATTTACAAGTGAATTCTATCAAACATTTCAAGAAGACTTACTACCACTTTTCCATAGGCTTTTCCAAACCATAGAAAAAACAGGAATCCTCCCCAACTCTTTTTATGAGGCTAATATCACACTCATTCCCAAAGAAGGCAAAGACACCACCAAAAAAGAAAACTACAGACCAATCTCACTAATGAACATAGATGCAAAGATACTTAACAAAATCTTAGCAAACCGAATTCAGCACTTCATCAAAAAGATCATACATCACGACCAAGTGGGATTCATACCAGGAATGCAAGGTTGGTTCAACATACGCAAATCAATCAATTTGATACATCACATCAACAACACGAAAGACAAAAACCACATGATCATATCAATCGATGCAGAGAAGGCATTTGACAAAATCCAACATCCTTTCATGTTAAAGACACTCAGAAAAATAGGGTTAGAAGGAACTTTCCTCAAGATAGTTACAGCTATATATGAAAAGCCAACAGCCAACATTATACTTAATGGCGAGAAACTAGAAGCATTCCCACTAAGGTCAGGAACTAGACAAGGCTGTCCACTCTCTCCACTCTTATTCAATATAACCTTAGAAGTCCTAGCAATAGCAATCCGACAAGAGAAGGGAATCAAAGGAATTCAAATAGGGAAAGAGGAACACAAGCTATCTCTATTTGCCGACGATATGATGATATACATTAAAAACCCTAAAGAGTCCACAGTAAAACTCCTAGAAACAATCAGCCAATACAGCAAAGTGGCTGGATACAAAGTCAATACACAAAAGACAGTAGCATTTCTATATACAAAAAATGAAGTTGAGGAGAGAGAGATTAAAAATACAATTCCATTTAAGATAGTATCAAAAAATATCAGGTATCTAGGAATCAACCTTACAAGAGAAGTGAAAGACCTATACCAGGAAAACTTCAAAACACTCCAGAAAGAAATTGAAGACGATCTAAAGAAATGGAAGAACATCCCATGCTCATGGATAGGTAGAATTAACATAATCAAAATGACTATCCTACCCAAACTCCTATATAGATTTAATGCAATCCCTATCCAAATCCAGACACAATTCTTTAAAGAATTAGAACAATCATTAACAAAATTCATCTGGAACCACAAAAGACCCAGGATAGCCAAACACATACTGAAAAACAAGAAGCTGGGTGGAATCTCCTTACCTAACTTGAAACTATATTATAAAGCCATAGTAATCAAAACAGCATGGTACTGGAACAGAGACAGGACTTCAGACCAGTGGGTCAGGACAGAATTCCCAGACATAAACCCCCAGATATACAGCCAACTAATATTTGATAAAAGAGGCAAGAATCTGAAATGGAACAAAGAAAGCCTATTCAACAAATGGTGTTGGCACAACTGGAAAACCACATGTATGAAAGTGAAAATCAACCCATACCTCACTCCTTATACAAAAGTCAACTCAAAATGGATCAAATACCTTGAAATCAGACCCGAATCTATAAAGTTTATTGAGAATAAAATAGGGAGAACACTCGAAGACCTATATATCAAAAAGGTCTTTGAGAATGGAGCACCAATGGCAAGAACCTTAGCAGCAAACATAAACAAATGGGACTACATCAAACTAAAAAGCTTCTGCATGGCGAAAGAAACCTTACTTAATGCAAGAAGACAGTTAACAGAATGGGAAAAAATCTTTTCACTAGACATATCAGATAAAGGGCTGATATCTAGAACTTACAAAGCACTCAGAAAACTGAGCCCCTCAAAACCAAACAAAGCCATAAAAAAATGGGGAGAAGAAATGAATAGACAGTTCTCTGAGGATGACAGAAGGATGGCTAACAAACACATGAAAACATGCTCACCTTCACTCATCATCAGAGAGATCCAAATCAAGACAACAATGAGATACCACCTTACACCAGTGAGGATGGCTCACATCAAAAATACTGAGAACAATCTTTGTTGGCGTGGATGCGGTATGAAGGGAACTCTCATCCACTGCTGGTGGGAATGCCCCCTAGTCCAACATCTATGGAGAACAGTCTGGAGAGTACTCAAAGAACTCAGAATTGAGCTCCCTTTTGACCCAGCAATTGCACTCCTAGGTATATACCCCCAAGTTGGAAGAACATTCATTCCAAAATACGTGTGCACCCCACTATTTATCGCAGCACTCAGTATAATAGCCAAATCTTGGAACCAACCGCGATGTCCAACAACAGATGAATGGATCATTAAGATGTGGTATCTATACACAATGGAATATTACATGGCAGTCAGAAATGATACAATCACAGATTTTGCAGCAACGTGGATGGACTTAGATCATGTTATGTTAAACGAAGTAAGTCAGAAGACAAAAGATAAACACAGAATGGTAGCACTATTCTGAAGCACATAGAACATACATCTCAATCACAACTAATACTTAACAATCAAATAACAGGGTCTAACAGGGTAGAAACTCCAACCACTGTAATAGTCAACATATACCTCGGAACAGTGCCCAAAACACATGAAAAAGGAACAACACAAACTCGCGACTACACATTATACCACAAAGAAAACAGCAACACCAGAACAGCAGCATAGAGAGAACAGGTACGTAATTAACCTTCTACAATAATGGCCCATAATAATCATGTAGAGATTGTATACAGGAACACAGGTAAAGAATACCAAGGCAAACCACTGGCTCCAATGGAAACATCCCATAAAACTACGTATTAATGCCTCTATCTTACTATATTTAAAATAACCTCTCAGCTTTTCTGTCCACAGGCGTTCTTGGATACAAAGGGCGGACAAGCTAAGATGGCAACTCGGGATACCACACGAGATACCATACCCAGTTTGCACTACGAGTTGGCCCTGAGAAAACTCTTTAACATACACTTTATCCCTAGGTTTACCTTCTTTTAGGGTTTCAAGCACGTGACCAGTCAGACCACCGAAGCAGTAACAGCGACGTACAGACCCAAACTTCATGCTCTATTCACTGAACACATTCAAGCAAACCAGCATTCCCTTGCTATTTTCTCCTCTCTTCTCACCACTTTCTTGGTTATTTTTTTCTTTTCTATTCTTTTCTTTACTTTCTATCCTTTCTCTTCTCCCTTTCTTTCTAATGTATTTTTCTCTTTTCTCCCTCCCTACCCCTTCCATACACCTTACCCTTTCCCCCCTCTGGAACTATCCCTCCACCCCTCAATCCCATCCAGACCTCCCTCTATATTAAAACACTTCACCCTCAGTCCTTAATCTATTAGGCAACAAGATCGACCTCCTACCCCAACGAACCAGTACCCAGCACCCAAGAGAAGGGACACCCAGTCAAACCCACACCTCGTCCCGGGCAAGAAAAGACAGCCAACTCCCCTGCGGACTCATGCTGCGAGGCCCTCCCTACCAACTCCCCCTAACATGGACTGTTTCTTGAAACCGGACCTAGGTCCAAAATTATCCCCAATGCAAGAACTCTTCCAAGACCTCCCTGCCGCAAATTTTTACCAACCTGAAGAAGGTCAGGGGGTGTGATAGGAAGATGCCTGGGAACCCACACATCACAAGAAAAACCCAAAAGACAATGGGAAAAACTGTACTTCCAACATAGGCATAAGACCTGTAATACACCACTTCGTTATCTGCTCTCCCCCAAATGTAAGGTAGTCTTTTGCACCACTTTGGTCCTTTAAAAACTTCGCTAAGTCATTTTCGTTCTTTTTTTTTTTCCTCTTAAATTTATTTATTTATTTTTTTTAAATGTTGGTCCTATATATACATTTGTGAGCACATACGTTTTTATTTATTTTATTTTATTATTATTATTATTATATATTTTTTTTATCATTTTTGGGTATGTGACCTGTGTCTGTTATCCCCTCTGTCCACCCCCAACCACACCGACAATACAATGTGGCTCCACCTCCCCCTGCAAAGACACACTAAATAATGGGGAAACCTTACATATAAAAAAAAAGAGCTCTTATCTACTAGAGATGGGAACTCATAGTTGTTTACAATACAGGGGTATCTCCTACCTTGAAAATATGTCATGTGGAATCACTTAGACCTCAGATGACTAGATGCCATTCATCCAGCCTTGAACCCTGGATCCCAGACATAGAATCGGCACAGCTCTTCACAACAGCTACAGGAAACAAACTCCATCCGAAACAGCCTTAATACTGCGGGGTCAACAACAAGGACCAGCTCTAACATGATATCCTGACAAAGAGGAAAATGTGAACAACTTGACCTTAGAGCAGATTAGCCTACCTTACCAGCTAACGACAAGACAAAACCAGAAGACTTGGCACCCTTTGGTAGGTCCAAAAGCCAAGATCGTGACTTACAGATGACTGGCTACTAGAACCACGACCAGACAGTATACATCTTGGGACCAATAAAAAAGCCCTAGTTTAGGGTTTGAACTATGACTTGCACAATAAGCATGACCCCCAGTCCCAAAGGTCTGACAGAGACAACTGCAACAGAATGGGCCTTCTGGAAGCACAAAGAAAGACGCTAACCTAGGTGCCATCTTAGGTTCAGTGCAAAGACCAAGGTCACCAACCACAGAAGATGGACTAAAACGACACTGAGGTAACAGAACCTCTAGAACCACAAAGACTGACCTCACCATAAGTCCTACCTCAGGATCTGTGCAGATACTGAGACCTCTAAACACAGAGCTCTGAGTGTATCACCCTGGACAGAACAGAAGTCTTCCACACGCCAAAAAACACCACCAGGAGAATAAATGATCCTGAGCAAAGTCTGGAGCTGATCCCATGACAGTATACTCCAAGGACGGAGAAACCCCATATTTCTTAGGCCATGTGAATTCCTTTTCGAATGACCCCAATATTTACTGTGCCAGGGCAGGAGGGGAAAAAACAAAAATACAAAAAGCACAAAAACTTAGTATTTTATATATATGTATATATATGTGTGTGTGTGTATATATATATATATATATACATATATATCTTTTACCTTCATTTATTATTGTTATTATTATTTTTATTTACCTATCTATTTTGGTCGATTTCTCTGTTTGGGTGTGATTATTGAAATCGTCTTCCCCAATTATACTTATTTTTTTCTATTCTTTTCTTTTCCCTCGTTATGTGCTATGCCATGTTTCTTATTTCAAGACCATGGCGTGGTTTTGGTTTGTTTGTTTGTTTTTGTTCTGTTTTTTGTTTGTTTGTTTGTCTGTCTGTTTTGCTTTGTTTTTCGGCTGTTTTTTTGTGGTGCTTATCGATATAGCTGGAGTCCTCACTGGATAATTGACACTTTTTTTGGTACTGGTGGAGTGTTTCACGTTCTTTCTCTCCTTCATCTCCCAAATCAATGATGAGAGCCTCTAGAAGGATTCCACCCATTTTGGGAGTATTAGACTCTTACCCCAGTTTATTTATCTTCTCCTTCTCAGGCAAAACCACACAACTTGAACTAGCTAGTCCTGCCTACAGTTAGAGGGGGAGATAAGGGAGGCATCAAGACCAAACAGGTGCAAGACTACTAAGTAGTGGGTTGGATACAGAGGGGACCACATATTCTAGCCGCCCTGGGGGTGAGGGAAGAGGAAATGGGAGGTAGGACAACAACGGAGGGGTAGGGAGGACAATTTGGGGATGGGAAGCCCCCCTGATTTTATGTAAATATGTACCTAAAATGTTATTGTCAACAATATGTAAGACACTATGATCAAAATAAAAATTATATTAAAAAAAAAAAGAAAAAAAATGAATTGGTTGGGGCTGGAGCAGTGGCACAAGCGGTAGGTCATTTGTCTCGCACGAGCTAACCTAGGACAAACTGCAGTTCAATCCCACGGCGTCACATATGGTCCCTCAAGCTAGGAGCGATTTCTGAGCGCATGGCCATGATCAGTTGATGATTACATTCAACATATTTCATAAACAACTAATAAATCACTACCTTTGATTTAGAAACCACTGCCAAAATAAATACATAAATAAATCCACTGCATTGAAACAAGTACTTAGGGGAACCAGTGGTAGTGCTATGCAACAGAAAAGGAGCTTGGAAAGTAATTAAAACTGTCTGAGACTACCATAATAGTTGGAAATGATCGCACTGGACAAAAATGTGAATTGAAAGAAAGTAAAATGATATGCATGCTATCCCTTCAGTAACAGCACTGCAAACCACAGTGCTTAAGTAAAAGGAAAAAGAGAATAAGGAGAGAAAAAAATTATCATAGGGTCAAGGCGGAGGATGGAAAAGGGTGACTGGTACAACTAATGATGAGAAATGAACACTGGTGAAGGGACAGTGTTGGAACATTATATGATGGAAACTCAATTATCAACAACTTTTTAATAGGGTATCTCTCGGAGATTTAATTAAAAACACAACAAACAAAAGCATAAAACAAAAAAACAAAAATAACTGCCCGGTACTGGAATAACGATAGGCTCTTTAATCAATGAGTCGACTGAATACCCCATGACAAAACCCTATGTATATGGACAGTTAATTTTTTGATAAAGAAGCTTATAAAATAAAATGGCATAAAGATAGACCTTTCAACAAACATTGCTAGGAAAACTGGAATACTACAGGTAAGAAATTAAGGCTTAATCCATATCTCACACTTTACACAAAAGTCAATTCAAAATGGATCAAAAACCCAGAAACTATAAAAAACATGGAGAAAAACATAGCAAGCGTGCATCAAGATTTCTACCTTAGTAGCATCTTCAATGATCTGATACCCTTGGCAAAGGCAAAACAAACAAACAAACAAAAAACAAATGGGACTACATCAAATCAAAGAGATTCTGCATAGCAAAAGAATCATGTGCTAAAACTAAAAGACAGCTAACTGAATGGAAAAAAATATTCACATTCAACACTTCAAATAAATAAGGGCTTAATATCCAGAATATATGAAGGATTAACAAAATCAACAAAAACAAATTCAAAAATCCTGTAAATAAATGGAGAGTAAATAAGCAAACACTTATGTTTGTATGTACATTATATGTACATTAAAAAGTACAAAGCATCACTTATTATAGAGAAATCCAAGTCAAGACAAGAATAAAATATCTCACACCAATGAGAATGTCACAAATCAAAAATGTAGGAACCATCTGTTGGTGAGGATGTGAAAAAGAAAATCTCATTCATTGCTGGTAGAAATGTTTGGTTAAAGCCTTGTGGAAAACAATATGAAAAATCCTCAGTAAACTTATAATTAAACTGCAATTCCATGTTGGGGTATATGTCATAAAGACTCAAAACATTCCTTAGAAAAGAATGTGAGTATACTATCATTTATTGCTGCAGTTCGTTAAAAAAATAAAAAGCTAAGATATGGAATCAACTTATGTGTCCAACAAGTGGATATATTATAAGGATGTGGTACATATACACATACATGGGGTATGTATAGTGGACTACTATGAAGCTGTGAGAAGTGATGAATTATGCAATTTGTTGCAACCTGCTTGGAAACAGAAGATATGTTGAGTGAAGCAAGCCAGAAGAAGAAAGACTAACACAAGATGATCTCATTTATTTATGATATATAAAATATTGTATTAGAAAATATAATGTAGTAAAGGGGGGATACCTAGATTACTCTTGACCTCAGGGCCCGTGGAGGAATAGGACAGAAAGGATAAAGAAATCAAGGCAGAAAGGAAGTAGATGAGGAGGGAAGCAATGGAGGAACAGGTTATATTAGGAATGTGGAGAGTGGTGTACATTCAGAGCACAGATTTAACAACACTGAAAACATGAATCTAAACTCAAAACACAAAGCTTTAATATGCCTGTTAAGGTCATAGATGGTAGTGGGGAGGTTGGTTATGGGGGTAGATGACGGAGTATGGGAGCATTGGTGATAGGAGTTGACACTGGTGGGGGAATTGGTGTTAAAATAGTTCATGCCTAGGGGCCAGAGTGGTGGCGCTAGAGGCAAGGTGTCTGCCTTACAAGTGCTAGCCTAGGATGAACCACAGTTCGCAGGTTGAAGCCCCGGCGTACCATATGGTTCCCCAAGCCAGGAGTGATTTCTGAGCACATAGCCAGGAGTAACCCCAGAGCGTCAACGGATGTGGAACAAAAAACAAAAATTTCATGCCTAAAAATCAACTAACAACAAATAACCTGGTAAACTATGATTCTTTAATTGAATTAATATGTATTTAAATATATATGTTTATATATAAATACATATTAATAATACAATGAATATATAGCATGTAATATAATTAATTCATTGGTCATTAAAATAATTAATAATTAACTGATCAATATATTAATAAATAACATATTTAAAGGTATGTGAATATATATTAATAATATAATATGATTAATATATGATATAATTAATATGTATTTAAATATGCATATATTTAAATATATATTTAAAGGAGCTGGGCAGGGGCAGAGTGATAGCACGGCAGATAGGGTATTTGTCTTGCATGAGGCCAACCTGGGTTCCATTCAGGCATCCCATATGGTCCCCTGAGCCCACCAGGATTGATTTTTGAGTGCAGAGCCAGGAGTAACACCTGAGCACTTTTGGGTGTGGCCCAAAAATAAACAAAAAGAAAAGAAAGAAAAAGGAGCTTGGATTACAGTAATGCAAAGAATAAACTACTTTCTTCATTGAGAAAATCTTGCTCTGAAAACAGGTTCAGCTGAGGAGCAAGCTAAGTGACAGTTGATTTATATCTTTGTGAGATATCCTTATCCTGTCATGAGGGTTAACAGACAGTTCATACCCGCATCATTCTTCAGAGAACCCTTTGAGAAACAGTGGAGTGAATGACAAAGGAGAGACGAGACAAACCACAGAGCTGGCATCAATGGAGCATAGAGGGGTGCAACCTGGAGGTTGGGGGAAAGAAGGAAGAATATTAACACTTCTGTGAATATACCTCATAAATAAAGAGGTGTCTGCTTTGAATTAGGCAGAGGGTCTTTTTCTGGGAAAGCCTACAAATGAAGAAAGTTCCTTTCAGACACCTGGGTCAGCAATAGAAATTTCATTCCTAAAGAACTGGGTCTTTAGGTTGTCTGAGGTTGTTTTGTTGTTTTTTTTTTTTTTTAACTGCAAAGAACTATATTGGTTTTCCTAATCTCAAATAAAGTGAATTCGGCTTCTTACTAGCTAATAGATTTATATTAGGCATTTTTCTTTTGTCTGAAATCACAGTCTTTAACCTGATCTCCTTGGTTTACACTCAGAGAAACTGAACCTTCAGAAGGAAAGTATTAAGAAAAGTATTTCCTCTTTTCTCTATGAAATCTGCCTGTCTGCCAGCCCTAGCCCCAGTTTCCTTGTTGACAGACGAAATGATAAGAGCTTTAATTACCTCATTATTATGAGTATTACTATGTCTTCAGACCCATTTAAACCCTAGGATATAACGCTGTATTCAGATAAGTAATAGTTACAAATTAAAGATAGGTGAATTTGTCTGAAAAACAGTTTAATTTTTAGTAAAATCAAATCCCTGAATTTGCAAATAAAATAGCATGTAAACACAAGACTCAGTCATCCTTAAGTAGAAAAAATATGATACCCATACTTTTGGGAAATTGTCTCTAGGTCATACTTTTTTGTTTGTTTGTTTTTGAATCACACTCGAGGCACTCAGGCATTACTCTGGGCTCTGTGCTCAGAAATTACATCTGGCAAGCTCAGGGAATCAAATGGTGATTTGATCCTGGGTTGGAAACATGCAAGGCAAATGCCCGACCTGCTGTGCTATCTCTTTGGCTCTCTATGTCATACTTCTTAGTATAAAACTATCAAATGTTAATCTTCCTATTTATTATCAGAACCTTGTTCACTCTGACCTTCCTGGGCCTTGTGCTATCAATGACCCTCTCTCTTCCCAGTTTCTAGCATTCTTTCTCTAGCATATCCTTTCCCAAGATTCAGATATGTCCTTATAGCTCATTCTAAAATATACACCTCAACTTTATTTTACCATGTCCCTTTCCAGTAACTCTCTTCTTCCCTTCATAAATGATGTTTCTAAGAGGTTTTTTTTATCTCCATTTATTCACTTTTTCTGACCTGACTTTAGCATCCACCCTTTCACCAAAAATGCCCTTGTTAAAAAGTCAACAATGACTTCCATATTGCTAAATCTAATGGAAAACTTTACTGTTCTCACCTTCTTCAGTATTTCAGCAGCTTTCCACATAGCTTTTTGTGCTCTCCTCTTTGATAATGGCTATTTTGATCATACACATACTCTCCTGATTTTTCCTCTATCTTTCTTACTTCTTTTTTTTTTTTTTTTTTTTTTGCCCACACCTGGCGGTGCTCAGGGGTTATTTCTGGCTATCTGCTCAGAAATAGCTCCTGGCAGGCACGGAGGACCATATGGGATGCCGGGATTCAAACCAACCAACCACCTTGGGTCTTGAGTCAGCTGCTTGCAAGGCAAACACCACTGTGCTCTCTCTCCGGCCCCCTTTTTACTTCTTTAGTATCCTCTTATCCATCTTTAACTGATGTTTGCCTGTTGCAAGATCTCCTCCCATCAAGAAAAAGGTATTCCTAGTTAGAATGGTCAGAAGAGACCATTATAACTGTAATAGTTGGGAATGATCATTCTGAACAAGAACTGTGTGCTGACAGGAGATAAAGGAATATGTATTTCACCCTTTCAATAACAGTATTGCAAACCACAGTGTGAAAAAAAAGAGGGGGAGACATACACAGAGAGAATGTTTGTCATAGAGGTAGGATGTGGGGGAGTGTGAGGGACACTTGGGTCACTTGTGGTGGAAAGCGTACACTGGTGAAGGGATGGGTTATGGACACAGTATAACAAAAAATCAGCTATCAACAACTTTGTGACTATGTATCTCACAGTAATTTAATAAAAAATTAAATTAAAAAAGAAAGAAATGGCATTCATTTGGTATTTCTTACTCAAGTAGATGGCAATTCCATTTATATATTCCCCGAATAAGTCCTCTTGATCCTACTTCTAATAAAGTTATCAAATTTGTTCAGCTTATTCTCTATTAATATCACCCTAGGACAAGCCTCTGTTAGATCTCATTCAACACTGAATTGATTTTTTGATCTTACCATTCTACTTTATTTATTTATTTATTTTTGTTTTTTGGGGCCACACCCATTTGATGCTCTAGGGGTTACTCCTGGCTAAGCGCTCATAAATTGCCCCTGGCATGGGGAGACCATATGGGACACCAGGGGATCGAACCGCAGTCCTTCCTTGGCTTGCAAGGCAGAGACACCTTACCTCTAGCACCACCTCACCGGCCCCATTACCAGTCTACTTTAAACCCTGAAACTACACTAGCTACTAATCCACTTCTCATATAATAATTATTGTACCATTCATGAAATATGTTAGTGATATAACTTAGGGGCTTGAAAATAAGAAACCACTTTACACTAAACTTCAGCTAGAGCCCAAGTTTTTGAACATAGGGTACAAGGTCTGTGTGAGTGGAACTCACTCTAGCTTCTCTCTCTCCTTTCATTACCCCATTACTTACTCATTTCTTTTCTGCTATGCAGGCCTTTAAAATATAAAAGGGAAAAAAGGTGGAGGCAAAAATGAGCTCGCATCATGTGATAGACAGCACAGAGGGCATTTGTGCCCTCCTTGCACACGGCTGACCCAAGTTTAATTCCCAGTATCCCCTATGGTACTCCTAGAAAAAAAATTCACTCAAAATCCTGCCTTGGGTTCATGTTATTCCTGTTCTGGGATTCCCCAACTTTAGGTCACATGCAATCTGCCTGTTCTTACTAATCAGGAGGCAGCTGACACGTTGATGGTTCTTTCTTGTTTTTCCTTTATTTTTTCTTTTCTTCTTTCTTTTGTTTCTTTCTTCTTTCTTTCTCTTTTCTTTTTTCTTCTCCTTCCTTCCTTCCTTCTTACCTTCCTTCCTTCCTTTCCTTACCTTCCCTTCCCTTCCAACCCCAGATGTACTGGGGTACATCAAGGCTATACCTATAGGTTCTCAGAAGGCCATATGGTGCCAGAGATAGAAACCAGGGCCCATGCATGCTAGAAATGTGCTCTAGCCCTTTGAGCTATCTGCTTAGCCCTAGAATGCTAAGCCTAGAGAGAATCCATTCCTGGATCGCCCAGTTCTACTTCATCCATCTAAACTGATTTTATTTGGTTATACTCACTTAACACTGCATTTTCCTCATTACAATTAGTACAATTCAGAATTATTATCTCTGTGTTTCTGTAAGTTTACTTGGTATGTTTACCTTGTTTAACTGCAGCTCCCATAAGGCTAATATACTAACTATAAAGTAGTAAGTCTCAACAACATTTAAACATGCGTGCTAAACATTGGCAAAAATGGCTTCTCTTTCAACCCTAGACTTGCTGATGAGCACAATCCTTACACTGTGTGTGACAATGAATCAGATACCTGTTTATTAATACTTCTATGTGGTTCTCTGGACAACTTTGTATGAACTGTATAAACTGGCCAAAAAGAATCAGTTTGTGGCATTTCATGCTTTGTGACACCATGTTTACAGCCATGAAGAAAATATTTATTTCACAAAATTGATCAAATACTACATATCTGGATTTTTTTCTCTTTGGAAAGCCAGTTATTGACATCCACTAGTATTTACTACATTCCCAACATGTTAGATATTGTGGACTATCATTACAAATAAGTCATGGGCAATATCTCCTGACAAATTTAAAATAGTGATATACATCAGGAATAGAGAAACATCAGGAAATGATTGCACCATGGTTAGAAATGAAAAGACTAGTATGTGCTGGAGTACTAAAGAGGGGAAACTACACTGAAACTGATACGTGGAGAGGAAACTTGAATTGGATCACAAAAACCAATCCTTATATAAGAGCTAGGAATATCTGTAATTGGTTCTGAGCCTGGGAAATGCAGCTAAGCAAGAGTAGAAAATAGATGAGGAGTTTATCTTGGTTGGAATATTTTAAAATGCAATTTTTAAGTAATTTTGGTAAACTAGATTCTATCTTGTAAATGAAGAGTTTAAAAGTTGAATATTCAAAGGTAAATCTTTTATTTGAGGGGTATACTATCCTCCTCTATCTTTCAGATTTTTTTTTTTGGTTTTTCAGGCCACACCCGTTTGATGCTCAGGTGTTACTCCTGTCTAAGTGCTCAGAAATTGCCCCTGGCTTGGGGGGACCATAAGGGACGCCAGGGGATCGAACCTCGGTCCTTCCTTGGCTAGTATTTGCAAGGCAGACACCTTACCTCTAGCACCACCGGCCCCTATCTTTCAGATTTAAGTTTTGGTGGAATGATTTTCTTTGAAGAAAATACCTCTTTACTAATTCTACTAGTCATGGCACCAGTCAGCTAGGCATCCAACAAGTGTAAAGTTGGCCTTTGTTTTTTTGGATTTTCAGGCACCTTGAGTGAAATGAAAATGTCCAGTCTGATGGTTTCTAGGGCCCTTTATAACTCACAAAATATCATAGGACTTTAATTGGATAGACAGGCAGCCATATTTCTAAACCTGCCCAAGATATCCAGAAAAAAATATCATCCTGGAATTTCCTCTAAGGGATTCTGGGCAATAAACGTGAATTGAAACCATCTTCTTGCTATGGTTGACCAGTTTTTCTTTTAGCCAAAGAAAAGATTTGGCTAAAATCTTATCTGAGAATGGCAGGAGATGGCATAGATCTCCCTCATGAGCACCATCAGATAAGCCTTTTGGCTAATTGACAAAAATAAAAAAATAAGGTCACTATTTTAGAATCAACAAGATCAAGGCAGAACTGAAAGTCTAAAAGATGATTTATCCTGTGGAGTGTACAAAATTAATGGAGAAAAGAATCAAATCAGACTTTGATAAAGCTCATGTGGCCTTATATGGCCAGTGCCTAGAAGCCTGGTTGGAACTGATCTACCAGGATCTAATTCAAGATGTAACTCAACTCTTTCATCGTTGAGTAGCAACTAGCAAGCCAGTTGTACAAATTCCAGTTACTATGGTTAAAAAAAATATTTACATGAAATGAAGTATGATATTTTTCCCTAAAGTTAAGAGTGGCAAAGGTATGTTTTACTCAAAGGACTTGCTGCCAGGTACTCCCAGAACCCCCAATTACTAAGACTCTTTTTTTATATTGTCTTCTCTGCCTCCTCCACATCCATAAGGGCAGAAATAGTTGTTGCCAGACATTGTAGGAAGCTGCCAGACTTGCTTTCCCCATTCTGTGGCTGCAAACTGTTGCAGGAAGCAAGGATGGGGCCTTTTGAGTGGTGCTTCCCATCACAATCTGGCGCTGACGTATCAGAAAATAATGGCCAAGGATCATAGGTACTTGGGTGTCCTAAGGAGAGCTGCATTTCTCAACAGTTTCATTTCTTTATAATAGCAAGTCTTCTGGATGAGAGTGTCAGCAATGGCCATAAGTCTGAGAAAAGCTAGTTTTCAATAAAAACCAAATGAAATCTTTCTATTGCACAATCTCTCTGGGGCTTTACTACAACAACTACTACTACCACTACTACTAGAAGTATATTATTATTATTATTAACAACAACAAAAATAATTATTAAACAATGACAGGAATATTATTTACTTTGTGTACTCTTCAGGCTGTTTGGAAAGAGTTCCTAAGAAAACTGCTTTAAAGGCCCAAAGTAACCTGTGAGCAAGTACTGATAATAGGAACTGATAATGTGGTACTAAGGGTCAGAGATTAAAGCTCTTTATGCAGATAATATGAGCCAAAGTCACTATGGGACAAAGCCAGGTGCAAGACTGTATTCAATACATTATTATAGGTTCCTGCAGTAACAGTTGTGTATCTATTTGCTATTTAGTTTTCAAAGGGGATCTGAAAAGATTTAATATTCAAAAATAACACATATGGTTAGAAGTAGACTATCACCCTTAACAATGATATAACATTTCCATGTCTTAATGTCTTTAGTGAACCTACAACAAAGAGAAAGATAGAGCATACTGTGTCTCCTAAACCCAAGCAAGTGACCTTAGGATCCTATATTTATGGAGCATCTCACAGGATTACTGGTGTTTTGTTCAAGTATTAAAATTCTTCTGTGGATATGTGATATTATTTTAATATATGATATGATAATGTAGAATAAATTAAATAATTTTATCATAGTCTATAGGTTAAAAAGTCGATTTCCCCTTTATTCGAATACTTGGAGAATATGGTTTGTATTTCTTTTATTTGTGCAACAGAGCAGGAGAACTAATGAACCCGAGACAATAGAATGAATTTGGAGGTGTTTATCTATTCATTACACAGTAAATATACTGTGTGCCTACTATGTGCAAGTACTGGGTACAAACTGAATACAAAATAAATATGACTTTAATTCCCATGCAATTTCTCAAGGTAAGAGCTTTAAAATGCCTTAACCTGAAATTTCATACCAGTGAAGGGGGAACATTGTATGGAGTAAAGTGTTATTTGCTAAGATCTGGACTCAGCTTGATAAGAAAAAAAAATACAATTTTATGCAAATCATAGTTAGATAAGGTTGACATTTTCTATAATAGAAATATAAACAAACCTTTACCAGAATCCTAAGTAGGCAAAAATTATTTCCAAAATTGGTCATCAGGGAAAATGTCTGTTAAATGTTAACAACTGCATACACACACACAATGGAATACTATTCAGTTTGAGAGAAGATAACATTGTGAAACTTGTTTTGCAATTGAAAGATGCCATGCTAAATGAAATGAGTGCAAAAATAAATTAGAAAGACTAGAATATCACACTCATATGTGGAGAGTCAAGAAACAGAGAAAGTGACAAGACAATCTCCAGTAGAAACAAGACCTGAGATCAATAGAGTTGGGAACTGAACGGGTTGAGAACAAAGGGGAAGGGATCATGGGATAAAGGTGGAGAGATCTTGAAACACTGTCAGGGGGACTGGCATAAGAATTCTGCGACAAAACCATTGTAAACTAGCTCAATTTTTAAAATGGTGCCAAGTGCAAGTGATAGAAGACACAGTGGAAATAACTAAATAAATGTATTAAAGCATATAAATCCAGAGGCAGAACAATTCCTTTGTGGATATTGGAATTCAGGAACTCAGCAGCGTTATCGGGGATGCAAGCTTTTCTCATCTTTCTGCTTTGCCATCTTCAATACGTTAACTTGTCCCTGAGGCACGAAGGTGGCCGACACAGTTTTTAGATGTTGGAGATACACAGCAGCACAAGATGTCAGAACTGATAGAAGAGCTCTGAGCCCACACATTGCATCTCACTGGGCTCTCAGTGATTGATGAGGAAAGAGAATAAGTAATATTATTAAGAACATATTTCCTTGAAAAAAAGAAAGAAAGAAAGAAAGAACATATCTCTTTATGCTCCTAGAAGAAAGTGCTGCTTCCTGCTAGAAAGCATTTCAAACATTTCTCGAGATGTTTGAATCATATACGATTTAAACAGAGCAATGTGATCCCAGACACAGTGGCTGTAAGTGAGATGAGCTGTCACGAGCAAGCAGGCAGCTGGTGCTTAGCTACGAGCCCTGGAGAGAAGCCAAACCTCTGTCCCGAAAGCTGATTGTCAGTCAACACATGATGGCCGGTGACTCAAAATAAAGCCCATCCCAATGCAAGACGTGTCCGGTTGCAGATGGCAGGGACAAGTGCCCTGTGGGCCTAGAGGCGCAGAGATCAAAGTCAGTCGTCAGTCCCCTACTGAATTGTGTGATTGGCTAGTATGTACCCAGGGCCTCCTACAGAGGGATACTAAGCGTGTTATGCAGCTAGCCAATGTCTCCCAAATCTTATTATCTCCTGAATAATGAAAAATGCTTGTAACTGAATAATAAAAAAAAATCACAAGTTCTAATTTTTCATTGTGTCTGGACTAGGTCAGACCTATCTGTAGCCCAGTGTGATTTTAAACATCAGCATATTTTTTGTGTGTTTGTTTTTGGGTCACACCCGGCAGCGGTCAGGGGTGACTCCTAACTCTACACTCAGAAATCACTCCTGGCAGGCTCGGGGGACCATATGGGATGTCAAGATTTGAACCACCAACCTTCTGCATGCAAGGCATACTCCTTACCTCCATGCTATCTCTCTGGCCCCACATCAGCATATTTTTAAAATCCTATTCTATGGAGATAATTCCCAGGTTAAGAAATCACTCAGTTAGTTGTGATTCCCTCAATCAAATAAATAGTAAATTCTGGGGCCAGAGTGATAGCACAGTGGTAGGGCGTTTGCTTTGTACGTGGCTGACCCAGGACGGACCTGGATCCGATCCCTGGCATCCCATATGATCCCCTGAGCCTGCCAGGAACAATTTCTGAGGGCAGAGCCTGAGAATCACTGGGTATGCCCCCCCAAAAAAAAACAAACAAAAATACCAAAATAGTAAATTCTATTATTATAAAACAAATATGTTTTAATAAATGATATATTTATATGCACTTTGGAGAAAGAAAAAACATTACAAAATACACACACACATATATAGATATATATTGGTTGAAAAGGAATGAAAGTAAAAAATGTAGATGTGGAATCAGCTAAAAGAAATCTGAGTAAGGAAATCTCTGGTGTCAGTTTTTCTGTCAATTAGCTTTACAATTTAGAGCCAGTAAGATATGTTGTAGAAAGTATAGATTATTGATTTATTCACACATAACAATGTAGCAAAGGGAAATAATTATAGGGCATCATACATCACCCATATAGAATAGCCTATAGTTTAGGGAAGTTGGAATTCCATGTTTCAAGAAGGAAATAACAATAAAAGTGCACTCAATTAAATTTCCTCTGCAATACTGGCAAGATTGGTGAGAAAGGAGTGCAATGTTGGAGAGCAAAAGTTCCAAAACAGAACAGCGCAAACTACAAAAATTATGTCAAATAAGGGTTGCAGAGGGCTTTGAGAAGCCAACGACCTAAAGAAACTCAGGTCTGGGGGAAGCGGGCAGAAAAAGCGAGCTCTGCTAAGTGCTTTCACATGTCAAGCCATTTCATCAGAAAACTACAATTACAAGGTCAGATCAAATAGTATTTAAACCTATAAAGCAGAATTTATGTTGCAGGCTAAAAGCAATTACAAGTCCTGGAGGAAGCTACACAATGTCTACCCAAGAGATAAATGGGAAGAAGAGCCAGCCACAATTTGTCTTGGAACAACCCAGAATAATCTGTCACTGGCCCAGGTTATCACAACTCTTTCCTGGGCCTTGTTTAAAAACAGACACTAAGGCATCTGTGGAATTTCTTTCCCCTGATTTCAGGTTATAAAAAGAGGAAGGTGGGCCAGGAGAGATAGCACAGCGGTGTTTGCCTTGCAAGCAGCTGATCCAGGACCAAAGGTGGTTGGTTCGAATCCCGGTGTCCCAAATGGTCCCCCGTGCCTGCCAGGAGCTATTTCTGAGCAGACAGCCAGGAGTAACCCCTGAGCACCGCCGGGTGTGGCCCAACCCCCCCCCCCCAAAAAAAAAAAAAGAAGAAGAAGAGGAAGCTATTATCACCCTATTCCAGTCACCCCCTTCTTCATCTCTCCAAAGGAGATTGGTGAGTTTGGGAAAAGCTAAAGGTGACCTCTCAGCCTCCTTCTCCTTCCTGGTGAGGGACCTGTCATTCCTCATGGAACATTCGCCCCATCTTGTGGTTCTTAACACCTGCCAATGAAATCAGGTATATGGTTCTGCCTGCATATTGGAGAGTTCGATTTGACTGGGAAAACACATTGTCTCTGCATTCATAAACTATGCTCACAGAATCCAACCAGCCCCTGCAGCAGAAGAAAGTGATATCTATTTCTGCACCAATCTATGTGAGTGATCTGATATGACTCCCTGTATAAACATTGGCTCTGCTGCGTCAGGAAAAAAAACCAAAAAAAAACAAACATGTTTGGATTTTGCTGCCTTATGAGTTTTTCCTAAGAGTATTTCCTCCCAAATGGAGCTTCTTTTACATCTGTTTATAGTTAAATATAATCTACTAGAAAGTACTAATCCAAATTTCACCAAATATTGAGGTACTCCTGTAATAGGTTCCACTTAGAGATGGCGAGGGATCTCCATCAATCACCCCCACTTCCTTTTCCCAAAATAACCCAGTTTCCTATCAGGTGGCATGCCTGTATACCCTTATAATGATGTTTATGAGTTTGGGTTTGGGGGACCACATCCAGTAGTGTTCAGGGTTTACTCTTAGCTCTATGCTCAAGCATCACTCCTGGATTTCCTAAGGATTGTTTTAGTTCTTCATGGATGATTATTGGTCCATATGAACTTCAGGATTGTTTGATCATTTCTTTCAAAAATGTCAGGGGTACCCTTATAGGAATTGCATTAAAGCTACAATGCTTTGTGAAATATTTCCATTTTAATGATGTTAATCTTCCCAATCCACAAGCAGAGGATATTTTTCCATTTCCTTGTGCTATCTTTTATTTCTTGAAGCAGTGTTTTGTACTTGTATAAGTCTTTCACCTCTTTAGTTAATGATTTTTGATTTTCTGTGGTACAATTGTGAAGTTTAATATTTCCTCTTCTTATTTATTTGTATTATAGAAAGCCATGGATTTTTTACAATTAATTTTGTAGTCTGCCACTTTAACTATACAAATCTATTATTTCTAAAAGTTATTTTTATAGAGTCTGTAGAAATTCTAAAGATAGTACTATATCATCTGTAAATAGTGAGAGCTTGACTTCTTCCTTTCCTATATGGATGCTCTTGATATCTTTTCCTTGCCTAATTGCTATGGAAAATACTTCCAGTACTATGAGAGGGGACAGCCTTGTCCCAGATTTTAGAGGAAATGCTTTTAGTTTATCTTCATTGAATATAATAATTGCCATTGGCTTGAGGTAAATACCCCAGCTACATTGAGAAAAATGCCTTCCATTCCCTTCTTGTTGAGAGGTTTTATCATGAATAGGTGTTTTATCTTGTCAAATGCTTTTTCTGAATCTATTGATATTATCATATGACTTTTTTCTTGTATTGATATGGTGCACTACGTTAATTGACTTGCATATGTTATGCCATCTTTGCATCCCTACTTTGCATCCTACTTGGCCATAGTGAATTGTTGGATTCTTTTTGCCATTTGCTTGATAAATCACTAGTGAATCCTCTGGGCCTGTGATTTTGTTTTTGGAAAGCCTTTTTATTACCATTTCAATTTCCTTAATAGTGATATGTCTATTTAGATTTTCCATATAATCTTCATTCAATCTTGGGAAGCTATAGGAATCCAAGATTTTATCCATTTCTAGTAGGTTTCTCTTTTTGTGGCATAAAGATTCTCAAAATAATCTATAATTATCCTTTGAATTTTAGTACTTTAAGTTGTGACATCCTTCCTTTTATTTCTGATTCAGTTTATTAGGGTTCTCTCTCTCTCTCTCTCTGAGAATGCTAAGTATTTATCAATAATTTATTTTTTTAAAGAACCAACTCTTGCTTTCATTTGATCTTCTGATTATCTTTTGGGTTTCCAATTCATTAATTTCTTCTCTGACTTTTATTATTTCTTTATTCCTGCCCACTTTCAGCTCATTTTCTCATTTTCCAAATTCCTTTGTTTTAATAATTTTTATTGTGACCAAAGGTGAATAACAAATCTTTCAAAGTAATAGATCATTTTCCAATTTCTTAAGCTTAATTTACTTATAGCATTTCTGCCTTCCTGATGTATTTTTCAAAGCTATAAATTTCCCTTTTTATATTGCTTTTGCTACATCCTACAAATTCTGATAATGCATGTACTAATTCTCATTTGTTTCCAAGAATTTTCTGTTGTCCTCCTTGACTTTCTCTTTTACCCACTGGTTGTTTAATAGTGATCTTTTTAATTTCCAGTTGTTAAAGTTATTTCTCCATTTCTGTTTGTAATTCACTCTATTTTCAGTGCATCAGGGTCTTAAGAAGTTAGTTGATACAATTTCTATCCTCTTGATGTTATAGAAGTATGTTTTGTTACCCAACATGTGGTCTATCTTGAATAATGTTCCACATGCATTGGATTAGAATGTGTATTCTAGGGCCGGAGCGATACCATGGAGGTAAGGCATTTGCTTTTCATGCAGAAGGATGGTGGTTTGAATCCCGGCATCCCATATGGTCCCCCGTGCCTGCCAGGAGCTATTTATGAGCAGATAGCCAGGAGTAGCCCCTGAGCACCGCCGGATGTGGCCCAAAAACCAAAAAAAAAATGTATTCTATTTTGGGGGATACAGTGTGTGTGTGTGTGTGTGTGTGTGTGTGTGTGTGTGTAATAAGTCACTCTTTCATTTTTTCCTTCAAAGCCACTATATCTTTGTTGAGTTTTAGCTGGTTGATCTATCAAGGGGAGACAGAGTGAAGTCTCAACTATTATTGTGTTACTATTAATGTCTTTCTTCAATTCTATTAGTAGTTGTTTTAAGTATTTTTCTGGCCTCTCATTAGGTGCATATATATTTAGAAGTGTGATTTCCTCCTGATATACATATCCCTCAATTATTGTAAGTGACTCTCTCTGTATCTTACAACCTTTTGAAGCCTGAAATCTTTGTCTGATAATGATATGGCCACTTCAGTCTTTTATTTGCTTGAATGTTTGTCTTCTAATCTTTTATTGTGAGTCTGTGTTTGATCAGCCTATTCAAATATGTTTCATGAAGGCAGAATACTTTTTGTTTGTTGGTTGGTTTAAATATTTTTTATTTAAACACCTTGGTTACAAACATGATTGTGCTTGGGTTTCAGACATATAAGATGACACCCCCCATCACCAGTGTGTCCTTCATTCAAACCTGAATAAGAGTTTGCCTGGGTGACATATTCTTGATGATGAATGCATTTCATTGAATTTTTTCATGACATTCCCCCACTGCCTTTGAGCCTAGAGAGAAGGTTGAGATAAGTCTGCTCTAAATCTTAACGATGCTCCTCTGTATGTTATTTCCTTTTTGATCTTGATGCTTTCAATATTCTATCTTGAACTATGGTTCTCATCATTGCAACTAGGATGTGCCTTGAGGATTAAATTACTAGGATGCTCCTTGGGTGCTTTTATTTGTGTTTCTTGAAGCTGCTACTCTTCACGCATCCAGCATGTGGGGGCTTGCACTCATCAGCTCTGGGAACTTCTCAGCAATGCTATCTTTGTTGCTTCTCTATAGGAATTTTTTGTCTGGCTCTCTGAGACCCCAGTAATTTCTTATCTGGTTTCTGTTTAACTATTCTCAAAGTTATATTGGTGTCTTTTCATCTTGACAAAATTTTTTTCATGTCCCGTTTGTTTATTTTAAGATTATTTTCCGGGGCCGGGTAGGTGGCGCTGGAGGTAAAGTGTCTGCCTTGCAAGCGCTAGCCAAGGAAGGACCGCGGTTCGATCCCCCAGCGTCCCATATGGTCCCCCCAAGCCAGGGGCGATTTCTGAGCACATAGCCAGGAGTAACCCCTGTGCGTCAAACGGGTGTGGCCCAAAAACCAAAAAAAAAAAAAAAGAAGAAGATTATTTTCCATCTTGTGCTATTGTCTTGAGGTGCCATGCAGCTCATCCTCGAGCTCACTGATTCTATCTTCAGCAGCTGTTACTCTGCTTTTGAGGCTTTACATTGAACTTTCTTAATTTTTGCCTATCAAGTTTTTCAGTTCTGTCATATCTGTTTGAAGTTTTCTCATTTATACTCTCATCCTCCTAAGTCTTATTGGCTGTCTATTCCATGGTTTCTTAGAGTTCATTTAACATCCTCAATATTTCATCTCTAAAATCCTATCACAGAAGGTATATAGGTAGCTGATATTAGTTCAGTCTTCAGAAGTATCATTATCATTCATGCATGATAAGGTTCTGCATCTCTTTCCATTGTGACCCAGTGTGATGGGATTTTTTTAACGCCTGGTGGTATGGCTCACTGACTATAAGAAATGAGCAGCTATGAGTGGCCATGCTCTTCTCAGGGAACCCTGACCTGAGGTGAAACTATCTCCTCTCACAAAGAGGAGTTCACTGATGGTCTGTCTTCCTTAGTTTCTTGTGTACTTACTCCATTTTTAATGTAAAATACAAATGACTAAATTACAAAGAAAATAAAGAGCTTCTTTTTCTGTTACTTGATATTCTAAGTATTAAGTTTTATAAATTCATGAATTCTTCCTTCTAAGTTCTTTGACTTTTGTCTAAAATTACAGTAAATATTTATTGTAAAATCCTTTCTTATCTTCATAAAAAAGGCTCCTTTAAAACTTTATCTTTAAAACTAAATCGCTTAGATTTGTTTTTGTGGGTTTTTGAAGAAATCTGTTTTTCCTTATTCACATTGTAATGCCATATTTATAGGGTGGGAGACACTTATTAATATATGTATTTACCAGGCAATTCCCTCAAGCACTGAGCTGAGTGTTGCCCCAAGCACCACTAATTGTGATCTCAAAACAGTAATAAAAATTCATCATTGATAACTCATTATTTAGAATATTATTTCCAGGTCAGGGATGCAGGTCATAGTTAAAGTACAGGTCTTGCATGCAAGAAGCCTGCATTTGATTACTGGCACTTAAAAATATTTTTCAACAGTTTGTTTTTTAAGTTAAAATTAAATTTTTCCTGGACCTACATGATAGTGTAGCACCTAGGGTGCTTGCCTTGAATGCTCCAACTCATAAATATTCAATCCCCAGCAATTTATATGGCCCCAAAGGAATACCAGGAGTAACTTCTAAGTTCGGAGTCAGGAGTAAGCCCTGAGAATTGCCAGGTATGACTCAACAATACATAAATATTTTCTTCATTTTTAATTCATCCTTTTAACTTAAAATGAGTAGAAAATTCAATGAAGAAAAATTACATGATATGTAAAGAAAATGTAAGTATTTTTTAGGACAGACGCTCAAATGAGATTTATAGTCAATTTATTTTATGACTACTCTCATTTTATTATTAGGTGCTGCCCAGTCTCCACTGTATGACCAGGACTTCTCAGAAAAGGAGGTAGACTAAGATTAGACCATTAAAGAACAATTAACTCTGCCGTAAAGCTTCCCAACTATCCTCTTTAAAATAATAATGTGTGACCTGTCTCTCAGTTCTCTCAGCCTTTCTTAATTTAAACCAACTTTATAGCACTGTTTCTTATAGTAGCCTATTACATTTCCTTACTCCTCATTTATTGTCTATTTCCCTATCATGAAACCACTTTTCTAGAAAAGCAGAAAGCAGTTTTCACTTATGTTTTTTAGTTGTTTTTTTGTTTTGTTTTGTTTTGTTTTTGCCTTATTTCTGGTGCCTAGGACGATGCCTGGCACTACTCAGGAGATTATAATTAATATCGCCAGACAAATGAATAAAATGTCCCTTCACTCCCAGAGGAACTAATCTCAGAATTTATACATTTTGTAGGATTGTAGATTTGGTATCAGTTCTAAACTACTGAGTTATCAGCTCAATTGATTTTAGGTAAAGTTACCAAGATGGAAAGTCTGGGGCCTGAGAAATAGTACAGTGGTAGGGCATTTGCCATGCGTGCCAACCCAATAAAGACCTGGGTTTGATTTCAGGGTCCCCTTATAGTCTTCCGAGCCTGCCAGGAGTGATTTATGAGCACAGAGCCAGGAGTCAACCCTGAGCACTGCCAGGTGTAGCCCAAAAACCACCCCCCCAAAAAAGAAGATGGGAAGTTTTCTTCAACGTAGTCAAATGTCAGTTGTCCTCATTGCCATAGTGCTTTGTGTAGCCCAGAGGAGATGAACGCTACCACCCCCACTTGGTTGCTCAATCCTTCTCTCTTTCTATGCCCTGGTTTCTATGTTCCTGAGTTTCTGGTTTTGCTATCACTGCTATACAAATGCGGTGCTTCCATGGACCAAAACGGATTGTGATCAGATCCATCTACACTTGTATTGTAATTCATAACTGATAAAGTACGGCCTCCTTTGGAGATTCGTCACTTTGGCCTGGACATTTCAGAATGGTGTAGAATCCAAAGCAGAGAGATCACTGGTTTGAGAGCAGCTGCCTCGGTGTGCAAAAGTTATCCCATTTTTGACAGCTCCTAGATTTCCAGAGTTGCTGAGTCAAACAATAGGTTGATGAAAAT
Source organism: Suncus etruscus (assembly GCF_024139225.1). NCBI lineage: Eukaryota > Metazoa > Chordata > Mammalia > Eulipotyphla > Soricidae > Suncus > Suncus etruscus. The sequence goes on from NC_064863.1 coordinate 4,245,929, forward strand.
CATTTGAATGGGCACTGCTTTCCCTCCAGGGAGTCTTTTCGTGAAGTGCAGGGATAGAAGATGCACATTTGTCATGCTCAATGGAGGCCAAAAAATAAAAAAAAAAGTCACTGAGTTTTCTTCTGCTCTAGTTTGTTCTGAGTGTTGCAGATACTAATCAGTGTTGAGCATGATGCTTCCCAACTCAAGTCTTCCAGGGTAAGGATTTTAAATCTCCATGAATCTAAAAACTCAAGACTTGTTTTTTATGGCATCGGCTTGGTTTCTAAATAGTGCAACAGATGTTTTGCTTTCGCCTTCCTTTTTCCTCTCTGTGCAGCCCCTACCATGGGTGATATTAAGCAATTGTGACAGGCTGCAGGTTTTTATTTATAGCAATTTTCTTATCTTTGCAGAGCTCTAGGGCTGTATGATTGTCCTTTCACAGGCTTCACTTAAATTCCTAACGGTTAGACTACAAGAAGCTTGAAGGATCTATAAATTAGCAACTGCATTTCAAGGCTAGAAGAGAGCAAGAGGAAATCTGAAGAAATGTCTTTATTCCTTTAATGAAAATAAGACACATAATTGCTTAGCTAGAAATTCTAAAAGTCTTCTGTTATCACAGTGAAAAGAATTTCCTCTAATGCCAAGGAAAACTACTCACAAAATTGAAAAACTCGATCAAATTGGAGAATCAAAAGGAAGCGATTTATAGGGATAGGGATGTAATTCAGTTGGTAAAGCACTTGCCCACCAAGTGCTTTCTCAAACACTTAATTTTTTTAATTAGGATATATAATTGCACACATATATTTGACAATCATTGGTGAGGAGTCAAAGACTTATGCTCAGCTGTGAGACCACAAATCTATATTATCTTTCCTAATCTGTAAGTGTAATGCATTTTTTAAAAAAATTACAATTGTTCAAGCTAGTTTACTATTATATCACAATATTCATGTTTTCAGAAAGAAAATTGGATGCTCAAGACTCAGTAGATGACACTTCATGAGATATACTCCTCTTACAATGCTCAGTACCATATTGCTTAGTATTCTAGACTTAAAAATAATGATTGGCTTAAGAATTCTCGATGCACAATCTAACCCCAAAAGCCTTACTTCAGCAAAGTTTACCCTCACCAATGATGATTTACCTAGGTATTGGAAAACCTTTTCCCCGACTTGCTGGCCTCACATTTTTTAAATGCTCTGACCCATTCCTCCTGGGTCAGTTCTTTAGCTGTAGCCTACAGATGATCTTCAATGTGTGTGTGTGTGTGTGTGTGTGTGTGTGTGTGTGTGTGTGTGTGTGTGTGTGTTGGATACCTCTATGTCTCTCTAATCTGCATAGTGTCTGTCTATATATAGTCCCTATGACATATAACTATTCCTTTTTCATCTCCTGCTTTCCACTTTACAATTTATTTTCTATCTTTTCACCCTCTCACCCCTGATGTGTTACTTCTCCCCATTTAGCCCTTTTTACCCTCAGTTCTTAACTCCTCAGAAACCAGAACATTCCCCCAACCTCAATCAGCTGCCAGCGGCTCCCAAAGTGAAAGGATCGCCTTCTAATTCAACTTGCCTCATCCTGGGAAAAAGTAGTTGCTACCACTGCTGTGGATTCACTTTCTGCATTCTCTTTTCTCCCACCATTGTTCATTGTGGACTGTTGCTAGCTACCAGACTCGGCTCTTGAGAGATCCTCAGCTCAAGGACATTACCTGACTTCTGCAAACTCTTTTCAGACTCCACAAGACCACATCGCAGTTTGAAACTGTGCTCTGGATTTTATTAACACCCCAACTTTTTTTTAAGACTTTAAAAGAATATGTATATTCCCTTCATATATTTCTTAAGATGTATTTCCTTAATAGGTACAATTCTTAGTGTGCATTTCCTTATGTAGAGGTAGCTTTCCCCTTCCCTTTTTTGGATTTGCTTAGTAGGAAGTTCTAGTAGATAAGTTTCTCTTGAAATCTGAGTTCAGGTTCTAATCAGGTTATAGTGATTGCTTAGCTTGTTATTTTTATCCCCATATGCACCAGTATTATCATGTGGCATCGTTTCTTCTTGCATAGGCACATTAAAATGGGGGAATTCTCATGTAGAGAAAGAAGCTTTTATCTAATAGGGAAAGAAACTCATAAATTTTATAGTACAGGGGAAACTTTCACCCTGAACATTTGTCATAGTGACATGACTATGGCCTCAGACAATCAAACATCGACTGTCTCCCCAACCCCAAACCTTGGACCCCATCTTTAGAACTGGCATGCCATTCTTCTGCCCCCAAAATTAAACTTCCACCTGGGGAGGCCCTAATGCTGCCCTGGCACCAACTTGCACCAGGATGGGTTCATAAGACACCCTGACTACTAGGAAATAGTAACAACTTGCTTTTAGGACAGGTTTCCCTGCATCACCACCTAACAGTGAAATGAAATCAGAAGATGCTCCATGACACCCTTGCTTTGACATAGAATCTGTGCAAAAACCAAGTTCTCTAATTACGGAAGTATGACTGTGACAACCATGATTAAGGAGAACCTTTCCTGGGACCTTGGGGTTAGACAATTAGTATGCCTGGAACCTGTCTTTGGTCTTATGACAAAGACAGGACACCCAATGGACAAGACACCCATTTTTTAGGCCAATGGTTTTTTCTTCCTAATTTTCCCAATGTTCATTGTGTCTATGTAAAAATAAATAAATAAATAAATAACTGTCATCCCCTTTTATTTTTATCTTCTAGATAGGAGCTCCTTTTTTTTCTTTGGTTTTTTGGCCATACCCAATGATGCTTAGGGGTTATTCCTGGCTATCTGCTCAGAAATTGCTCCTTGCTTGAGATGTCAGCAGTAGAACCCAGGTTCGTCCTGGGTCAGCCGTATGCAAGGCAAACACCCTACTGCTGTACTATTGTTCCAGCCCCTTCTTTCTTTTTTTTTAAACCTTGGGACATAAATTACTTTTTTTAACCTCATATTTCTGCTTTAGTAAATCAAAATGGTCTCAATAAAATTTTAAAATAATTACAATTTTTTATCAATTGTATTTAAAATACTTACAAAGCACTCTTTTAATATGTCTTCCTTCTGGATATTTATTAAATTTGCCTAATCTCTTACCAACACTTTGCTATTTTTTGTGTAATTACTGAAGTTGACTTTTCTTTTATTATATAACTCTTATATGACTTAGATCACAAGGAGAAAATTAGGACACATTTTTCCCTCTTCCACAGTCTAGTGGTACTTATAAGACTTTCTGCCTTAGAATCACTCTACTCATCTATTAAATTTGTTCTTTCTCAAAGCAACAGCTACAAGAATGGAAGTTGATAAATATTCTTAGTGAACTGTAGATTACCATGTATGAATATATTTTCTCCAAAATTTAAAATTTGTTGACATTCTCTCTGAAAGTACATGATCTTCATATATTTTATTTTGTGTTTTAGCCCATAACAAGGAGCTCAAGGATTCAGATAAAACACCAATTTTCAAACCATAGTTCCCCTTGCGTAGCAGTACTTGGTCATTGGTGAATATTATCTAACATTGGATTTACTTTATTAGGATCTGCAGAATGAGCAGGAGGTACTACGATTGTGTTGGTGGAGGTGACTAGAAATGGGGATGGAGTGGAGAGTGAGAAATTGCACAGATCACAGAAGCCAGGGTGAGTAGAAAAGAAAAGGTGGGCGTTGAAATGTATCAAGGGATAATTTTTACAAGAGTTTATACATGATTCTAATGCAAATAAAAATAAAGATGTGCCAAACGTTCTATTTTACTGATTCATTAATGAGGGAACTAGTAAAATGTCACAACTGACTACAATGTGGGTTTGAGTCTCATAGCTCTAAATTCTCCATTGGACAAAAGCATTTGTAGGGCGAGCGAGCTAGTTCAGGGCTTAGTGGCATACATTCGGTTTATTCTACAGATACCACCTAGCTACCACCACCATGCCAGCATCACCATGGAAGCCACTAAGCACTGCTGTCGTGGGTAGCTCTGGTGGTGGCTCTGATGGTGGCTTTGCTTTCTTGTTGATGGATTTTGAAAGAAAAGGAAAATGCTGCAACAGAGATGTTTGATTTGAGGGTCTACACAGGCATTAACACACATTCACACATACAGTTGACTTCGTCAAAAGCAATTATCAAGTCCAACAACAAAATGGATTTATGTAGACAAAGTTAGATTGGAATATATTGGACAGTTGTAGTATGTGGTTATTGGACTTCCCATTGGACTTCATGTGCACTTCCCAAATCTAAATATAGCATCTCCCTAAAAAACCTGCAGAGGAGCCTCTCAAATCCTGCCTTTGTTCAGCCATAGAGTGGAGTGAGTTACCACCATTCCATATGGTCCCCCAAGAACTAACAGGATTACATCTTGAGAGCAGAGCTAAGACGAATCCTTGACTATTGACTGACTGTGGCCCCCAAAACAAATATAACAACAACAATAATAAATAAGATGGATTCTGAATAGTAATGTTCACTATCAACATGTCTGTCTTCTTTTCTCTCTCTTCCTCCTTCCTTTTTCTCTTCCTTCCTTCCTTCATTCGTTCCTTCCTTCCTCTTACTATTTTTCTTTTCATTCTTTTTTCTCTTTTTTTTTTTTTTTTTTTTTTGGTTTTTGGGCTACACCCGGTAACGCTCAGGGGTTACTCCTGGCTATGTGCTCAGAAGTTGCTCCTGGCTTGGGGGACCATATGGACACCGGGGGATCGAACCGCGGTCCGTCCAAGGCTAGCGCAGGCAAAGCAGGCACCTTACCTTTAGCACCACCGCCCGGCCCCTTTTCTTTTCATTCTTTTCTCTTTCTCTCCTCTACTCCCTTTCTCTCCCCTCCCTGCCTGTCTCTTCTCTTCCCTCTCCTCCTCTCTCTCCACCTTTCCTCTCCCCCCTCCCCCTATCCCTTTCCTCTTTCCTCTCCTCTTCTCTCTCTTCTTTCTTCTATCTTTTCTTCTCCTCCTCCTTCTCCTCTTCCCTCTCCCCTCTCCTCTTCTCCTCTCCCTTCTCCACCTCTTCCCTCCCCTCTCCTCTTCTCTTCCCTTCCCTTTCCTATTGGAATAGTGACAGCACCTCAGAACTCGTTAGCCTAAATTTAAGATGAAAAAGTGAAGTTGATAATAAGTGATGTGGCTTCCTGTTCTCGGGTCTCTAGTGTTTAATTCATAGAGCTCTCAAGGGCAGCTTTGGATTTTGATCTTTCTAATTGCCTCCCTATAGAACTCACTAGCTCTCCGACAAGCTCAAGCAGCAGCTGCAACTAGGCCCATGGCTCTGGCATCAGATGGTGGGGTCGCACCTGCGGTTCACAAGAGGATTCTAATCTATAAGGTGTCTGTCCCTGCTGATAGGAGAAAATGCCAGTGGGCATCTTGTCAGAATAAGCACAGAAAGTGACTAGCTTAACTCTTCACAGCCCCATAGCACTTGAATCCCCCTAGGTGGGAAAATTCTTCACTTCTTATCCTGGTGGGTTTGCTGTTTCTATTTTAGTTCCCAATTGGGCTCATGACAAACAGAATAGGAATTCATCTTCCCTGAAGTATGTCTTTCATTCTTATGTGAAAGGATTATAACTCTACTTCTAATAAACACTGTAAAGCCAACTTGTATTCATGAAATGCTTTTTAAGTTGGTTGTTTGTTTACTTGTTTGTTGCTGTTGTTGTTCAGTTGTCTTGAGGCACCAACAGTGCTCAGGGCTTACTCCTTGCTCTGTGCTCAGGGTGCTGAAGATCAAACCCTGTTCTGCCAATGTGCAAGGTCAGCACCCTGCCCTTTGTACTATCTCTCTGGTTCTTTAAATGTGTGTTAAGTAAAAGAATCCAGGAAGAATACCATGTTCCTGTTGGGGCACAATAGTTCAACTTTGTGGGTTAGAATAAGCACCCTTAAGGTCAAAGAGATGATGCAGACGTGAGGCAATTGCCTGTGTGTGGCTATCATTGGTTCATATCCCCAGCAATGGATTTGTTCTCATGAGAATCGCTGAGGGTTACTCCAGAAAACAATATCAGGAATAGACTCGAGCATTGTTACCCAAATGAAAGAAATAATCCATAGTAAAAAAATGTCTTCAAGTAAGTTGCGAAAAGGGGTCCTTACTGCACATGACAATTAGTCATAGGCAACTATCAGATCAGTTACCAAAAGTGCCCCTTCCTGTTAGGCTGCCAGAATTTGAGGACAGGCCTCAAGAACTTAGGTGAAAGTCAGCCACCACTTACTCTTTCTCATCTACAGGAAGGAACCCAGACTGTACAATTAATCCCTCTGTGGGTCTAATTCTTAGAACTCACCCTACCTAGAAGGTACAAATGGGAGCTGGAGAGTTGGGGAAATTAACTACATATTTTCTTCTTCCTTCCATGCTATAAACAGCACAACAAAAATAAATATAACAATAATAATATTAGCATACTCTGCAGAGATGGTCCAGGTGAATAATTGTATCTGGAATTGGAAGATGAGCAAACTTGTGTGGATCTTGAAATATGATCTAGTGAATGGGATCAGCAGAGAGAAGTCTCTGTGAATAATTTAAACAAATGCTCAGAGTGATGATGAAGAGAAAAACTTCCCATTTTACTGTGAGGGAGCAGAGTTGAATCTAATGATGGAGACACAGACAAGGTGACATAGACAATGGCAGCCTCCAGAAGATGCCTGGCCTTCCTCAAGGGAATATTCCCATTGAGAGTTGGTGGCATAGTATAGTGGGTAAGGTACTTGCCTTGCATACAACCAAGTTAGGTTTGATCGTTCGTTCTGCACGGTGTCTCTCAGCTTTACCAGAATTAAGACCTGAAATTTGAGCCAGGAATAAGCCCTGAGCACTAACGACTGTGGCACACAAACAAATCAACAAACCAAAGCCACAATATTGTTTTTGCTTCTCATGAAGCCTAGCTCAACATATTTACTTAATAGGTTGACTGACAGATTCATATATTTTTTTCGCCAATATTGGGTTAACCTGAGGAACTGTAGCATAGCAAAAGCAGCAATAGCTAAATATATTCCCTACTTTTTATTGGTGACACTGTCATATATCCAGAAAATGCTTTGTCTTCCTATAATCATGGCACTTTCAGCACTCCTGAATTCACAGCAGCAATTCTAGCTACTGGTTTTTGCTCAAATGCCCAGGGAATGTTGACTATCAACACAACTCTTTGGTTCACATTTGCTTTATAAACAAATTAAACAAGCATGATGCTAACCAATATAGGGAAACAAAGAAATCAGAGATCTGGGATTGAGGGGAAGAGGGTAAAGGGAAAGCTTCCTAAAAGACGGTTGGAGGTTTCTGACTTCAGATTCTGAGAATATTCTTCCCATGCCTCCTTATTACTTATGAATTATGCTACAGAAACATCTGGCTGCTTCAAAATAAGAATCCTCAACACTATAGCATGCTGTTAGTTTATCACTTTAAATTTTTCCTAGTTCACAGATTATTTATGCACAAAAATGGCAGAACACCCAGGCCCAGCCTCATCTCCCAATGTCTCTGATATAGCTTCTGAGTGACTTGAATGTACCTTGGCAGTAGACACCTGATTTGCATGTAGAAGGCCCTATATTTGATTCCCAGTATTAAAAAGAGAAAAAGAAAAGAGAATAACTTTGTTCTCTGAAACAGCTTCTATTACAATTCTAAGATTAATCACTACTTCATTCCTCTTCCCTCCACACCCCCAACATTATTTTTTGAAAATCTTTCTTCTTACACAAAAGTTAACTCAAAGTGGACTAAAAACCACTTTTGGTGAGACTAGGCCATAATCTATAAAATATACAGAGGAAAAATATAGACTTCAGAAGTATTCCTGGTGATTTGAATCCATGGCAAACTAAACATAAACAAAATTAAACAAATGGCATTATATCAAATTAGTAAGTCTTTACAAGATGGTCAGATAGATGGCTCAAAGCATTTGTGTTGTATGCATATACCGTATTTTTCGGCATATAAAACGACTGGGCGTATAAGACGACCCCCTAATTTTGCAGTTAAAACATAGGTTTAGGCCTATATTCGCTGTATCAGACAGAACGTTCCTGTGCTGCGACTGTATGTACCACAGTGAGCCAATCACAATAAGCAAAGGTCCAAAGGTTCTACTGTCATAGACTTCCTCACTGACTCCGGCCAATCTGAGCAGGCTTTGACAGTGTAGATTCAGGTCCAGAACATTGTCTCATTGGCATGCATCAAAAGCCTGCTTGGATTGGCTGAGTCAGAGAGGCGGTCCGAGCAGCCTGGCAGTGATTGATGCAGGATCGAGTTGGAAAATTCGTTTTGTGGCAATGTTCAGACAATTTTCGTTTAGCCGTTTAGCGGCATATTGAAACATTTTTCGGGATCTACTCGGCGTATAAGACGACCCCCGATTTTCGGTTGACTTTTTTTTGTTTCAAAAGTCATCTTATACGCCAGAAAATACGGTAGATGGGCTCAATTCCTGTCATCCTATATGGTTCCCTGAGCACAGAGCGAGGAGTAAACCCCTGAGCATCACCAAGCTTGGCCCCCAAACCAATCTATAAATACTATGGAAAACTATGCAGCCTTAAGGAAAGTTGAAATCATGCAGTTTTCTTTAACTTGAATGGAACTACAAGGTTAAAATAAGTCAAAGGAAGAAGGGTAAGTTTTGAGGAAATTCAATTCATTCTTTTTTTTTTTTTTTTTGGTTTTTGGGACCACACCCAGTGATGCTCAGGGATTACTCCTGGAAATACGCTCAGAAATTGATCCTGGCTTGGGGAGACCATCTGGGATGCCAGGGGATCGAACCACAGTCTATCCTAGGGGATTGAACCACGGTCCATCCTAGGTCAGCTGCTTGTAAGGCTTACCTCTGTGCCACTGCTCTGACCCCTAATTTCAATCTCTAAAGAAAACAGTGTTAAACAATAACAAATACTTGGCCTTGAATTACAAAACTCAGAGAAGGGAAGGGGAGAAAGAAGAGACAAACTAGAAGTAATATAAAAGCAAAGGAAGAGGGCCTTGGTCAAGGTCATAAGCAGACATGGAAATATATGGGAACCCAGTAAAATTGAGAAATCACCTCAAGTGAGTCAAGTGTAGGCTGCAGGTGAACTCAGAGGTGGGCTCAAATTAGATGACTGTGTTGCAAGTCAGTCCCTGAAGAGGTTGACTGACGTAGGGATGGAGGATGAGGTCTTTCCCCTCCAGCTCAGAGCACACGTCTGCCACCCTGTCTAGCCAACGGTTCTGAGGTGAAACGGCTGGTAAACAGCTCACAGACACAGTCAGGCTTGTGGAAATATTAGCTTTATTCGGTGGACAAGACTGAAGTCCAAAGCCTTAGCATGAGTTCCAGCCAAAAAGCTCCTCTCCTTCCACAGACCCTTGCTTTTATGCCCCAGAATCAGGTAGCACCCAATGGTGGGATCAGATACCACCCAATGGTGGAAGCAGAATCAGGTACCACCCTAGGGTGGGAGCAGAATGCCATGTCACACCCTAGGGTAGGCACAATCACCGATCAGGGTAGGGTCAGTAACATAATAATCCCATAAAATATTTACATACACAACAACTAGTTATGTGAATATTGGCAGAAATTCCATCTAGAAATAGTGATAGGCTGGGAATGGGGCTGTTGAAGAGATCTGAGTACACAGACTAGGTAATCTTTCCCCATAAGAAATTCTGCCACTCTGTAAATTAAAGTTCAGAGAGCCCTTATAGCATGGAGGAGTGTGTTACAGCATTAACATATAGGAATCTTAACAATTCTAGAGGAAGTTAGTCAGGAGACCCACTAGGATGTTCATACCCTTAGCGTAGGTAGCTGATCAAAAATTCATGAGAAAATATTACTAGCAGGCCCACTGAGAAGTTTTTTCCCTCAAGTGTGAATGACTGGAAGATTCTTGAGAGATCTCTCACCAATAAGCCCACTGAGTCTTCTCTCTCAGTTTGGATAATTGAATGAGACGTTCTGTTAATGAAACTGACATTTTGCTTCCTTGACTATAAACATTTAATTGATATCTATAGATATATACCTCTTCTGCTGTGTATATAGTAAAACCTTTCTCACCTAACATAAGAATTTTTACAAGCAATATAGCCCTGATTAAATTTACCTTTACCTGGAATACTCAGCATCAAAAAAACAATTTCTTCTCTCCTTGTCTTTGAACACAATAACAGCTTATAACAGAAAGGATTGCTTTGCTTCAGGGACTTACCTGAAGTCACTTCGAATACCTGCTAACTAATCTACACTCCAATCATTTCTTCATATTTCATATTATTTCACCGGTTCATGCTACCCACTCCCCTGAGGAGGATTAATCAAAATCCTGCCTGTGCTGCCGGGCTGAAGCCACCAGGACCAGGAGTATGTGGGTGAGGAAGGATATGCCCTCATATATGTCATTAATAGGGTAACTGTTGAAATTAATAAGAAGTGTATCTTGGGGGGGTATAGGGCCACATCCAGCAAGGCTGGGAGTTACTCTTGGCTTTGTACTAAGGAATTGCTCTGAGTACAAAGTACATCCCACCCACATGGGATGTCAAGGATCAAACCTGGATCAGTCCTGTGCAAGGCAAGCACTCTACCCATTACACTATCTCTCCAGCTCTCTAGCACTGTCCAGTGTCCAGTGGAGACTGCTGGACTGTAGCTCAGAGAACGAGTGGATAGAGAGTGTACATCAAGGGCAAAGAGCTGGATGGGCACTTCACATCATCTCCATAACTCTGCTCACACAGTGTAAAGACAACCCCTTTCTCCCACCTCCAGCTCTTCTTTCCCCCATACTTCTTAACAGACCAGCATAAAAGCTAACTTGTGTTTGTGCAGCGACTTTATATAGTCATCTACAGCTGCAACAAAGTATATTTATTTACCCTCAATTCTTCTTCTTCTTCTTCTTCTTCTTCTTCTTCTTCTTCTTCTTCTTCTTCTTCTTCTTCTTCTTCCTCTTCTTCGTCTTCTTCTTCCTCCTCCTCTTCCTCCTCCTCCTCTTCTTCTTCTTCCTCTTCTTCCTCTTCATCTTCTTTCTTCTTCCTCCTCCTTTTCTTCCTCCTCCTCATCTTCTTTCTCCTCCTCTCTTCCTCCTCCTCCTCCTTCTTCTTCTTCTTTTCTTCTTCTTCTTCTTCTTCTTCTTCTTCTTCTTCTTCTTCTTCTTCTTCTTCTTCTTCTTCTTCTTCTTCTTCTTCTTCTTCTTTTTGTTTAGGGGTCACACCAGACTGCGCTTAGGGTTCCTCCTGGCTCTGCACTCAGAAGTCGCTCCTGGCTTGGGGGACCATAAGGGACGTCAGGATTCAAACTGCTATATGTCTTGGGTCAGCTGCATACAAGGCAGCCACCCAACTGTTTAACCCATTACCACTCTATTTACCCTCAATTCTTTGATGTTTTTATACCCATGCTACAGATAAGGAAATTAAGACAGAGATATCTGATAAACAGTCAAAGATTACAGTTACTGGTAGGTGAGGGCCAGGATTCTTAATCACTAAATACCATTATGTGTAGTTTATATGTATGTATTCATTCATTGCTAAACAGCTCTCTGGAAGTAGCTGAAAATTGCTCATATAATGTATTGTTGGTGGTGAGTTTAAAAAGTGTATTTTTCGGGGGGGTGGGGTAAAAAAAAGTGTATTTTTCAGTGATCTGGTGGAAGATTTTCTTCTAAGGCTTGTCTTTAATGGCATAACTTAGAACAAAGTTTCTTCAGCTATTAAATGGTGGCATTGGGTGAGAGGGTGATTAAAATGCAGCGAGTCTAATTTACATGGAAAAATATAGCCACAACATCAAGAAGGCTCTAATGCCTATCTGAATACAAATATAGCATCAACCTCTTTTTTTTTTTTTTTGCATCAACCTTTTTGCAGCCAAGAGAAGTCTCTAGGCTAAGTTTATTTGTAAAATGGGAACAATAATACCTACATATAAGGACTAAAGGGAAAATTAAATGAGAGAATAAGTGTAAGTGAGATATCTACTACATGATTAGCTTAAATGTGTGACTGGCATGTCATATAAGTTCTAGAAATATTCCCTTCATCATTATATTGTATAGATATATACTTATATATGCAAGAAGAGTTGGAAAATTCTCTGCACTGGCAAATTAGTACTACAGATGTTATCTTTAACTTCTTTCTACATTAAAAATTTTATTTTTAGGGGTCAGAGAGCTAGCACAGCAGGTGGAGTTTTTGCACATGGCCAACCTGGGTTCAATCCTCGGCATTCCATATGGTCCCCGCCGAGTCTGCCAGGAATAGTTTCTGAGCACAGCGCCAGAAGTGACCCCTAAGAAGCACTGAGTGTGGCTCCAAAATGTTTTTCAATTTAAAAAATTGACTTTCAAAGAAAGCCTGTCTCGAGTACAGGTGTGGGTGGGGTGGGGAGTGGGTAGATCTGGGAAATTGGTGGTGGGAATCCTGCACTGGTGAAGGGGGGTGCTCTGTATATGACTGTAATCATACAAGTACAATTATATTTGTAATCACGGTGTTTAAATAAAGATAATTTTAAAAAAGTTGACTTTCTTATTTAGAGCTTGCATTTTGGGTAAACTGGTCATTCAATATCAGCTTCCCAAAATGACCTTTCTGCACACCTATAACAATCTTCAGGAGGAAAAAAACACATTAGTACTTCTAGGAATGTCTCTAACCAGAAGGGTCAATACCCAAACAAGAAGATGTTCTTTAGCAATGTCATAAAAGACAGTCCCTCTTTCCTCTTAATAACTTCTGTTATGCTCCTTAGTATTCTTAGTTAAAGCCCTTTAAGAAAATGTAATGCACCAGAAAACAGGAAACTCACATGTGTACTTTGTATACTTCGTATTTAGTATCATTACATGCCATTACAAAATGGTGTCTGAGCAGGACAGTTGTCATGATCCTTTCCTAAGGAATATAAAATCCCAGTGTCTGTAAGTGGTTTCTCAGTAGGTAATTAGACTGTTCTAGTGACAAGACAACCCTTTCTTCCTTTCTTTCCCCTGATGCACTGTGTCTGCACTCAATTACCTGAATCCATACCCAGGGCCGTATCTATAGAACAGCCACAGGTCAGTGCAAGAAAGACCCCTGCTACTGCAACAGGGCATGATCCCATTGTCCGAACCACTGGGTTGTCCATGTCACTGGGGCTGGAACTTCTGACCTGTAAAATCCATAGGGATGGATAACATTTCAGTGCTTCGCATCACACATTTTATTCTCCTCCAACGGTATCAAAGAAAACCTAGAGAATGCTAGTCCAATCTGTGCAAATTGTCATGGCAACTCACACCAGGGTCATGATATCACTGGAAAGCAAACATTTGAGAATTACTTTCTCCCATTCTCTGGGTCTCCAGCAGAGGATAGGTGATTGCTTCAGGAGGACCAGGGAGCAGTAGCAATATAGTCACTGAAAATGTCTCACCTTCCTCATTGTCCAACCCCCTCCCAATAGAAAACTGCATCTGAGTTAGGCCATTGTAACTGGACTTAGCCCTCTTCTGAACAAAGAAAGGGGTCATTTCCCTTTCTTGCCTTGGTTCATGCCTGCTATATAGGTATCCAGAAGCTGGGTACCATCTGGGTGTGAAGATACATTCTCTGTGCTTCCTAGAGAAACTTGAGCACTGGACAAAGAGACTAGACTGTCTTTTTGTGTCTTCTGTGGTGTGAAGTCAATGGCTTCTTTCAGGGTTCTTTAATTTATGGGGTTATTCAACCTGGAACACTTACCAGACCAAGTCTTTCCTTCAATCCTTAAAATGGGCTTTAATTTGATTCTATCTCCACAAAAGTAGCTAAATAAGGGGGAAGTAGAAATGTTTCTCCCACTATTCCTTAACAAATGAATATTTATCTTGTTTTTAAGTCAGATATATATCTATATATGTGTGTATATATATATATAGATATTTATATCTGAGAGGGGGGCAAGAGAGAAAGCACTCAAGCATTGCAGTTTGGCTTGAGTCTTCATCCCTGAAGGTCAAAGAATCTGTGCAATACTACATCCTCAGGTCCTCATCCCAAACAATGGCTTGTTTAGCCAAGAATTATTGGGAAGGTCCCTCTGATGAAAGGAGAGAAAAGAAAGAAAAGAAAGAAAGAAAGAAAGAAAGAAAGAAAGAAAGAAAGAAAGAAAGAAAGAAAGAAAGAAAGAAAGAAAGAAAGAAAGAAAGAAAGAAAGAAAGAAAGAAAGAAAGAAAGAAAGAAGAAAGAAAGAAAGAAAGAAATAAAGAAAGAAAGAAATGAAGTAAGTTAGGAAGGAAGGAATGAATGAAGGAAGGAAGGAAGAAAGGAATGAAGGAATGAAGGAAGGAAAGAAAGAAAGAAAGAAAGAAAGAAAGAAAGAAAGAAAGAAAGAAAGAAAGAAAAAGAAAGAAAGAAAGAAAGAAAGAAAGAAAGAAAGAAAGAAGGAAGGAAGGAAGGAAGGAAGGAAGGAAGGAAGGAAGGAAGGAAGGAAGGAAGGAAGGAAGGAAGGAAGGAAGGAAGGAAGGAAGGAAGGAAGGAAGGAAGGAAGGAAGGAAGGAAGGAAAGAAAGAAAGAAAGAAAGAAAGAAAGAAAGAAAGAAAGAAAGAAAGAAAGAAAGAAAGAAAGAAAGAAAGAAAGAAAGAAAGAAAGAAAGAAAGAAAGAAAGAAAGAAAGAAAGAAAGAAAGAAAGAAAGAAAGAAAGAAAGAAAGAGGAAGAGAAAGAAAGGAAAGAAAGAAGGAAGGAAGATGAAAGAAAGAAAGAAAAAGAAAAAGAAAGAAAGAAAAAGAGAAAGAAAGGAAAGAAAGAAGGAAGGTAGGAAGATGAAAGAAAGAAGGAAGATTAAAGAAAGAAAGAGAAAGGAAAGAAAGAAGGAAGGAAGAAAGATTAAAGAAAGAAAGATAGATGAAAGAAAAAAGAAAGGAAGGAAGGAAGGAAGGAAGGAAGGAAGGAAGGAAGGAAGGAAGGAAGGAAGGAAGGAAGGAAGGAAGGAAGGAAGGAAGAGAAAGAAGGAAGAAAGGAAGGAAGGAAGGCCTGTTATATTACACATTATTGCAGGAAGCAAAAAATAGTATAAATAGGGCCCGGAGAGATACCACAGCGGTGTTTGCCTTGCAAGCAGCCGAACCAGGACCAAAGGTGATTGGTTCGAATCCCGGTGTCCCATATGGTCCCCCGTGCATGCCAGGAGCTATTTCTGAGCAGACAGCCAGGAGTAACCCCTGAGCATCGCCAGGTGTGGCCCAAAAAAAAAAAAAAAACCCCAAAAAAATTAGTATAAATATAAAAAGAGACTTAAGTGGTAGCATGATACTCTTTTAGTAACAGACAGCATTGTAAACCACAAAGCCTAAAAGAAAAAAGGAATAAAATAGAAAGCAGAGAGACAGAGACAGAGAGGCAGAAAGAATAGTGTCTGTCAGAGAGGCACCTGCAGTAAGGGGCAGGCAGGAATTAAACTGAGGATAACGGTGGTGGGAGGTGTACAAGGTGAAGGGGTGGGTGTTGGAACATTATATAACTGAAACTCAACCACTGAGAACATATCTGTGTGCTTCATGGTGATTCAATAAAAAATAACTTTTCTAAAAGAAAATTTTTAGTATCTATTTGAAGACTCAAATGGGCTTCTGTAATTGTGACGCCTAGAGCAGAAGGGATTCCATTTTGTCCAACCAATGTTAACTTTCCATTTAACGCTAAAATGCTAAGTTTCCATTCAAGGACTAAGTTTCTATCCCAAAAATAATGATGCAGACCCCAAGGCCCTATAAGCCACAACATACTGCCCTAGACACCTACCCATAAAAGGACTTGATGAAACGCCCTACACAACTTAAATGCCAAGACTTCCTGCTTCTCCACCCGGTTGTGACCTCCAGGGGTCACTTCTGGGAGCTGACTCTGATGGGTCATTAAATCATTGGTTGATGGAATAAAGCTTTGTTTTTCTTTGTTCTAATTGCGTGGTCTTCTCCTTCCTCTGCGGACCCAGATACCACATATCTGGGAAAGTCAGATACATGCCCACTGCGGTACATGAATGACCTGTTTGGCTACCGTAGTTGGAATTCTGCTTTGTAATACAATTTCTTGGATGGGAACCCTCAAAAAGTGCTCAGACCCATGTTGCTATTTAGTTAGCCACAAGTGTCCTGAGTCTGGTGGTAGTGTGAGAATTAAGGAGGTAGATCAGGAAAAAAATGAGGGTGCTGTCCCCCCAATATACTGCTGCAATCTATGCATTAATCAATGTATCATTTTCACATGTGCCAGTATACCCATATAAATATTCAGGAGTGGGTTGCTGGACAAAAACATAATATGATGAGATTTTCATGGATATATTTATTGAGTCCCAGCAGCATTCATGATGCAAAGAAAGGCTCACAGCCAGAAATAAACCAAAGAAAGGCAAGAATTAATTGAGAACTCTGCATCGCTGTCAGATGTAATAAACCCAGCCTTTTCAAAGGAGAGTGACTGTGGTTGTTTTCAGCTGTTCCCCTTGAACAGAGCGATGGGAAAATGACAGATGGGAAGTTGGTGTCTCCATTCAAATAAATCTACTGATGTAACAGGACTGTGGCAATGACAGGAAAGAGCAGTCAGTTCTGTCAAGGTCATTCTTCCAAGGTCTAATTCTAAACACCACCCACACCTCCCTCCCAGTTTGAGGTGCCCCCCAAACACTGACTGTATCAGAACCTTGTAGGCAAACATGTGTGACTATTGGAACTATTGCCTTGGGGAATAACTGTGTAAGTCACCGAGAGCTTTATTTGCGTGTAGATGTTAGGTTTGACTGACTCTAATGCTTAATATTAAGCATTAGATATGTTAACATATTATACATTAATATTAACATATTAATATTAGCATGATCCTGGAAGGTCATGGTGATAGGATTCTGAGTTTTCTAGGCCAGTTTGAGTCACCCTGACAAGAGACAGATAAAGAAGTAGGTATGTGGTTTCTACAAGCTTTGGAAAAAAAGTTATCCCTAAAAGATTAAAAAGAGACCACACAAGCTGGGAAGCTCCATTACCCAATGCCTTTCTCCCTCTGTCTTGTTTTTGTTTTTCCTTGCAGCAACCCTGGTTCAGACCTGGTTTAAACCCAGGGTTGGATTACAGCAAATAGAGCCTCTACAAGAGTGAGAAATGAAATGAAACCAAGAACAGAAAACAGTTCAAGTTTCTACTTTCACCCATGAAGGTCCTGTTTTATGTTAGACCCTATGATGATATTAAGCATGGGTATTAAAGGGACGAATGAACAAATTTGGCACCTGTCAAAAGGCTCATGATCAATGAAGGCATATTTGCAAAGGTGTAAGCATCTTTCACGTGATCAAGAAAAGGTGTCAAAACCCATGAAAGAGAAACAAGAATTATAAATAAAAGTGTGAAGAAATACTTGATATCTGAGTGAGAGGAACATGACTGATAACTAGTTTATATAGTTTCAGCATCAAATTAAAATATTCCTTTTCTTAATCTCATCCTTGAAAGTTAGTGTTTGAGATAGCTGTTGTATTTAAAAAATAAGTGTGAATCTCAACATGGAAGATAAAATGAGATTGGTAATTTCCAATCCAATCCTTCTTTGACAAGTTGGGTGTCCATAACCACTAGTAACTGTTTGTGGTTACTTAAGTGTTGACTGAAATGTCTTATTTTGGGGCTGGAGAAATAGCATAAGGATTGAGATACTTGCTTTGCATATCATCATCTCTGGTTCAATACCCAGCACTTTAATATGGTCCCCAAAGCCCAACTAGAAGTGATCCCTATGCCCTGAGAATCACTGGTATAGTCCCTCAAAAACCAAATATGTTATTTTTTTACTTTCAATTTATGTATATTGTTTTTTCATGTAACTGCTGGTTCATCAACACAAAAGTTTACAAAGTTTACAAAGTTGTTTGAAATATAACTGCCTGAAAACAGAGATGTAAAGTATTTCTTTGTATGTATACTGAAAAAAAATACTGACACACTAAGGAAACAGTGAATTGAAGAAGTCTGAAAACTTCTGAGATGAACACATAATACCAGCAATGAGCTTCTGGGAGTTTTAACACCCGAGACTATCACCAGTTCCTAAGGCATAAAATAGGGATAGTAAGATAAACTATTTTGGAGGTTGAAGTTAAGATCAAATGCAATCATTTAAATAAAGATTTTAGTCCAGGGTGTGACACAGAGAACATGATCAACAAACACTGGCACATAAAGTATAAATAAATAGAAAATTACTAATTAACCATAACAACCCTCAAAGACATGCTTCCAACTCCTTCTAAGTCTTAAACCTCTCAAATTAAGAGCTGTTGCCATGGTGATTGCCTCAATATCTGGTGTCAACCAAGTCATTCTGGAACCAGGAAATTAACAGCCCCTTGAGGTCTGTCTTTGTGGTGTAGGAATGATTTCACTGTCAGTCTTCTATTAGGGCTTGCAGCCTTAGATTGATTCACAGATTACTTAGTCCCTTTGATAAAAAACATTTTAGGATGTCTGGTGATGTTAAGAAGTAAATTAAATGACAAATGAATCCAAAGTATTCTGATATCCCTGAAACATTTCTACATTTCAAAAGGCTCTTGTGATTTAACTGTACAATGAATCGTGCTTGTATTTTTGAAAAATGATTTTAGAATTAAAAATATTCTTTCAAAAAACTTTATAGTAAGGATCTTTTCTCCTTTTAAAAAAACAGCAACAATAAAACCTTTTCACTTTGGATGCTATTTGGTTCTAGGGATGTTCAGTAGAGGGTATATCTTGAATATATAAAACTCTGGGTTTGATCTCCAGCTTGTCCTTTGCCTCCTCCTCCTACACACACCACACACACACACACACACACACACACACACACATCACATCACAAAATCAGACAGAAAAAGAATAAAGGAATAAAAAAGCTACTTGGACTTTTCATTCTTGGAACTTGATCATTCAATGTATTTCACTTTTTTGTGGATGATTAATGCAAGACAAAAAAATTTTATAAATAAATTTTTAATTAAATCACCATGAAATACACAGTCACTCATTTGTTCATGATTCAGTTTCAGTCATACAGTGAACACCACCCTTCACCAGTGTATATTTCCCATCATCAATGTCCTTACTTTCTCTCCCAACTTCCCCACTGCCCTTTCCCCTGCCAGCCTATTTTTCTTGTCATTCTCTGTGGTTTTCAATATTGTTATTAAGGGGCATCAGACATATCACTGTATCTAGTTTAAGCATCTAGTTCTTGTCCATAGTGATCATTTCCAACTATCATAGTGGTCCCTTCTCTGCCCTAATTGCACTCCACCACTTTTTGTGGCAAGTTTCAGACCTGGACTGGTCCTCCTAGCCCTCATATTTATTGTCTTTGGCTATTATTATCATATTATCTTTTCTTTTATATCCCACAAATGTATGTGATCATCCTATAAGACCAAAGTTATGTGGCTACTAGTTCTCAAGGATTTTCTTACTCTTTTCAAAAGATTGCTTGGAAAAGAGAATCATATAGGTCCACTCTAAAGGGTCTTGACTGTAAGTTTCACCGAATCTAAGATGACAGTAGGTTTCTTCTATGAATCTCATGCATGAATTGTGCCCAGTTCACCTTCCTACATCCTGAAAGGACAAAGGGGAGTTTTTCAAGGTTTTGCCCTTTGTCTGTCCCTTTTACTCTTACACCTAATACCCCTAGCACACTGGTCAAACAGATGGCTTTGGTTGATGCCCCAAGGGTTAACAGATGTAGTTTCTGTTGAAATAAAAAGAGGACAGACCTTTCCCATGGTTGCATTAAAACCAAAAACATGGCTTGTCCCCAACAAACAATCGCTGTGAATACTAAACCAGGACAAAATATTTCTCGGGGTAAGGGGAAGAGAAGAAATGATCATGAAAGGATCACTTTCAACATCACAGTAAATTAATATTTTTATGTAGGCTTTTTGTGTATTATTTCCAAAGATTTCTGCTAACATGACAAATACAGGGGCACAAGAAAAAGGAAGATAGCTGAGCTCTGTGGAATAGGAGAGGCTACTTATGGGCTACCATCCAGTTCTGTCCAGAGGCCTCCTAGAAAGACTCCAGATGTTTGGAAAAATAGGCCTCAGTCTCCTGATAGTCTGTGATAAACTATTCAATCAAAATAGAGTTTAGAACTATTGAGATATTCTCAGAGGCTCAAAGTGAACTTTTTAGGGACTAGGGAAACAGTAAAACAGGTAGGTGCTTGCTGTGCATGCAATTAATCCAGATTCAATCTTCTGTACCACAATGTGTCCTCTTGGCCTGACAGGAGCGATCCTGTGCACAGCTGGATTTGACCCAAGACAGACATAAAAAAGGTTTTAAGTGAATGTTTAAATATACTGTAATTTAATTCTAGATAATATAAACAACAATATTTTGACCACTTGAATAACCAATTTATAATTGAGACACCAGTCTAAGCCAGTGGTCAGTGAGCTCATGGAAAGCTTCCCAAATGCTTCAGAATGGGAGCCGAAGCAGTGACGCAGAGGTAGGGCATTTGCCTTGCACATGGCTGACCTAGGATAGACCTGGGTTCGATCCCCAGCATCCCGTATGGTCTCCCAAGCCAGCATCGATTTCTGAGCACAGAGCCAGGAGTAACCCCTGAGTGTCAAGGGGTGTGTCCCAAAAACAAAAACAAAAACAAAAGCTTCAGTATGAGTTCGAATGAAAAAGGATGAGAAAGAAGTCCTCACATGGCACCAGCACAGCATTCCCACAATGGCCACTTCATGAATTAAGCTACTGCACCAGCAGCCATCATTGGATAAGTGATACCAGTTCCACACACATGCCTACTTGAGACAATATGTGATTAACCAAAAAAAAAAAAAAAAAAAATAGAGAAAATAGACAATGAAACAGCTTTCCCATGTTTTGGTTCTTGGCCCACACCTGGCAGTGCTCAGAGTTACTGCTGGCTATGCACTCAAGAATCACTTCTGGCAAGCTCAGGGGAGCACATGGGCTGCCTGTAGTCCAACCTAGGTTGTCCATGTGCAAGGCAAGTGCACTACCCACTAAGCTATATATCCAGCTTCAGTTCCAGACTTCATTCAACAATGTGACTCTTAAGGACTGGAGTAAGAGACAGTGAGTAGGGTGTTTGGTGTTTGCCATGTCCATGGTTGAGCCAGGTTTGATCTCTGGCATCCCCTATGGTGCATGGAGCTTCCCAGGAGTGATTCCAGAATGCAGAGCCAGCAGTAGAGTAACCCCTGAGCTCTTCTGGGTGTGGTTCCCACAAAACCAAACAAACAACAAAGAACAACAAAATGTTGAAAACCAGTATGAAAACTACTTTGTGTTACATGCCTTTATAAGTAAAATTCTCTGCTTCAATGTTTCTATTTGAAAATAAAATATTATTTAGAATATTTCCAAAGACCTAGTTTTCTTTCTTTCTTTCTTTTTCTTTCTTTTCTTTCTTTTCTTTCTTTCTTTCTTTCTTTCCTTCTTTCTTTCTTTCTTTTCTTTCTTTCTTTCTTTCTTTCCTTCTTTCTTTCTTTTCTTTCTTTCTTTCTTTTTTTTCTTTCTTTCTTTCTTTCCTTCTTTCTTTCTTTCTTTCTTTCTTTCTTCCTTTCTTCTTTTTCTTTTTCTTTCTTCTTTCTTCTCTCTCTTTCTTTCTTTGTTTTGGGGCCCCACCTGGCAGCGTTCAGGGGTGACTCTGCCAGGAATCAAACGGGTTCATCCAGGGTTGGCCACAGGCAAGGCAAATGCCTTACTACTGTGCTATTGCTCCGGCCCCAAGAGCTATCTTTCTAATATTAAATACACCAAATTATCTGGTTTGCTTCTAAGAATAATTATTTGTCTTATTTCATTGATATTTTACATCTATTTTTATTCATTTTGTATTTTTCTTGTATTTAATGTTCAAATTTGACTCATTGTCTAAGTAATGTAAGAGCCACACATATTATGTTTATATGCTGATAACTAAAATATGTTAGAAATGTTGGAATTCCCTCCAGATGCACCAATAACGCCCCATGGCATTGATCCTTGTTTGCATAGACACATTAAAATGGGAAAACACCATACATACAGATAAGTTCTTATCTAATAAATCTCAGTACAATGTACCTTACACCCTGAACATTGATATAATGACCTGGCACAGGCCTCAGAAGAATGGGCATCCTCCATTCACGCCGGAACCAGGCAAGCTATCTACGAAACATCCAAGGTCTTTTACAGCAACAGCTGGAAGCAGTCCTCTACCAGGAAAGACACTACCAAGGGTCTGACATCGACCCCCTAAAAAGAGACTTCCGTTTACACTGAGAAGACTTGACAACATCAATGACCTGCTCTATAGGACATGGTTCTCTCTAGTGCCCCTTAAGTGTGAGGTGAAACGAGAGGATGCTATGCACCATCCTGACTGCAATATGGGATATGCAGACTCCAAGATCTTTAATACAGAAGCATGATACCAACAACAGAGACTATGTGAGGAATGGAGGTGTATTGCCACTACAGACGATGACTTGAATTGGACAAACTAATTTGCCTGGAGCCTAGAGTCAGTCCTGTGCCAGGAAACTTCAGGGTTAAGGTCTCCTTGTATTTAGACCATAATTTGTCTTTCCATGTCCCTTATGTTTTGATGAGCCTATGCAAACAAATGCCACTTTAACACCATTTTTTACTATGTTCCCTTGACTCCAATTCTTAAGAAAAACAAGCCACTAAAACTTTTGAGGTTAACTTAAACTAGTTAGTATGTACATGGAACTAGAGAAATGTACTTTGCCCTCAATGTTTAAGAAGCTACATAAGTATAATGTCTTTAGATTATATTGTGTGCTGCTAAGAAATAGTATGTACTACAACTGGGGATTTGAGGGACAAGAAATTGTATTGTACATGGGTTCAGTTTTGTTTTTCTTAATGCTCTTTGGCTGAAAGTTCAAGGCTGGGATATCATCGATGGGACTACCGAGAATTCTGTTTATGGGTGATTGGGCTTCCACTGTAACTTTACCCTGTCCTCTTCTTTACATCTTTGTTGTCATAATTAAAATAAAAAAAGAAATGTAAAAGAAAAAAAAAAGAAATGTTGGAATTCTGTGAAAACACAATTTACCCTTAAAAAGCTTCACAAATTAATCTAATTTAATAAAAACAAAAAAATAGAGTTTTCTTTTGAAGCCAGGCACATGTATGGCCCCAACCTGAGATTTAATGTAGGCTTGGATTCTCACTTAGCTAATAGATTTATATGGTCCATCTTGCTGATAAATTTTATGAACTTTTTCTTCCCTTCAGAAGAAAGTTTATAATAATATTTCCTTCTCCAAATAGGTCTTCCTGGATATCTGGCCAATATTTAAGAGAAGAAAGAAAAAAGTCAGAAAATAAATAAATCTAAAAGAACATTTGTGGGGTGTTAGATCTCAACCCCTATTGGCTGTTGCTATAATTTAAAGACTAATGCCTATCATCCCTTTATATATAGATGAGTGTAACCTATTTTATTGCCTGTGAAATTCTCCTAGGCATTCTTTGTCTTACAAATGCTCTCTGAAGCACCTGAGTGTGTACCTGGTGTTTCTAATGTTTATCTCTCCTAGCCCTCCCAGCAGCTGTGTGACAGTCGGTGGTCCTATCATGGCAACCACACTGCTGACAGCAGCCAGGTGCTCTAAAGAGCGATTGAGTTCAAAACATTGAATTGAGCGCCTTTCCTATGTAATACTTTTGTGGCACCAGCAGCTTTCTGAGAACACCTTAATGCATAGGCCTCAGAATTTAGAGCTACTCAAACTTTGCAGGATTGGGATAACTTGGATTTCCCCAGAGGTGCTTGGGGCCTACAGACCTATTCCTGGTAATGAATAGTGCTAGGGATAGAAAAATAATAAGGTACATGCCAGTCATAAGGGCTAACCTCTCTACAATATCCTTGATCCTATAACATTTTTAAGTAGAGTAATAAAGGCCTTGACTTTTAATATATTATAGATCTTTCAACTTAAAGAAATAAAACTTCAAATTTTACTGAATTATCAAGAATAAAACTCTAGATCAAAGGTAGAAAAATCTTCCTGGTTTCAAGGCGCTATGTGTAAAAGATTGAAACCATTTACACCATGTTATCAAACACAAGGGAAGCAGTTTCCTACAACTGTGCTAATATTTAACTTTTAAATCATTTTACTTTGATGAATACCTATTTCATTGCATATAAGCATCAAGATATGGAAACAGTCCAAGGGCCTAAGAACAGATGAATGAATAAAACATGCTATGTATACAGAAGGGAATAATTTTCTTGCCCAACTGTAAAAAACAATGATGAAATACTTGCTCTTTGCAACAACAGAAATAATTCTGAAGAGGGTCATGCTAAGCAAAATTCATCAGAGAAAGATAAAAAGACAAAACTCAATCTCATTCATATGTGGACTGTAAAGAATAAATGCAAAGCAAAAAACAAGGCCAGTCAAACTTTTGGAATTGGTTTGTTTGTTTGTTTGTTTGTTTGCTTTTGAGTCATACCCAGTGGCGCTCAGGGGTTTCTCCTGGCTCTGTGCTCAGAAGTCTATCCTAGCAGGGGACCTTTTGGGATGCCAGGATTTGAACTAGGGTTCATCCTATGTTGGCCACATGCAAGGCACAAATACCTTACCACTATGCTATCGCTCTGGCCCCAACTTTTGGAATTTGGGGCTGGAGAAAGGTTACAGCAGGTACTGTACTTGCCTTGAATGTGGCCAATCCAGATTAGATTCCTGCTGTCCCATATTGGCCCCTGAATACTGCCAGAATAATCTTTGAGTACAGAACAAGAGTAACCCTTGAATATTGCCAGTTGTGTGCCAAAAAATAAATGAAGAGAAAATACCTTATGGATTCTGACCACAGAACTTCTAAGGTTCCAGAGGAGAAGAGGGGAGGAAGGTCTGAAAGCAAGGGATGATGGTAATGGAAGAGGGAGAGAGGGAATTAAAGCAGAGAGGGTTCCTATAGGCTGGGTGGATAGATATTGACGATATTCTGGTAACATATGATGGTACAAACAGTAATATATTTTGAAGCAGCAATGAACTTGTACCCTTAAAACTTAGTTTTATAAACCAAAAGCACCTCAATCATTTAAGTAACATAGTTTTATTTACATATACTTTAAAGCTGAAAATTATTCTTTCCATAAAAAGGTAATATGCTGGAAAATGTAACTAATTATTAATCTAGGAATTGATTAGTTGTTTTATATCTATTAAGGAAATTCACTCTATTATTACTGGTATACTTACATATTTAGCTGCTCTGTAGGTTCCCTTTAGAGCTAATTAATTATAATACCTTTTGGAGGGCTTCTAAAAGGTGCTCAGGGTGGCCAAGTCCACTCCTAGAAATAGTCAGCCAGGCCAGTAATTCAATCCCAGGACCCAAAGATGTGGTGACATTCGGGCCATATGATGCTGAAGTCCTCCAGGGCCACAATGACAGTACTTGGATGACCATGTGGTGCTAGGGATTACCTGGGTTAGGTGCAAACTAAGTGTGTGCCCCAAACTGTAATATCTTACTTGTTCCCTCACTAAGTAAACTCTTTGGCATGTATTATAAAAATTCTCTAAGAGAGGTTTCCATGGAGCATTCTATCAAAGACTGAACTTTGATATGCTGCTCTCCTCTACAGGGTAGAGGAAAGGAGACTGTAGGAGTAAATATTGTGTGTGTGTGCGTGTGTGTGTGTGTGTGTGTGTGTGTGTGTGTGTATTCTTTGAATTTTCCAAATTTAAAAAAACAAAACGAGGACTGGAGTGATAGCACAGCAGTAGGTTATTTGCCTCGCATACACCAACTGGGGATAGATCTGGGTTTGATCCCTAGCATCTCACAAGGTCCCATGAATCTTCCAGGAGCAATTTCTTTTTTTCCTTACTTAGAAATATTCCTTTGTTTGTTTGTTTTTATAATAATTTTTATTCTGACCAGAGTGGATTACAAATCTTTCACAGTAATACTCTAGGTACATAGTGACATTGAATCAGGGGCATTCCCACCACCAATGTTGTCCTGCCACCCCTGTTCCCAGCATGCATCCCATATCCCCCTCCTTTGCCTCCCAGTCTGCTAGTAATAATTGGTACCCTCTGTGTCTAGCTTGTTATAAATTGGGTATCAATTCTGTTGTCATTGGTCTAGACATCACAAAAGAACCTAAGGGAGAGTAAAAGAGCATGTACGAAGCCTGTAGTTATTCCCATGACAGCATACTTGAAGGGCAGAGAAACCCTATATCTCTTAGGCCAAGGTAATTCCCCTTCTAATCTCCCCAATATTTAATATGACTATGCAAAAAAGAAAAAAAAAGAAGAAATTAATATTTTGTTGTTATTGTTGTTGTTGCTTTTGTTGTTTTATTTTGATTTGGGTTTTTTGGGTTTTTTGGTTTTTTTCTTTTTTTGGTGCTCTGTTTTGTTTTTATTTTGGGACCATGGTTATTGTTTGGTTGTTGTCTTTATTGCTGTGGTGCTTTTCGGCTTTTTCTTTGTTTGATTTTTTTTGTATTATTGTTATGTTTTTCTTCCTTTTTCCCTTTCTTTTCTTAAATTGATATTTATAGCCTCTAGAAGGACTCCTCCCGTTTTTTGCTTGTTTGACTTTTGCCCATCTCCCCTTTTTTTTCTCTTTTTTCTTTCCTTCAAACAGAACCAATATAACTAGAACCATCTTGTTCTGCCTCACAAATTGAGGGGAATATAAGGGAGGGTACCAAGAACAGGAGCAATTTCTAAGCAGAGAGCCAAGAGTAACCCTTGAACTCTGCCAGGTATGACCCAAAACAAACAAACAAAAAATCCCCAACCCATCCAGAACTATGCAGAATGCTATGCCAGGAACTGTGGAGTACCAAAAGGGGAACAAAGGAGGCATGGAGAAAAGGAGTCTCTGAGATAAACTCAGGATGAGTCAAAGTTGTGAGAGGGAACTTGGCATATAGAAGAAGCTTCAGAGCATTCGTAGTTAGAAAAGCAGTTTTCATAAAACCCAG
This sequence comes from Suncus etruscus, assembly GCF_024139225.1. Lineage (NCBI taxonomy): Eukaryota > Metazoa > Chordata > Mammalia > Eulipotyphla > Soricidae > Suncus > Suncus etruscus. Next base: position 4,273,011 of record NC_064863.1, read on the forward strand.
GGTTGAGTTTTGTGTCCATCGCCTCCAAATTCCAATGTTGAAATTCTAACCCACGATCTCTCAGAATGTGACTATATTTGGACATAAGGCCTATAAAGAGAGGAAGGTAAAACAGGATCAGTAGGGTGAGCCCTGTCCAGCAGGACTGGTTTCCTGGTAGGAAGAGAAGATGGAGGGCCCAGACTCTCAGGAAGCATAAAATAGTGAGGACTCAGGAAAAGACTGTGTTTCCAAGGCAAACTCCTAAGAGAGGTCACAGAACATGCCAGTGCTGCCAACACTTGCTCTCAGACTCACACCATTCAGAAGTGTGAGAGCATTAAAATTTTTGTTTGAACCACTCAACTTGTGTGGGATTTCTTCAGTGCCCCAACAAGGAAGTACAAGGAGAAAGACTCAGGGATAGACCTAAGTAATATTGAATTTCCCTTAATTTCGTCTCTAACATTAAAGGTGTGATCAAGTGGTTTACCCACAAACCTACTCTTTACATGTAAAACATTAGTTCCCATCATCTTCACTCCAAGTTCATTTTTTGGTTTTTAGGCCACACCTGGTGACACTCAGGATTACTCCTGGCTCTGCGCTCAGAAATCACTCCTGGGACAAAATGGGACCTGGGATAGAATCCACTTCTTCAACCGCGTTCAAGGCAAACACCCTTCGGCTGTGCTATCACTCTGATCTCATTCACTTCAAGGTCTTTGTGTTTCTGAGCTCACACAGGCATCTTCCTTGTACATTTATCATAAAACTATGTATTATAAAACATTTATTATTTTCAAATCCCATGTGAACAATTTCATCACGATCTATTTCTTTACTGCTAGACTATGAACTTCAAAACAAGGGGTAGTGGCTATATGTCAATCTATTGGCCTGAAAAATACAATGAATAAATCTATATAAATCTAAATTGAAAGAAAAGAGCCACTTTAAGCCAAAGGATAAAAGTAAAAAGTAAAAGCAGGGCTGGAGCAATAGCACAGCTGGTAGGGCATTTGCAATGCATACAGGTTCCATCCCATATGGATGCCCGCCATCTCATATGGTCCTTTGGAGTCTGCAAGGAGTAATTTGTTAGCACAGAGCCAGGAGTAATCCCTGAACACCACTGGCTATGCCCAAAAAACAACAACAAAAATAAATAAAAGTAAATGCAGTCTTTATTTAGAAATTCTGAGGAAGGGGAGGGAGAAGAAAAGAGAGAGACACACAGAGTGAGAGAGAGACAGAGAGAAAAAGAGAGAAAGGTAAGGAGGAAGACAAAGAGGGAGAGAGTATAACACACTCAAGAGAAACAGGAGCTTATCCAAAAGTGGAGAAAGCCTCAGCACACATATCTCAGTACTAAGCACACAAGTACACATTTTAAAAAGGGAGGTGTGGGGACATGTGCTTGGGCAACACACAGACACAGCAAGAACTCAGGAGCCCTGGCTACTAGCATGTACAGAATTCCAAAGACAACTTGAAGTGCACTCCTGTCCCATGGAAGATCCAACCACAATTAGCAGAACTGTCTGTTCATCCTAAACATCATTGTACTGATAGCCACTTGACAGCAGAGTGAAGTTAGTCATTCAAAGCTACTGCGCATTTGCCCAGCTAGGTCTAATTACTGCTGCAGCTGCCTTCGAAGACATTTTGGAAACAATCTATGATGAAGTCTTCTACCCTGAAAAATCATCTTATGGCTTCTGAAGCCCGAGTAAATTCTACTGTTCAATGTGAGCAAGGTAGACACATTTTTCATTCTCTTCTAAACTGTCTTCCTCTTGAGAGCCACTTGCTTGCTGTATAAACAGTTTATCCTGAAAGAGCATCAACTATTTTCGGTGAAGGCTCAGGCTTAGGCTGCATACACCATACCATCTCTGTTTACCTCTGCAGAGCAAAAACAAAGACAAACGCAGAAAGGAATAATTGTGGGAACTTGCCAACACATTTTTGTTGGCTGAAATTCGAATTTTGTATCATTTTCACAGTTGTTTATGAAAATTAATTTTGATATTTTTACCAGGTCTTTAAAAAATATCAAAATCATTCTTATGGACTATAAAAACCAGGTGGCTGGTCAGTTGGTCCTTGGACTAAAAAGTGGCTTCCTGCCTGAAACCAATCTTTCCCTATATGCTTTCTACTATGTCAGTTCCTTATGCTTCAGTTCAACAATGCTATTCAATACTATTCAATATTCAATGCTAGAAATACTTGAGATGGCATAAATAATGAATGGCAGTGGGCTCTTCCATCAGTCATTACGTACTCAGCTTGAGTGAGTAAATATGAAGGCCTTCACTTCAGAGTATGGAAAGAAAAATGAATAAAATTAAATGTTCAAAGGAAATAGGTAGATGGAAGCCCAGTTTAATCTGCTTAAGCATTCCTGAAAGCTTCAAAACTGAGCTCACACTCATTGGTGGTTGGGTCAAGCTGATTTTTCATTGAAAAAGAATGAGTTTATTTCTCTCCTGAGAGCCCAGGTTCTTACTTTATATAAACCAAGTACAATGATGATCTCCAGCTGTAGACATCTTTGTGTATGACTTGCTGATCTCAAACTTAGGGGTTGCTATGAGAGATTAGTCTCCCAGACTTAGTCTTCCAGAGTTAGACTCCTAGAGTTAGTCTCCCAGAGGTTACTCCCCTGGGGTGAGAGCAAGAGGTCTCACAACCAGATATGATCTGGTGTTGTGCCAGTGTGCCCAGAATTAGAAGATGGATTATTGTGGATTTATTTTCTTTTAGGAATTAAGGTTGGCACTGGCTTAGTTTCAGTGCAGCCGAGGTATTAACTGAAATGCATTTCTCTCTTAACAGCCGCATCCCTTTTAGCCATGGTGACTTTGGAATGACTTCCAAAACAATGTCATCAGAATGAGTCAGCAGACTAAGGCTGGCATTTATGGCAGAAATATAGGCAAGAAAACATGAAATATACCATATGAAATACATATAAGAGACATATACACCCTTATGTGAGGTCAACTACTGAACTTAGCAAAACTTTCAAATGGGTCTTTAGCCTAGCTATAAGAAGACTCAAGACAATATGAACATGGCAACAAATAAAGAGTTTGGAAAGGAGATCCAGAAAGAGAGCACAGGAGTTAAAGTGCTCCTTTGCATCCTTTCACCCAGTTCAAATTCCAGTATCACATACAATCTTTCTGCACCAGGGGTCACTCCTGGACACAAGGGCCAAAATGATAGCACAGAAGTTTGGGCATTTGCCTTGCTCACACTGACTCAGTTTTGATCCCTATCATTCCATATGGTCTTACAAGCCTTCCTAGTCTAATTTATGAGCACAGAGCCAGTAGTAACCCCTGAGTGCTGCTGGGTATTACCCCCCCCCCAAAAAAAAGAAAGAAAAAGAAAATCACCTTTGAAAAGATGAAATTGTTGTCTTGCATTATGTTGAGGGCTCTCTGGGTCCAACCATGTCTGTTTCTCTCTGATTTCTTAACTTTTATATAAGACTCTAAGTTGACTAGAGCAAGGGGGAGCAAAGTGGGTTACATGAGCTTAGGCAACACATGTGCAACAATGACACATTGACCCAGTCAGGACATCCTGAATGGGGCTCCTTTTAATGGCCCACCCCTTTAAAGAGAAGTTACCTACCCTCTGGGAACCTTTGCTTTTTCAAGTGAGATTTATCATTTATATCCCAGCATTGCTATAAAGATTACATAAGATAACATGTGAAAGTGCCTTATTGAGTTGACAAATACTGGATTTTGCTTTATCAGCTATCCTTACATAGAATCCAAACAGGAGACTGGAGAACAGGTAGCACTGCAGTCAGCGTCCCAGGGGGAAAAACTGCATTCTAACCACCTTGTCTCTGCCTCTAATAGTTACCACAGGGAAGTGGGCTGTGTGCCTGGGAGCAGAAGATATTTGATTCACAGGAACACAAATTTCTTGAAAGTCCAGGACTGGAACTATTTCTTCTGACACAATTACTTGGCACTCATTTTACCTGTCCCTTGCCTGCTAGTACAGATCATCCATCATTTTTAAAACAGATTTAGAAAACCCCCAATACTGCTGTGCAAATAATCAGCAAATTCATGCAGGATCGCCCTATACACAAATACTTACCTGTCTGTGTCTAGGTTGATCCTGCTTGTATTTTGTGGTGTGCTGTGGTTTAGGAGTGCCACCAGATGCCTCTGCTATAAAACACATCTCTACAGATGAGACAGACTCCCAATGGACCCATTATGAAGCTATCATTAGAACTGTTGTTTTTCAAGACCAATGCTGGGATAGAAAGGTGCTATTGGGGGGCGGGGGGAGGAGATAGAGAAATGGTACAGATGATCCTGATTCAATCCCTAGCACCAAAAATGGTCCCCAAGCACAGCCAGTAGTGATACTGGAGAACAAAGCCAGAAGTAAACTCTGAACACAGCAGGAAAGGGGCCAAAATAAAGCACTAAAAGATTCTATTTGGAAGGAGTTTGGAGATCAATCCTGACAGTGTTTGAGTACCCGGTGGCACCAGAGATTGAACCCAGAACTCCAGCATGCAAAGAATGTGCTCTAGCCTTTGCTCTATTTTTTATTTCCATAAAGGTGCTTTTCTGACTATCACTGGTATCACCAACAGCATGAATTTTTTGCTATATATCTTCTAAAGTGAACAATAGGGTGTTTCTTGAAGTTAATAGAATGGGCTGAAGTGGCGCAGAATCAGGGAGCAGGATATCAAAAGAAGGAAGACTACTAGAAAGCCCAAAAATTCGCCAGAGATTTATCTGTTCATACTATAATTATTTTAAACAAGTATGTATTGAGTGCCAGGTACAAGTCAGAATTTCGGGTTGTCAGTAACATTTCAAACATGTTTATGCATACGAATTAACTGAAGAGATATTAGTTAACTCACAGAACCATCAAGAAGATGACAAAATGAATGTGTCTCAGAAATAGGAAAAAGTAGAGGATTTGGGTGAATTCAAGATCGCAGGCAAAACCAGAAAGTCAGTTCAGAATGGAAATTCCATTTGGCCTTTTGCCAATGCTACAAACCTCCTCCACACTTTTCTCACTGCCCTGTAGACTCCCCAGATTCTTGGTTGAACTCCACCTCATGTCTAACCCCATCTGTCGAGCCAGGTAAGTAGAACTGTCTGCTTTCCCTTCATGAGTGGGCACATGCTCTGTCTCACCTCAAGACTCACTCATTAAGGGACCAATTCCTTCCAATATAGGAAAGTGGACAGGAATCCCTACTCACCTAGTGTGCAGAACACACAGACGATACAAAAGTGGATCTTAAATGGCTGTGAAACAAGAAATAGATATGTCAGGGAATAGTTAAACTGCAATCCATTTTCATTATAAAAGTATTTATTATACTTTGATTTTGTTTGGAAGTCACACCCGGAAGAGCTCAGGATTTTCTCTTGACTCTCCGGGCATGCTTGAGGAACCATATGGGGTATGAGAATTTGAAACCACTTGCAAGGCAAGTGCCCAACCCACTGCATTATTTAAAAAATATGACTTGGGGATAGGGGAGGGGACAGAGTGATAGTAGAGTCAGTAAGGCTCTTGCTTTGTTTGCGGTCAACATGGGTTAATTCTCCTGCACTGCTCTTAACATGGTCCATTAAGCAGTACCAGAAGTGAGCCCTGAGCACAGACCCAGGAATAATCCTTGAGCATTTCTGTGTGGTTCCCCAAAAAGCAAAACAAAGCAAAAAACATCTCTCGATCTCACTTAGGTAGTGACTAACTCCCTAGACATAGGTAAAGGTTCAGGGAGAAAATTTCATCTGCAATAAATCTGAAAAGATCAGAGGGATTTGGCTCCTGAACTAAAGGAGGTAAACCAAATTCCTTAGTGAAGAATAAGGGGAGAAGGAGATTTAAACAAAGATTATGCTGTCATGGAAAGGGAACAACTCCAAATTCTTGGCCACGGAGTCCACTGATTCTGGCTAACTTAACCCAAAAAAGAGTTCACACGATGCGTGGCGGAGAAGCTCAGCATAAACAGAGAAGTTGGGGGGGAAATATACAGAATCAAGCCAAAGAGCTGGATCTGACTCCAAGACTTCACTCCAGGAGCAGCCTATCAGGACCTTCCCCAAGTGTCACTGAAATGGACCTCGCCACTTCCCTTGCACATGGAACACTGCTGCCCTCGCCACCCACAGAACAAAGGATCAATGGCTCCTGCATCCTGGGCCAGAGTCTTCAAGTGGCCACATTGGATGGTGCCCCCATGCTCTCAGTGCTGAGGGTGAAATGCCCTTGGACTCACACAAATCACAAGCTCATATATCTGGGAGCCTCTCAAACTGCAAACTTCTCAGGAGATCGAACAATAAAAAAAAATAAGGGGATGGGGATATGGGGAAGATATGTCTCTTACAAAAAGTGTAGTCCACTGAAACTATTCAGAAATTCTCTTTGCTAGATCCATTGAGGGGAGGGGAGGGAAGGAAAGTTGATACAAGAATCTTATCTCACTCACTGGCTGCTTCTCCCTGAGGTGGTTACAGCCTAATGATTCTGAATGCATGTTTTGTTGTTCTCACCAGAAAACTAACATTGGTGGCCCAACAGACAGTGACCAGTAGGGGAGAGATGGATAGTTGGGCGCCTGGAGGGTCATCTAGGTGATTGTTGCTATTCTACAATTGAGAGAGAAGAAGCTAGCCTGGGGCAGTGACTGAGCTGGCTGATTAGAGAGGCTGAACTAGAAATACCCCCTACTATAGTTTGTGAATTCATAATAATTGTCAAATAAATAAGGTAGGTAGCTCTTGCTTATAGAGGCATAAGAAGGTGAGATAAATGGTTCAGAGTCACTTACTTAGGAGTTCTGGTTTACCATTTTTCTAAGTGCTTTTTTTCCCCAAGGCCCAGATCGCTTTCCTTATATATGAAATGAGAAGGACGATACTGATGCTTCCCTTACTAGAGTATTCCTGAGAGGGAGGCTAGAATGTGTTGCCACTGCATTTAGTTTCTTCACAAACTTTGTAAAGCTGGGATAATTTTTTGTTTGTTTAGTTTTGGGCCACACTGACTATATCCAGGGCTTACTCCTATCTCTGCACAAGATCACTCCTGGTAAACTCAGGAGACAACATGAGGTGCAAGAGATTAGGCGTTCTGGATTGTTAAGACTGCTTAGTTAGTCTAATGGAAGTGGTTGTTTCATTGGTGGTTGTGTGGATATGATGTGTGTGGGGGGGAGAAAGAAAGAAAAAAGAAGAAAAGAAGAAAAAGAAAGAAAGGAAGAAAGGAAGGAAGAAAAGAAAGAAAGAAAGAAAGAAAGAAAGAAAGAAAGAAAGAAAGAAAGAAAGAAAGAAAGAAAGAAAGAAAGAAAGAAAGAAAGAAAGAAAGAAAGAAAGAAAGAAAGAAAGAAAGAAAGAAAGAAAGAAAGAAAGAAAGAAAGAAAGAAAGAAAGAAAGAAAGAAAGAAAGAAAGAAAGAAAGAAAGAAAGAAAGAAAGAAAGAAAGAAAGAAAGAAAGAAAAAGGAAGAAAGGAAGGAAAGAAAGGAGAAAGGAGGAAAGGAGGGAGGAAGAAAGAAAAGAAAGGAAGAAAGGAAAGAAAGAAAAAGAACTTTTATCCTCTAACATTCCCAAGATCTGCAGAAGAGTCTAGAATTTCCCACTTCTAATAAGCCCACCCTCTAAGATTAAAAAGAAAATAAAAGGTAAAATTTAAAAAATTCTTTGTGACTTTCTTAGTTAAAGTGATCTCAGAATCCAAAATTCATGTCAAGAGACCATCCTGGAAGGAAATAAGAACCAGAGAAGCAGCTGGTTGTTCTATCAATCTTGGAACAGTAAGTACACCCCACCAAACTCTTCATTTCAGAAATCCCAGTCAGTGAAGAACACATTCTGTCTTACCTGTGCGAGCCAACATCCTTTTTCTCTACTCTCTCTGTTGAAAAGACATAATTAACATGTGGAACTGAGGTCCACCCTCGTGTCAGAGGAGATTGGCCCTTCAGGTCTACTGTTGACGAGGAAAGTTGCTTTACTTCATTGAGCTTCCAAGTCAGTATTCAGGATAAGAGCTATTTCATGGGCTGTTGTGTGTGTTAAAGAAATACTTAAGCACAGTGCCAACAACTAGAAAGCTCCAGTATGATCCTTATTTTAAGTGAATATAAGAAAATAGTCTCTTGGACACAGAGATGACAATCCCTTAGGTAAAGAGGAATTAGGGCACCAGCTGGATCTTGGGTGACCAGTCCCAGCATAGGTGCTAATGTCCTGTAGTGTGAGTTCCACACACAACCCAGTCTCACCCACTTTTCTAGGAATAGAGAGCCCTTCAGACTGCCAGCATAGCCCTAATGCCAAAGTTCAATAAGGTGCCCAATTCCTCCTCAGCTCTGCCACTCTGATGCCCTGTGGCTTCCATCCCAGAAGCTGTTGAGGTGAAACCATTCAGGCCTGAGAGTCATGGAGACAAAGCATTTGGTTTTTTAAATCAGATTTAGAAAAAGACTTCCTCCTGGCTCTATACTCTTGGACCACTCCTAGTGGTTGTTTGGGGATTCATAAGTATATGTGGTGCCAGGGATCAAACCTGGGTCAGCTGCATATAAGGCAAGTGCCTTAACCTGGTATGAACTTTCTGATTCATAGGAGATAATATTATATTATTTAAATAATTTTAAAATATCTTCAATTTGTAACCTTAATGCAGCTAACAGTGCTGCTATCTTTATCTCAAAGCAAGTCAATTAATTCTCTGTTGACCAACAGGCTCCAATATGAGGAGATAGTGCTTGAGTGACAATTCCAGGGCTTGGAGTAAAGCAATCCCAGACCTGAGGGTGGGGATTGCCTCTTGGGCGCAAGATAGCTCTAAATGTTATGAAGGTTGTATTACATGGGAGACAAAGCAGAGTGTTCGGCTCTAAGGGTCATGTATTGGGAGCTGGAGCGATAGAACAGTGGGTAGGTGTTTGTCTTGCATGCAGCTGATCCTGGTTCAATCCTTGGCATCCAATATGGTCCCCGAGCTTGCCAGGATCAATTTCTGAGTGCAGAGCCAGGAGTAACCTGAGAATCATTGGGTGTGGCCTAAAAATGAACCATAAAAAATAAGAATTCATGGATTAAAATTATATTAGAATTTTTCTTCTTCATCTAATAATATTTTTTCAAATGTGTACAACAGACAAACAATTGGTAGGTTACGTTGTGATTTAAAAAAAAACACCTATTGATGCTTTCCCATTTTAAAACTTGCCTATCTTTAGGGCCAGATTTGTGGCTCAGTAATAGAGCACTTGGCTTACCGTGCAGGCCTGGGTTTGACCCCTGGCACCAGAGGCCTCTTGGACCCCAGACAATAACAACAATTACAACAATTATGTTATCCCACAATGATAACAGAGAATATTTCTCTAGAAGATCAAAGGATCAGAATCAAATCTATAGCAACGTTTTGCATTTTTTTTTATTTTTCTTGTTGTTGCTATTTTTTTCAACCACATCTGACAGTGCTTTGGAGTTATACATGTAGCAGGAGAAGCATCCTCCAGGCATTAAACTTGTCCCCCAGGATAAAATTGGGGGAGGGTGTCCCACATGTAACTGATGTATTGTCCCACTCAAGTAAGTAGTGATTCCACTCCTTCGACTTCAAGGGTGTTCCTGATGTTTTGTTTTATTTTGTTTTGCTTTTTGGCTAAAGGGTCTTGACAATCTAACCTTTATATACAAAATGAATATCAATTCTCCTAGTTACCTTCATATTCTGCTTTAAATTGAGATGCAGGACGAGGTCCTTTCAGACTTATCTCTCTCAGTCGGGTGCCCATTTTTATAGTTGACTATCCTCTATTCCTGGTTCTCCAAACCAGACTACATGCATCTGCCAGATTTACCTAAGATCCCTCTTCCATCATTAGTTGGTGAGTTCTTGGAGTTCTCTTTTAATTAAGATCTCTCTTCCTTTACTAGCTGGTGACATTCTCGGAGTTCTCTTTTAATTCTGATGAAGATGGCCAGAACCAAGATTTGCAAATCCTTGACTATTGCCTCATTATCCACCATTTCACCCCCTTGATCCTCCAAATTTGGATTCACTTGGGGGTAAGGAGAGGTTCTTTATTGCCCGCAACTGATTAGCGTGGATCCTGGAATAACATAAGGAAGACACCAATAGTTTAGCTTCCAAAACTTACGTTTGTGAATTTCTGCTACAATAAAGACAAAGGACACATGCCTTTCTCCATGTTATTGCACAGATTTCTTTGGACTCAAGATTATATGTCAACAGAGTTCTCTGTTTGCAAAAATTCCTAGACTCCTTTCTGTTTTAATTCTTCCATCCCAAATCCCCTACTGCCTATCTACAGAGCTAATCAACAAGGGAAGTACATTTTGAGAAACAAAAAACATTTATCAAAAATATTTTTATTGGGGCTAGAGAGATAGCATGAAGGTAGGGCATTTGCCTTGCATGCAGAAGGACAGTGGTTCAAATCCCGGCATCCCATATGATCCCTCAAGCCTGCCAGGAGTGATTTCTGAGCATAGAACCAGGATACACACACACACACACACACACACACACACACACACACACACACACACACACACACACACACATATATATATATATTACTCCCATTCAGAAATGTTTGTTCCACAAGTTCTTCTTGTAGGGAATCTTCAGCAACAAATGACCTTTTTTTAAGGATCACTCAGTTTTGTCTCATCTTCTGGCACCAAGATTATTTCTTAAGTTTACCCCAACACAAAGCTTCAATGGATTGAGCAAATGCAAACTTTGTATAAACATTAAATATTAACTAGGCAGAAGCCAAAGTAAGCTATTCTAGAGAAAAAGAACAAAACTAGAATTGAGTTAATGAGGAAATATAGGAGGAAATGTGTTGTTAATGAGTAAATGTATCTAATACTGGAGAAAAAAAAAGGGAAAACTTCTACCTGCATCTTTAGCTTCTATTTTGTCAGCTTAATGGAGGAGTCTTCTGTAGACACCTTAGTTCTATCTGAAGCATATCTGACATAAGCAAATGCCCCCTGTTGACTATATATTAGCAACTTGGCTGCAAATTCCCAGAAACTATGAAATCCAGAATAGAAAAAAATACAAAGATGGCTGCTTTTTTTTTTAACTCCTTTTCTTTTGATTCATTTATTCTCTTCTCTTATTTCTCTACTCCATCAACATTTTTTTTGATTTTTGGTTTTTGGTTTTTGTTTCTTTTTGTTGACACTCAGGAGTTACTCCTGCCTATAAGCTCAGAAATCGCTCCTGACTTGGGGACTATATGAGTCAGCACGTGCAAGGTAAACACCCTACTGCTTTCGTCACCACTCCAGTCCCTGTTCCATCAATTTAAAATACATAGAAACACAGGTTTATCATTAAGAACTGGCCAGCAATATAGCTCTAAGGGCTAAAGTCTGTGTTAGGTTCTATCTACCAGGATAATCCATGGCCCTCAACACCACTGTGCCTGAGCAGTCTTGCAACACCAGGCCTAGTTACTGAATTGTCAGACTCACACAACTGGATTGAATCTCTCTTTGACTCTAGATCCCTAAGCTCTGCTTAGAGATACCTACTCATATTCCCCAAAATAAGAATTGGCACAAAGACTCTTGGACCATGCCCTGGTCTTGCTAGGCCTTCTGAGAATGAAGGCAAGAATCTCCCCAGCGGAGCTCAGTTGAAACTCTATAATGATTTGCATAAAATAAGTAATCTTCCTAAGCCAAGGCTTATTCTTGAGAACATTATGTAACTATTTAACTCATATCTACTCCATGAGCTAAAAACTATTTTAAAAAGCACACACGTTTTACACATTAGGAAACTCAAGCACAAAATTAAGCAATGAGTGCAAATTTGGAAAAATTGGCCAGTGGGAAAATTGTGACTTATATCCCAGATCTGACTTCATACGCTATATTGAGCTGTGACTTAGGGAAGAAAGGAATGGTTTCCCAAAAATAATAATACTAAGATTTGGTCCCTATGGGAAATAAATTAGAGGGAGAAAAACAAATATGATGATCTCATTCGTCTATAGTGTATAAACAAAACAAGGCAATAGGCATCATGAACCATGACAAACCGCTGGCCTTAAACTATAAAACTGAAATTACCAAGCAGTGAGGGGCAGAAGGGGTAGAAAGAGGTGGAATAGAGGTAACATAAGGACATTGGTGAGGATATTGGGCACTTTGGTGGTGGTGATCAAATAAAGAAATTGTTGTTGTTGTTGTTTTACAAAAAGGAAACCATATGTGCCTGAGTGATAGTACAGCGGTAGGGCATTTACCTTGCATGTGGCCAACACAGGATGGACCCCAGTTCAATTCCCAGCATTCCATATAGTCCCACGAGCCTTCCAGGAGCTATTTCTGAGCACAGAGTCAGGAGTTACCAACCCTTGAGAGCTGCTGGGTGTGACCCAAAAAACAAAAATAAATAGAATAAATAAATAAAAAGGCCATAAACATTAACAATAGTGTAATCATGTTATATTAACTATAACCAGAATTAAAAACTTAAAAAATAAATGTGTTTCCCTTGGCTCCAAAGCCCATGTGGGTGCAGTAAAGGGCATCATGGTGTCTATGTCCTGGAATTGAGCTGCTCTTCTCTAAGCTAGCAGAAGCCTGCACAAGAGAACCTAAGCTTTGGAAGAGATCTTCCAAGAATTACTTGGGTGCAGTCAGTTCTAAGGAGACTCATTTCCACGTACTTTAATCCTCCAGTAACACTTTCCTACAATATGTCTCCTCGAGAATTTATCAGAAATAGAAGGGCAGATTTTCTCTCCCAGTCCTTCTACAATAGTCCTCCTTCCAGCTTACATGATAAATATGTACTTCTCCAGGTAAGCTTCCGGAGCACCAAACAGGGTGTGGGGGTACAACAAAAAAAAAATTGGACTTCACTAATAGAACATCTCTAATGACTAAATGATATAGTCTTTGGAAAATCAAATGCTTCCCAAGCTTTGTGTTCCAAAAAACTGAAACAATAGCTAATAGGGCTTCTGTATCATTAAGAGTAATTATGGAGGAGCCGGAGAAAGCCCAAAAGGCTGGAGCACAAGCTTTGAATGCAGGAGGAACAGGTTCTATTCTCACTGCCACGTGGTGCTACACACAGAAATAGGAGCAACCGGCACATGCGCAATGAGTAGTGCATCTACATCTAAGTATCTATATCTATATGTACAATAAAAAACCAACACTCATTTGGGATAACCAACCCTGCATCCTGCCCCACCGTTCAATCTCTGTACCCTTACTGACTCCACCATTGTGGCAATGGAATGGCAAGTTATTTTTGGAGAATGGCATCCTTCAGAGATTGGTAGCTCTTTGGGTATGCAGGCCCTGAACGGCCTGGGCAGTCTCCTGCGAGTTGTTCAAGTGAGCATGAAGATTTACACTGCTTGGTTTACTGGATCTTGTAGTTTTCTCATCAAGGATCTAGTAAGTGAACCCGTTTAAGATCGCCTGCTTCTGAGAAGAGCTTCTCTGAATTTTAACTTTGACAGTTCCACACAGTTCAGCACTTAATTACATGCTATCACATCACTTTGGCCTCCATTTGTGTTTCGTGTCCATCATGTACCCACATTGACAATATGACTTATTGGGGTGGAGAGTACCTCCCACCTCTTTTTCAGTGTGTGTGTGAGAATCCAATGACATCACACGGAGCTGAATGGATACTGATAAATCAGTCAATTGGCTGCAAATGAATTAAGTGTCCTAGAAAAGTTTTTCTAAAAATGATCATAGGATTTGAAAATATAGCCATTCAAAATGACACAGGCAGACTCAGGGCTATGCTATGGAGATAGCCCAGGTTTTTGCTTTTAATATGCCCCTCTGTGACTTAACAATGATAGGAAGGACAGGGAACATTAGATATCAAGCTACTCTTGTTCATGTACTTTTATAGGCTCTCAGAGCACTCTCTGAAGTAATCCTCTCAACTGTGGTTCATTAACAGCCATTAAGAATCCCCTTCTGGCCTTAATTAATTACCTTGCCTTGGAGCCAAAGAAGGAGAATAGCTGTCAAGGGCATTATTTGCCCAATTACCCAAAAGTCATAGATAATGCGTGGTAATGAATTGGAAGCCAGACTGCCCAGCCCTCCTCCAATTCCACAACTATAAAACCAGGTTCTGCCCTTTAATGTTTATAATCAGCAGACCCGTGAAGATGTGTAATCAGCAGACCTCAGGAGATGCTTACATTGTGGCTGAGTCAACTCCTTCCTGAAATAAAAGGTGTAATATTTTCATTTTCCTTCCAAGAGAAATACTAAAACACCACATTAATAAGAATATTCCATTTTTTAAGACAAATCAAGGACCTAATACTGTGGCCTTTTGCTTTTCTCTTTTTATTTCTCCTCGTGGTGTGCTGTTGATCCATTTCATAGTTAATTTTATCCAAAAGCTAGTTTTACCCAATATGGTACAATTAGATCTCTACTTGGAGAAACTTTTGTTATAAAACTTTTTTTTGTTGTTATAAAACTTTTAATTCTATTTGCTTTTTAATTAATGTTTTGGCATGTTTTGGCAAGTTTGGCTTTGTAATTATAAAAAGAATGTTGTTTTATAAAAAAAAGAAAAAAGTCAAGTAACTTAATTAGAAAAAAAATAAAACTGACCTATTGAGAGAGTTGCTAAGGAGATACTCGATGTCATATTGAAAATAAAATTTGAGGCAGTAAAGAGAAATAAACAAATACATTTTCTGTAGAAGGAAAAAGAAATCATGGAATTCTCTATCAACAAGCTTCTTTATATGTTACTAAATACTTTCCCTTTTTCACTTGAATGACTAGAAAGAAAAACAAATCTTTCAAATTAATTCATACATATATTTGTGTGTGAAGTAAATTCTTTTATTCTTCCCACTGGACAGATTTCCAAACAAAGGTCACAGTGTTGATCCCACCTAGGTTTAATGATCTTCAAATAAGAAAAATAAAAATAAAAAGTTGAAACCATCAAGGCATTATCCACTTGAAATGCCTATCTGGGGCACACTCAGTCTGGTTTACAATGAAAATCGACAGACTATGTAATTTCAGTAGGCATTTGACAAACTGGTAAACTTGGTTGTAGTATTATAAAGTGATTTTTGACTCCCCGTTCACAGGTATTTTATCTCAGCATTTTGTTCTGTTTTGATAGTATCCTCAGGTTATCAGAGGTCTGGCCTGGCAATGTAGCACCCCATCCCAATTTTCTCACTCATTTCACAGATTTGAAAAACGATCAGCTCTTATTTTTGTCTGGGTGAGATACTATAACAAAAATGTCATATTCTCTACAACTTGAAGATCATTCATTTCTTACAATATAGATGATGCAGAGTCCCAAACCAAAAAGTCCAGCAGCTTTAGTATCTTGTAAGAACCTACTCTCTGGGGGCCGGAGAGATAGCACAGTGGTAGGGTGTTTGCTCTGCCCGCAGCTGGCCAGAACAAACATCAATTCTAATCCGGTATCCAATATGGTACCCTGAGCCTGACAGGAGTGATTTCTGAGCACAGAGCCAGGAGTAACTCCTAAGCACCATCAGGTATGGCCCCAAAACAAAAACAAAAGAAAAAGAACCTTCTTTCTGATTCATAAATAGTTGACTCCTCACCATGTTCTCAGGTGATGGAGAATACAGAGAAGCAAGCTCTCTCAGGAATCTTACAATAATGAGCTCACTATATATAATTGTGATTATTCCCTAGAGGTTTACCCCCTAATACTCTCAAGCTGGGGGTAGGCTTTAATGTATAATTTTGGAGGAGACACAAACATTCAGAAGGGTATGAAGTGGTTTATCTTTCAAGAATAGTTTGCATGAGACAAAAATGAATTGTTTTTGGAAGATTAGGATGAGAAGTACTGGAAGAAAATCTCATTATTTTTTTTACTATAAAGTACTTTATAAAAATAAATTTTTCCCTGGAGGCAGAGATATAATACAGTGTCTAAGCCTTGCCTGCTTCCAACTCTAGTTTGATCCAGCACTTTCTGATTCCCCCAAGCACTGATGGGTGTGAATTCAAAGTACTGCCAAATGTGGCCCCAACCCTGCATCATCAAGAAACAAATAATGACTCCTTCCATACTTAGCTCCCTACTCTCTTCACTCCAATTCACCTCTCTTTTGTATATTTTGTATATTTCATTTGTGTGAGCAGAATATGGGGCACATTAGTCAAATATTATATATGTTGGGCCCAAAAGGAGAAATAAAATGACATAAAACATCGACTAGAACACACCTGTGAAGGAAAATCTGGGGGCCTTGGTAAGTTAAAGGACCTCCTGTTAAAGATGAGAATGACAAAACTGGGAACGTAGGTCTGAGTTTGGGAGACTCAAATTCCAGGACTTCTGTCACTGATGCAGATTAACCAACACGTTTATACAGATTTAGGAAACACCTGCAGATAAAAGAACAGCTTCATACACTGGCTCTGCTTCATGCTTTTATGAAGAGCATCCTTATTGTATCCCCATCACCTTGGGTGGCCCAGAGAACTTCTGGGACTCTTGTTCTATTAGGGTCGGAAAGAGGAAATTCTACAGATTTAGTATAAATGATCTTTGTGCTCCTCTTTATCTCTTAACGTTGTTTTTTATTATCCTGTCAATTAAAGGTGTGAGAAGACAGCAAGGAAATCACAATTTTAAAGCAAGCCATCAGGGCGTAGAGTTGCCTGTTTCCACAGTTGGCCCTCCCTGCTTTGTCATAGTCCACTTCCACATTGACTCAGTGTAGCCAGTGGGCTTGTGCAGAAATGACAGAGTGGAATGGTATGGCTGGGTCACAGGCCTAGTGGCTCCCATTTCTACCTCTCTCAGAATTTGTTCTCTCTGAGAGAAATAGACACTCATGATGGGAAGACATGTAGAAGCCTATGGAAAAAAATCTCGTAGGGAGGAGCTAAGGACTCCTGAACACAGTCTTTCTTCATAATTAATTCTCCATCAGAAAAGAGGACCTGGCCCCCTTGGGTCCCAGTCAAGTCCAAATGGTTGAAGTCCAGTTTTCATCTTGAAAACATTGACTACACCCCTTGAGCCCTGTCCTGAAGATCACAATCCAGGAATCACTCACTGAAGTAACTCTTGAATTCCTAGAACATGAATTCCTAGCCCATTGAGTGAGACAATATTTACTGTTTTAAATCACTACATTCTGGAATAATTTTTTTTCAGATTAGGTAAGTGAAAGAAATTTTTTATTTGGGGGGTCACACCTGGCAGCACTCAGGGGTTACTCCTGGCTCTGAGCTCAGAAACCAGTCCTGGCAGGCATGAGGGACCATATGGGATGCCAGGATTCAAACCACCATACATGATCCATCCTGGATCGGCCATGTGCAAGACAAATGCCCTACTGCTGTGCTATCTCTCTGGCCCTGATAAGTGACAGAATTGTTGATATTCAAATCTAACTTGGTAACTTAGTTTTAGAAAATAACTTTTTCTAAAAGAAAAGATTAAATAACCCGTGTTTTTATTTATTTATTGGTTTTTGGATCACATCTGGGAGTGCTCAAGAGTTAATCCTGGCTCTGCATATAGGAAATACTCCTAATAGGTCTCAGGCTACCATATGGCATGCCAGACAAGTCTGGATTCTGCAAAATAAAAAACTGGATCTCACTAAAGAACCAAATTGGCCAGCACCTAGACTGGACTTCCCAGATTTTAGAACTGTGAGAAATATAATTTATTGCTTAAATCTCCAAGTTTATAATACTTTGTTGGATTAAATTAAACTAAGACTTTTATTGTAGTTGAATCCAAAAATCTCCACAGTTTCTCATCAATAAAAACGAGGCAATAAGGTAAAACATCAATGGGTTGAGCGCATTGGGCATGTGTTATGTCTGTGAGTTCCTAATACTGACAATAAAAAACAGGACCTTATTAGCCCCCTGTGACAGATACTAAGGACTGAAATCAACGGTTTCTTAAAACTGATAGGGGGAATAAGTCAATCTTATATTCTGCCTTAGGAATTGAAATAAATGCTCCTCAAGTGGGAGTCTTCTAACTAACATATAAAAAAAAAAAAACACTATTCCTATTTTGCAATTTCTAACTAATGGATGGATTGGGAAAAATATTACCAGAGGCTACTATCTTCATAAATAAGAATGTAATGAGTTACTCCCAATGGAATTAGCTGTTTATTACAGAAGAGTAATCTTTATTAAAGATTGATGGAAATACATATTTATGCTAAATAATTTTCCATATATTCCTCTTTATAGAAAGTGTAATTGAAAACATTTGTAAGATCAGAAACAATTTCAAAGATCTTAGAAACTTATGTATATTTACCATTTGACTCGTAATGAAATGGAGACTCAAAGAGGTTAAATAATCCCAACCTGTTCTAATAGACTCTGGAGCCTTGTGTCCTGATCACAAATATGATTCTGGTGATTGTGTTCATAAATTGCATCTATATGTCCTCTAGTGTTCCAAGTTCTCTTTAGTATCCCAGGAATGAAAAGGTCAAGAATCTTCCTCATTCCCTTTTGACTCTCTTCTGACCTTGTCCAAATTCTAGTGAAAAGCATCTCGAGGCTTTTTTGTATCTCTTTTAAACAAATATGATTAGTTTGCCGACTAAACAGATAAAGTAGAAAGCATTTACGTAGCAAAATCAAATAAAAATTCCTAAATTATTCGGGAAGAGAAGACGAAAGTAAACAAATGGATACAGAAATAAATGGTTAGTAAGCTGGGTATTTGATTAACGTCACCTCTCTTTGAGTTGGAGTAGAAAGCAGAAAGAGAATGACACTACAATTTTTCACTCTTGAGTCCAGAGCATATAGTTGAAAGCACAACTCCTGTGGCCTCTCTGAGAGATATATTGAATTCTAACTCTAGGTGATTGCTACTGCACAGGTATCTAGAGCTGATCACATGCCTCAGCTTTCAGTTGTAATTAAGATTGATCCATTATGACCGATTCTTTCATTGTTAGTGATAGCTTTAACTTGAATTATGTCCTGGTTTCTGTAAGTTTCTACAGAGTTAACTTTAGAGGAATCATATGCTTCTCAATAATAATTCTCAGATAGAGGGAGTTAGCTTAAAAGGCTGACACGTATTCTTGATATACACAAGGCCTTGAGTTTGAGTTTTGAAATTGCATGCTCTTCTATTTTATTTCATTTTTTTTAATTTTGGGGTCACACCTGGCAGCGCCCAGGTGTTCCTCCTGGGTCTATGCACAGAAATCGCTCCTGGCAGGCCCAGGGGACTATATGGGATGGCGGGATTCCAACCGCCGTCCTTCTGCATGCAAGGCAACGCCTTACCTCTATGTTCTCTCAGGCCCGCTATTTTATTTTTTTTAATTTTATTTATTGATTGATTGTTTTTTTGGGTCACATCCAGCCTCACTCAGGGGTTACTCCTGGTTCTGCACTCAGAAATAGCCCCTGGCAGGCTGGGGGACCATCTGGGATGCTAGGAATTAAACTGGGTCCCTCCTGGATCCGCTGCATACAAGGCAAACGCCGCCCCACCGCTGTGCTCTCTCCAGCCCCTGCATGTTCTTCTTAATTGCTCCCCAAAGCCAGGGATAGCCCTAATTTGGACACTAAGTCAGGTCTAAACAGAGGAGCTGAGTGTCCCCTCCAGGTCCCGTGAACGCTGCATTGAAAGCCCAAAAGAAGAAGAACAACAAAAAACAACTAATTTTCTTTCAGCTGAGCTCAGAAAACCAAGCAATCATGTTTAAGAATAACTTACTGGAGGAAATAGGAGCATCAGTGACTCTGTAGCATCCTCATGCCCTCCTCCTCCTCCTAAAATAATAAAGCAAACAAATAAAGAGAAAGAGTTCATACATTGTTATCAGTTCTTTGCTGAAGTTTTGCCAGGCAAAGACACATCCCACTCACTGCCTACAAATCCTCCACTATCAAGTCTAAGAGCATAAGGTTGCCCCCCTGGCCTGCTTCCAAATTCTTTAAAGTCTCTAAAGAATTTTAGATTTTGGGATTTCTCTCATTAAGCCAGCTTTTCAAAGGCATTCACTTTTACTTGGTTCAATCTGTGCAAATATGTTGTGGGCCTAGGGAGGAGAAGCTACAAGGTAATGAACCTGCTCCTCCATTTCCTGCCTCTGCACAGGAAAAAAGATAATTCCCTTTTTCTGTAATAAGCTTGCTAACAGGCAAAATTGGATGCCAAATCAAATCTTAAGATCAGCTGTGTAAAAGAGAAATAGAAGAGTAGATTCAAAAAGTTCTTACACACATTATAATTAGATAAGTAATAAATATGTTAACTCTTGTGGCCTTCATTCTTCAATAAAACATATACATCAAATAATCACATTATATGCCTTCAATATAATGTGTACTTTACACAGGATTAATCTGTCAATACATTCCAATTAAGTGGGAAAATAAAATCCAAGATTAGCTCTAATGAGGAAATATGGCTAGTAGGCCAGAGTAGCTTAAGAAAAAAATAAAATCTTTGTATGAAGTCACAGGAATCCAGAGAAAGTAGCCTCCTGGATGCTATTTTTATTTTTGGCATTTCAGGTTACACAGATTGGGTTAATGATGTTTTTCCATAGCTCCCAGGCAACAAAGAAAAGGAGGGGTTCAGACTGGTAGAGATGAACGTCCTGAAGATTTGGAAGGAATGAGGAATCAGGCTTGAGGGTTGTGTTGAGTCCCCAAGACACAGATTTGGGGGAAAATAGTATTATTATCAGGGATTTTCTATTGCACCCAAGGCATGCGCCAATTTTCCAAGGTCCTCTCCTTGTCACTTTTTACCAGTTTGAATCAACTGCTCAATTTCAGTGGCTAACAGAATTTTTTTAAGTAACCCCAGAGAGGTTAAATGATAGAAAATGAACCATATTAGAGTAGGGATCATTTAAGAATCCTGAATTCCATTTCACCCCTGGTGTTTATGTTTTCCATGGGAGAGATAAAAGTGAGTAGGTTAAGAAAAGGAAATTTCTGAAACCCCTTTGGGAAAGTTTTGCTGTTTCCTGCTGCTCATGGATTGTTAAATACTAAAGAATCAGCTCAAATTAAGGTTTACTTGTTGGATGATTGGTGACAGCTATTTGGAGGTCAAATCTCTTTATGGTTTCCACCAATATTTTCTTCACGTCCTAACAAGCACATGCTATATTTTATTTCTAGTTGTTGTTTATATTTTTAATAGTATATACCCTAAAATATATGAGTCTGAATTTTGACTAACAAGTTCTACTTCTGTTATGCTGTTGTTTAGAGCCCTATGATGCTCACTTATGAAACACCTCATTTGTATTTTATTCATACACTCATCCTTCTTTAGCCCCTACTTTGTGCTAAGGATAAAGAGATATAAAAAAAAGTTATCTGACGGGACCAGAGAGATTGCATGGAGATAAGGCATTTGCCTTTCATGCAGAAGGTCATCAGTTCGAATCCAGCGTCCCATATGGTCCCCTGTGCCTGCCAGGAGCAATTTCTGAGCATGGAGCCAGGAGTTTTCCCTGAGCACTGCCGGGTGTGATCAAAAAAAAAGAAACAAAAACAAAAACAAAAAACAAAAAAAAAAAACAAAGTTATCTGACAAGGGGGGAAGGAAGTTAGCTGACAAATCATGAATGAGCTGATAGTCTCTTCAACATCACAGACAGACCAAAAATCAAAATTAACTACATTTACATAATACAACAAACATGTAATGAAAATATACTCAAGTACACTACTAAGGAAGAAGAGCTTAACTGTTTGGGAAGACCCCAAGAATCTGATTTTTGAAGCATAAAGTTCCTAAGACAGAGAAGAAGGAAAGGAAGGAAGCCTGAGTGATAGCACAGTGGTAGGGTGTTTGCCTTGCATGTGGCCAACAAGGCATCCCATAAGGTTCCCAGAGCCTGCCAGGAGTGATTTTTGAGCACAAAGCCAGAAGTAACCCCTGAGCAGCACCGGATGTGATCAAAAAATAAAAATATAATAAATAATTTTAAAAAAAGAAAGAAAAGAAGTATGTCTAGGAGATTGGCGATGTACAAAGGAATGATAGAACATTTAGAATATTATTAGTTGCTTCCTATAGAGGTGAAAAAGACCATAGAATGGAAGGTGAAATGAAACGAAGAAACACGGATAATGACCAAGGAAATCATAACAACAAAGATCATGCTGGAATAAAGGAATAAGCCAGATACACAGGGTCTCGTATGCCATGCTCTTGGAGAGATTGTCACTTCCATGACCAGAGAAGTGTCATGGGTTAAAAATATATAGATCTGTCTGAAGATGCAGGGCAGAGTGGCAGAGAATGGGGAAACAAGATTGAAGACAGGACGAAAACTCAGAAAGCTCAACAGTCCTGAAATGGATTTAATTCAATGGGGTTTGTTAATGTAGTAAAATATAGATCTAAGTGCTCTTGAGGGGTTGAATATATGGGCTCTGATGAGAGGTTTGATCTGGCATTTAATGGATGCTAAGGAAACTACGGCTCAGAATCTTGTGAAGGCATTAAAGGAGATAACAGAAAATGAGTGAGCAAGCTCTTGGTATTCATTGGGGATAGAAGAGGCATACCATACATATAAGATGTTGAAACAAAGGTTCTTGGAGGGTTTAGTTGAGGAAGTAAGCCTGGAATCTCAGAATGAGGTCTCAGACAAAATAGCATAGTTGGAAGTCACCACTGAAAAACTGATGAATTTCAGGGACGAGATAAAGTAGACCAAAAACAGAAGGGAATATTGGGGATAAAACTCCAGTGAAGGCCATAGTTCACAAGATGAGAGACATAATAAGAGATTGAAGACTCAGAATAGTTCTTTTTTTTTTGGGGGGGGGCACCCAGCAGCGCTCAAGTAATCCTGGCTTTGCACTCAGAAATCACTCCTGGCAGGCTCAGGGGACCATATGGGATGCTGGGAACCAAACCCGGGGTCCATCCAGGGTCAGCCACTTACAAGGCAAACGCCCTGTTGCTGTATGAACTTCCTGTTCACAGTTTTTTATCTACAACAAGTAATGTATAAAAGGGACCTGTTACACTAGCAGTCCAGGGAGCAAAGTGGAAGGAATCAATGCCTGCTGGGAAGAGGGACAAAGAGAGGACAACACTGGTGATGGGAATGGCCTTAATTCACTGTCAGTATATACCTTAAATAAAACTATGAAAGACTTGTAACTCACATTGGTCACAATAAAAAATTTAATAATAATAATTATCTATTTACCATACTATTTACCATAGCAAGACTCTGGAAACAACCAAGATGCCCTTCAACAGACGAATGGCTAAAGAAACTGTGGTACATATACACAATGGAATATTATGCAGCTGTCAGGAGAGATGAAGTCGTGAAATTTTCCTATACATGGATGTACACGGAATCTATTATGCTGAGTGAAATAAGTCAGAGAGAGAGAGAAAAACGCAGAATGGTCTCACTCATCTATGGGTTTTAAGAAAAATGAAAGACATTCTTGCAATAATAATTTTCAGACACAAAAGAGAAAAGAGCTGGAAGTTCCAGCTCACCACAGGAAGTTCACCACAAAGAGTGATGAGTTTAGTTAGAGAAATGACTACATTTTGAACTGTCCTAATAATGAGAATGTATGAGGGAAATGGAGAGCCTGTTTAGAGTACAGGCGGGGGTCGGGTGGGGAGGAGGGAGACTTGGGACATTGGTGATGGGAATGTTGCACTGGTGATGGGTGGTGTTCTTTACATGACTTAAACCCAAAAACAATCATGTATGTAATCAAGGTGTTTAAATAAAAAAAACTTAAAAAACAAAACAAAAAATAATAATTATTATTATTATTATAAAAAGAATAGTTCTTTAAAATTTGTGCAGTGACTTTGGTAACAAGATTATTATTTTCAGTGAATAAAAGGCCACAGGACTCGGGCTGCAGAAATTTGAAGTGAATTGAAAATAAATATAGAATACTCTTTCAGGAGCCAATCTACCAAGAATGACCCCTGAGCACATAGCCAGGAGTAAGCCTTATCAAGTGTGGCCTGAAGACCAAAATAAAGAAAGAGAATAAAACCAAATATTCTTTCAGGATCTTCTAGATGTAGAAAGGGGAAATAAGTATAACTGGGTAAAAAATAAAAAAAGTTTAAATTGTATGACTAAAACTCAATCGTGAACAACTTTACAATTGTGAAAAAAGCTGCATTGTGAATAAACTTGTAACCATCGTATTTAAATAAAGTGATTAATTAAAAATATAAACTTAGGGGCCAGAGCGGTGGCACAAGGGGTAAGGTGTCTGTCTGCCTTGCCCACGCTTGCCTAGGAAGGACCATGGTTTGATCCCCTGGCATCCCATATGGTCCCCCAAGCCAGGAGCGATTTCTGAGCACATAGCCAGGAGGAACCTCTAAGCGTCACTTGGGTGTGGTCCAAAAACCAAAATATATAAATATATAAATAAATTTAAACCTTTTTGTTCTAAATATTTTCTTTTCTTTTTTTTTTTCTTTTTCCTTTCCGTTTTTTTTTTTTTTAACAGGAAGAGGTTATGTCACACACACCACCAAGCCTGCTCAGGGTTTACTCCTGACACTGTGTTTAGAGATAGCTCCTGGAGATACTCAGGAGAAAATAAATGGATCAAGCTGGATCAAGCTGGGATCAGCTGATGCAAGGCAAGTGTCTTAACTCGGATAGGATCTCTCTGGTTTCTGAAATTATCTTTTAAGCTGGGATAAAGGAAAGAGTGGAGAAGGAAAGTCTGAGAATAGAAGAGAAGGGGCAAATGTATAAGATATTAAAGTGAAACATTAGAGGGGCTCATAAGGACAAGAGGACATTAACACTGAGCACAAGGATGATCCCTTTTTCCTCAAAGAAGTGAAAAACAGATTTTTCTAGGCACATAGCACTCTTGTGTGTATGAACTAATTCCTTCTGGCACTTTAGAGGAAGTTTTCCAGTTCTAAGCAAACATGAAATGTGGAACAACATCTCTCTTCATAATTAAAACAACAGAAAAACAAATTCCACTTTCTAAATGTATGCCTCTTTTTAAATACTGATATCTTTTGCAAAAACAACCTTTCGCTTGAATAATGTAAAAACAACAGAAGGACTCAAGTAGGTTTGCAGCTCCTCAGGGTTTCCCAGCAAAACTGGAATCCTAGGTCCACCGATGGCAACGTTGCTAAGCAACCACTTCATTAACATCTACCAAAAAGGCCTGACACAAGAAATACATGGACTTTAAGTGCAAATATAACTCCATACTTCATTTTGTTCTCTCCTCTATTCCCTTAGGGAAATATTAATGACAGAGAAATTTTTTCATAAAACAAAAAAACAAAACAAATGTATTGTAAAAATGATTTTACCAGGGCTAGAAAGATAGTAGAGGAATTAAGGTATATATCTTTTAATGATGTCAACACCAATTTGGCCCCTGATATGAACCCAACATTCCCCACCACCACCAAATGTTTGTTATTTTACATTAGGATATTTAAATGTTTGCCCATAATGCAAAATTAGATTATTATTTTAAATTTATATTCATTCTAGAACAGAAACTAGGAAAATTCTAAAGTGTTATTAATAATTCCATTTAAAACATTCCCATACATTTACACAGAAAAAAATTGTCATCAAAAATTATAGATGGACACATATAAGTGTTTCTGTGAACATCAGAGAATTATTTTCTTGAGTGTAAAGTATAAGTGAGGGAGAAGAGCAATATTTATTATGTATGCTTATATATATTTGGGGGGGGGTTGAGGCCACACCCAGCATGTTCAGGGGTTACTCCTGACTCTGAGCTCAGGAATCACTTCCTGGCATGCTCAGTGGGCCATAGAGAATTTTAGGGATCAAACCCAGGTCCGTTCCAGGTTGACCGCATGCAAGGTAAATGTTCTACCACTGTGCTATCACTTCGACCTGTGTGCTTATATTTAATATAAAATTATTAATAATGTACTTCATGCAATTTATTATATCTAATACTTACTCACTGCTGTTTTTTTTATAATTGGAGAACAGTATTTCTAAGATGGATTGTGACCATGATGGAAGGGAAATGAAGTTAATATTGATGGAGTATTCACTGTAGTGAGGGAACCTGTACATATAATCTTATTCATTGCCTCACTTATGAAATATATTTGCTGTTTGATATATCTGCATGAATCAATATATGGAATTAGAAATCTAGTGGGATTGTTCTCAGAAAGTATGTATTTCATTGACGATGAATACTCTCTTCTTTTTCAGAATTAAAATGCTAGAAGACTAGGTTTGAACCCTTTCATTACTCAACATTTTTAAAACCCATCAGGCAATTTCTAGCACCTCTTTTACTTACCTGGACATTTTTTTTCATTCCCCTTTAAATATTCTAGTTCTTAGCTTATTTTCAAAGCAACTAATGTTCCATATTTTTAGTAGAAGCTCCTTCACAGCCCCAAACTTCCTCATTCACTGGACAGATATGACGATCCCTAAGTAACAAATAAAACCTATTTTATCAAATGGTGACACAATGTAGAACCATGTGGGTCAACAGATACACCTTCAAGCCTTTCTACCAATATTTGGCTTTCTGGGACTGGATAAGATTGATCTGAATTAAGGACCTCCCACACTAAGTCAGTCAGGTAAATAGGTACATTTTCTAGTCTAGGTAAAATTGGTAAATTTCTAGAATAGGTAAAATTTCCAATATAGGTAAAATAGGTAGATTTTCCAATATATTCGTCAAAGCAAAGAGGATGGCATATAGATTCTAAGTCACACCTTAAAGACCAGAGAAGAAATCATTGAGTAGATATCTCAGAAGTAAAATAAAAGACTGGCATTTTCTTCCTTGGTTCTACCAGGTTTTTTGTTTTTGTTTTTGTTTTTCTAAAAAAAGATCCCTGGTAAGAACACAAAGCTCTAACTACATAACTAAAGTGTCTTAGAGGTGGTTCTAATGCCTTGGTAGCCTTTGCATGCTAAGCCTCAAGGTTACACAAATCAAAACTTAAGGACAACCAATCATAGTGAAGTAGGTTTTAAGTTATCATTAACAAATAATGTTCTACTTATATCTTTATGCTATAAATATTTCTCTCCCTTCGCCTGCAATAAAGAGTGCCACAGCACAACATTTTGCACTGCATGGGGTAGAATTTTATTTTACTCAAATACACTCCTAAATTTTCAGTTTATATTTAACAATATTCTATGAGAACTATGAGACCTGTGGATTAAAGAAATAATAGGTAGAAATTTAGCAAATAACACTGTATTAGACATTACAATTGCTTTTTATTGTTGACTGGCCTCTCTCCTATAAGAAATACCTGGTTGCAAAATATACTCATTTGACTCAATTAAATTTGTTCCCCAGTAATCTAGGGGAAATTGTCTTCTTCAAAATCTTTATGTATCTAATATTTAACAGGGGAATCACTCAACATACCATATTTTTCATACCATGACACACTCCCCCCCCCAAAAAAAAAGATGGGGGAAAATGTCTGTGCATCTCATAGAGCAAATGCTACCTGGACCTGAAGTCTGCATGCATGGGAGGAGAGCATCCACTAACCATTTGACTTCTGCAGTGTGATGCCCCCTTTACCATGCAGACATGCCACATAGGATGAGCAATTGGGTTAAGTCACTTTCACTGTCACACAGAGAGCTTTTGTTTAAGAGTAGTCAATCACTGCTGTGACTTTTACTTTTTTATATTAACAAAACAAGTATTTTAATATTTTTTCTTTTCTGATGTAAAAAAAGTTAGGTAAATGTGTTTGACCAACTGTGAACCATTGTATTGTAAATATACTTCAGCCTCATAGGCTGGTTGTTCCCAGATGCTATCTCGTGGTGTCCTGCATTGCACCATCTGCTTTAGAATATTTTTTTTCTCATTTTTCTCATCTAAAAACTTATGGTCATGTGCATCTTATAGAGTGAAAAAATTCAATTTTAATTTCAGGTTGTTGACAATCATTGCTATATCAAGTCCCACTAAGAATAAATAAGGATGCATATATTCTAATAAATCATATCCAGCTAAGGTCTAAGAAAAAAGGTTTTGAAATATAACTAGCATCTATCTAGAGAGGTAAATAAACAGCTTTTCCAAGGGACCTATCTGATTGTTGGTTTATGTGTGTCTGTGTGAGCCACTCCAGAGATATTTTGAAAAAACATTGCATTGTATTCATCTAAATAAGAGTATGTCTGAGAAAGTCAAGACTTTTATCCACAGTATCATAATGCTACCTTGAAAATGTATTTCACTGGAATCTCACTATTACTTTTTTGGGGGAGCAGGGGAGGTCACATATGACTGTGCTCAGGGTTTTTCCTGGCTTTGTCCTCAGAAATTATTCCCGATGGTCTTTGGGGACTGACCACACAGAGTTCTGGGGATCTAACCCAGGTCAGTGATACTAACCCTGTTAGTATCACTCCAGCCTCTAGGATCTCTAATTTGAGGTCGGGGGGAGTGAGGTGGGAGCACATCTTGCATTGCTCAGGCTTGTTCCGGTCTCTGCACTCAGAAATAACCCCTAGAATGCTCAGGGGACCACATGGAGTGTTTGGGTATTTAACTGGGGTCAACTGCTTGCCAGGCATGCGCCCTACCCACTATACCCTACACACACACACACACACACACACACACACACACACACACACACACACACACACACACTATACCCTACCCACTATACTATCTCTCCAGCCCCTGGAATTTCACTTTAAATGAATATTCCAAGATAGGTATGCAAACAAAACAAAATGAGGCATTACAAATTAGAAATTAATTTCAGCATATTAAATGTATTTCAATGTAGTTTCAAAAACCCTGGGAAATAAAATGTGACAAGTCAGAAACTTAATCATAAGAATGAACTGAAATAATTGATTTTTCTCATCTCCTACACTTTCCAATAAAGCGAATGTCTTTGTGACCTAAAGATCATTTATTTGCCTTTTTTTATAAACTGATCCAGTCATAAAATTTTATGTGTTCCTATGGATCACTAACCAATACAGAAGGAAGGATTTTCATGCAATTTGCTGCTATATGAATGGGCAGATCATCATGCTCAGTGAAATTAATCAGGAGAGGGGTAGACATAGAATTGTCTCTCTTGGTTGTGGGATTTAAAGACAGTAAGGAGCAACAAAGAACTGAAGAGATGGTCTGCAGAACTTAGCTTGGGGAAGGGCTGGGGCTATGGGGGGAACAGAGGTGCATTAGGGACCTTGGAGGGGAGAGGATGCCCAGGTAGTGAATGTGGTGTTGGAATTATATATGCATGGAAGTCTATTAATGATAGAATTACAAATCACAGTGCCTCAATGCAGTCTTTTAAAGAAGGAATCGGAGGACTTTGCTGCCTTATTTATGCACACATATCAAGCATACACACACACATACACACACACACACACACACACACAAATACTAATTAAAAGATATTTTGTGCTCCTTTACTTCCCTCTGCTGGTACATTTTAGTATAGCACATAAGTACTTTTTTGTTTTGTTTTGTTTTGTTTTATATCATATTGGCTTACATCTTTCACAGTAGTATTTTAGGTACATATTAACATTGAATCAGGGGAATAACCATTACCAAATATGTCCTCCCCCCATCCCAGTTCCCTTTCTTCAGCCCATATCCCCCACCATCACCCCCCGGGCTGCTACAGTAAGTGGTCCCCTCTGTGTCTAGCTTACTACTAGTGATCATATATCTGTTTGGTCCTGGTACCCTCCCTTGTTTCCCCCTCTATTTGAGAGGCGGAGCTAGATAGTTTGAGTTATGTGGTTTTGTTTGAAGGAAAGAAAAGCAATAGAATGGGGAAAAAATCAAATAAGCTGAAAATGGGGCAGAGTCCTTCTAGAGGCCTTCAACCTCAGTTTGAGGATAGGAATAAGGTAATTGAAACACCACAACAACACAAGAGGAAATATCAAATAAAATATTCAGTGAGCACTACAGCAATAAAGACAAACACCACACAATAGTCTCGGTCCCGAAATCAAACCATGCCAGAGTGCAAAAAGAAAGAGAAAGAGAAAATAAAATAAAGTAAAATAAAATTTGAGACATCAACTTCAATATCTACACCAAAATAAAGAAGACAAAACAATAAATAAATATATATATATATGGATAAATGAATTATTTTGTGCTTTTTTTTTTCCTTTTTCCCCCTGCATAGGCACAATAACTATTGGGGACATTATAGAGGGAATTTCTTTGGCTCAGGAGATACAGGGTTTCTCCACCCTTGAAGTATATTGTCATGGGATTAACTATAGACTCCTTGCATGATCATTTACTCTCCCCTCGGTGCTTTTGTGGTGTGTGGAAGACTTCTGCTTCATCATGTATGGTAAAATCAGTCCTCTGTATCTAGAGATTTTAGTGTCTGTACAGCTCAAGGAATGGAGCTGATGATGGAGGCTTTCTTTGTGGTTCTAGCAGTTCTGCTTCTTCAGTGTCGTTTTAATCCATCTTCTGTGGTTGGTGGTCTTGGTCATTATGCTGCTCCTAGGATGGAGCCTGGGATAAGGTCTTTCGTTCTGTTTCTGGAAGACCCATTCAGTTACGGTTGTCTCAGACCTCTGGAATTGAAGATCTTTGTTGAACAAATCGTAGAACAAAAGCTAGGCTAGAGCTTTTTGTTGCTGTTGTTGTTATTGGTCCCTGGACACGTACTGTCCAGTCCTGGTTGTAACAACCAGTAGTTTGTATATAGCGATCTTGGCTTTTGCACAGATCAAAGTGTGACATGTTTCCTGATTTTGTCTTATCGTTGGCTGTTGAGGAAGGACAACTTGCTCTTAGATCAAGTTGTTCCCATTTCCTCGTTGTCAGGTTATCAATTTAGAACTGGCGCATGTTGGCGCCAGAGCAGCATTCTGAATGCCCTGGAGGGGGTTTGGCTCCTGGAGCTGTTGTGGAGAGCTCTGTCATCTCTATGTCTGGGATCCAGGAGTCAAGGATGGACGGTCGGTGTCTAGTTCCCTGGAGTCTAAGTTATTCCACATGACATGCGTTCAGGGTGGGAGATGCCCCTGTGTTGTAAAAGAGTATGAGTTCTTATCCCTAGTAGATAAGAGCTTGTTTTTATAGTAAGATTTTCCCTAATTTAAAAATAAATAAATAAAATTAAAAAAGAGATTTCTCCTAATTTTAATATGCCTTTGCAGGAAGAAGTGGTGCTACATTATATTGCTGGTGGATTTGGGGGTGGAGAGAGAAGAAAACAGACATACGACAAAAACTAAAAATATATATGCTCACACATATCTAAAGAAAAAGATTTTTTAAAAAAAGATTAAATAAAAGACTTAATTAAAGAAATAAAGTGGATATACTTTTAAATCAGATTTATAGAAACACTAATTGCCCTTTACAACTAAGAGAAAATAATGAAAAATGTCTTTACTATTTTCCTAAAATGCAATTCAATTCAAAGGCATTCATTCCTAAAACAGATTGTTGGTTTATATTCTGATTCCAGTATCCAGATGAGGATTTTCCATCATTTAAGTTTGAAACATGGTTAAAAACTGGATTAGAAATGGTAGATTTAGGGACCAGAGAGATAGCATGGAGGTAAGGCGTTTGTTTTGCATGCAGAAGGTCGGTGGTTCGAATCCCAGCATCCCATATGGTCCCTGGAGACTGCCATGAGCGATTTCTGAGCATAGAGCCAGTAGTAACCCCTAAGCACTGCAGGGTGTGACCCAAAATCAAACAGGCAAACAAAAAAAAAAAGAAATGGTAGATTTAGTTACAAAAATTGTCAGAAGGATGTGTCTCAGTGGCATGGCATGTGTCTTGCTTATGGATTTAATCCCTTGAACCACACACAAACACAATATCTGAGTGTACTTAGAATTGAAATACCATGAGAGAGAAATACACATTTCTAAAATAGAGATTTAGAGGCAGAGTGGTACAGCTGAATGAGCAGGTCCCATCCATCAATTCTTCCACAGGTACCCCCACAGTGGTTCATTGCCAGCAAGATAGCACTTTGGCAAATAAAGCAGTCAGAACTGATGCCAAAACAACCAATCTCTAACAGAGAACTACAATTCGTGAGGGGCACATTTTTGACGGAAAGGTTTTCAGTTGACAATCACATTATAAAGAGCTGATCCTTAAATCAAGGCTGCTGTCACACTCAAGGATCCCCACAGATAAGGTGTTGCAATCAATCTTGTCTGATCCTTAGAGTAGGCATGGAATTGGGAACCAGGCAGATTCAAATGAAATCTCAGCTTGGCTGTTTAACAACTTAGAACATATTTAACAATTTTGCACATATTCTTGACCTTTTTGTTTGTTTTTGGGCCACACCTGGTGACACTCAGGGGTTACTCCTGGCTCTGTGCTCAGAAATCGTTCCTGGCTTGGGGGACCATATGGGATGCTTGGGATCAAATCCAGGTCCATTTATGGGTCAGCTGCATCCAGCCCCGTTCTTGACCAATTTGACTCTCAGCTTTTCATCTGTAAAATAGGGATAATACTTTTTTTTGTAAGGCTGATTGCTGCCTGGCAAGTGGTATACAATTAATGCGCATTTCCTGTCTTTTCTCTTGATGCAGCTTCTCAGATGGCAACACAATTTAAATTTTGCAAAAGGCTAGACAGTAAGCTGTATAATGGTTTTATTTTTGAGATTGTGCAAGTCAATAAGCTTTTTCCTAGTCAATTTCTCAAAGAATCTGGTTCTTAAAAACATATCTAATTTAGGAACAGAGAGATAGTAGAGATGAAGTTGCTTGCCTTGCATGCAGCTAACCCTGGCACTCATGGTATAGAGCCCAAGTCCCAAATATATATTCAATATATTGAATACAGATTCAATTCAGATGCCAAAGATTCGCCTAGAATTTATGTACAGATACTGAGGTTCATGCTCTCTACCCTTTTCCTGCATAGCAAAGTCAATAGTTGTAGGTAACAATCACTCTGCTTGTTGTGGTGCAGAGAAATAGTACTTGTACTCTGTGTGTTGCATGCTCCACAAGAGGACAGATCATGTAGATGAGTTGGTGAGCATCACAGACCCTAAGAAGCACATACCTAATATTTTTGTGAAATATTATTAGACTGTCTCTGACCCTCATCTCCCAGCTAATTCTATTCACATTCATATCTGTTTTCTCCTGTTATCTTTAGGGAAAGTGTCATTTGAATAGCTGCCCATCACATTGACTTCCACAGAGACAATTCTGTGAATACTGAAGGTAGTTGAACTTAAGATTGTTAGCAGGGGTTAAGTTAATCCACCCATTTTAATTTTGGCTATTAAAAAAGCAGTGAGGCAGTTCATTCTTCTCATGGCCTATCAATTCTGACCAAAAGTCAAGGCACTAAGATTTTAAAGCCTCATCTATTCTGTGGATTATAGTTGATGTACCTTACTGAGATAACCTTTTCAATATTCTACAATTTGCTTGACTGAATCTTGAGCTCTCTGTTTACAGCATTATTGACCCCAAAGAGGAGGAGGAGGAGGAGGAGGAGGAGGAGGAGGAGGAGGAGGAGGGATAAATAGAAAACCCACTAAATTGATGGAACAGTTGCAAAGGGAACCAGGTGGGGTCTAATAGTTCTATCAAACTGTCAGGGAATTTTTCTTCTCCATATATTAAGCATTTAGGAACGATGCTCAGAGAGAATGCATTTGGAGCTGAGGGAAAGAATCGCATTGAAGGATGCAGGAAAAGAGTTCACACACACACACACATACATACACAGACACACTAATTTTCTCTGACCCTTAGCATTTAATTCAGCTGCCAAAATTCCCAAGGATAAAAACTTCTGGAACTCCATGAACTGAATTAACATGTATTAAGGTCATTAAGTACTATACAAAATGCTATGAATTTTATGTGAATTGTGATAGTTTTGCAATGACTCTGAGCTAGGTACTTCCATGATTTTCATTTTACAGTAGGTGAGGGAATTGGAGATGATACAAGTTGGATAATGTTTTCAGAGTCAAAGGGTAGAGCTGGGAAGAAAATCAGGTTACTAGACTTCAATCCCCCAGTTATAAAATTTCTCTGTTCAGCTTTCCTTGCTTTCCAGGAGCCGACCCAACTGCTAGCCCAATGTCAGCTCTGTGAGTTAGTCCACTATGCCTCAGCACCCTACAGGGCTCCCAGTCAGTGACAGCTCACAAGGTCTGGTCTCTTCCTGGAAGGCAGTAAACTCTCCTAACAGGACAGAAGGCTGGTCAAACTCCTCAGGATGGTTGTAGTTTAGGGATCTTCCTCCTCACCCCTTCTCTCCTTTTGTAGGTGTCACACTCTCATCACCATCTAAGGTTGTCCCTGCCCACTTATACTTATTACCATTTATCCTTTTTGTGCACTGTTCCAATAAATCTCTTGTACATACTATCATGTTTGTGTCTGCTTCTTGAAAGTACCAAACACTCTCCCTCTCTGCACCTTCTTTACTCTGGAGAATGGCATAGATCTCCCTAGCCTTGTCTGTAGTCACTGAAGCTCTAGTAAGTACTGTCAATGACATTTTGGATTAACAGTATGTCTATCACTGAAAGAACATTGGTACTTTCAAATGACTGTGTTCTTCATACACCTACTTATCTTCTTTTAAAAAAATCTTTATTATTATCACCAACTCCATACATATTTCTCAGCTGAGGGACTGCAATAACATCTGACTACAATGGGAAGATATAGATTGGGTTCCAGTGAAGAAAGTTAATTAAGGGCCCGAGCGATAACACAGAAGGTAGGATGTCTGCCTTGCATGAGGCCAACCTGGGTTTGATCCCTATAATTCCATAGCCCATATCTCATCATGGCAGGTCCCCCAAACCAGGCAAAAGTGATTTCTGAGTGCAGAGTCAAGATTAATGTTTGAATGCTATTGAGTGTGCTCCTAAAAAACAAACAAAAAAGTAAACTAAGAATGAGAAGAGCAACCCTGAAGAGCGCTCAGTGACTCTGATACAGAAGATTTCAAGCCCCCAAAGGCTTTCAAATAATAAAGGAGAAAAACCAATAGTTAAATAGTAGTAGTACAACTTAATTTACTCCTCTTAGTATAAAGTACCAAAGCTTTCAGTGGTATGTTAGAAATTTCTAGAGATCCTGGGACTAGAGCAGTGGTGCAAGCAGTAGGACATTTGCCTTGCATGTGCTGACCCAGGACGAACTGCAGTTTGATCCCCTGGTTTCCATATGGTGCCCCAAGTCAGGGGTGATTTCTGAGCATATAGCCAGGAATAATCCCTGAGTGTCACCGATTGTGGCCCAAAAACAAAAAGAAGAAGAAAAAGAAGAAGAAAGAAGAAGAAGAAGAAGAAGAAGAAGAAGAAGAAGAAGAAGAAGAAGAAGAAGAAGAAGAAGAAGAAGAAGAAGAAGAAGAAGAAGAAGAAGTTTCTAGAGATCCCATGGCAAAAGAAATAGTTAAAATTTTGACATTTGCTTGACAAGGGATGTGATTTGAAAAAGAAAGCTAGTGTGAATGACTGGATTCCCTATCTTTCTTTTGAAATTTAGTCTTCATTTTCATCCATAAGGTATTATCTTGCTTTTACTTATTTGTGCTATGCTGAGCTGCATCTGAAAGTTTTTCTAACCATTTTCCCAAAACTAGTCGGAGTTTCTTATTCATTTATTCATTGACTCAAAGGGCATTTATTAGGACCTTCTGCCCCACTCTAAGAGGGAATGAAACACATATGCAGGCCTGCCTTCTTGAAGGACTCACCCCTGCAGAGGAAAGGTGAGGTACACAGAAAGATCATTCCATAGCAGCTGCTCCTGACAAGGATTCTAGAGTTGCTAGTGGGACCTGTCAGGAAAAGTTTCATAAGAATTCTCTCTGGGAATGGCCTTCAAGCATCATATTTCATGCTGATGATGGCATCATTTAATTTTAAAAGTAGAATTATTTTCTATTATAAAGTAATGAGTGTATACTGGTTTCTAGGTACTATTAACAACATATACCACAGGTCCTGGGTGAATAATTCAGTGGCTTGGAACGCCTGCCTCATATGCATACAGTAATGAGCTCAATCCCTTGAAAGGCGATCCCTGGCAGAGAACCCATGTAAGCACCCTGCACAGCACTGGAGAGCACAATAACCAGAATATGCATGAGAACCGCAATGAAAGGGTGCAGCACCCAGCAGGCATGTACGCTATGCAACTAAAATGGTTGATTGCCACAGTCATGCATGTGTGTGGCCTCCTCTCATCACAACAAAAACAGCAAAGGGAAGAGAAAGAGGGGATACGTAAAATTATAAACATGGCCAGAGAGACAATACAGCAGGTAAGGTGCTTGCATTGCATGTGGCCAACACATGTTTAAGACCTGGCACCAGATATAGTCCCTCACCAGGAGTCATTTCTGAATTCAGAGCCAAGAACAAGTCCCAAGCACCACTGAATGTGACCCACAAACAAACAATGAAATAAAATCAAGTTACTACATAACTAGGTGTTTTTAATACAACTAGTCTGTATCTGACTAGAAATACAATGACCCAATTCACCCTTTTTCCAAGTAGGGAAGCAGGAAGAAAGTTCAGAGAAGCCAGAAAGAAAACCCAAGGTCACAGGCAAAAAGAAAAAAGAAAAAAATAAGTTTGCCATCTAGTGGCACTAAGTAAAATTAAAACCTGCTATTTCAATTTCAATGATGACAATTAACTGAGGCTGTACTGATAGTACAATGATAGGACACTTGCATGTGGCTAACCTGGGTTCAATCCTGGGCATTAAATATGGTCCCCTGTACTCTTCTAGGAGTGAGCTCAGAACCAGGAGTAACCCTGAGCACCACTGAGTGTAACCCCAAACCAAACCAAAATAGTGACTTCTTTTAGACCAGGTGTTTTGAGATATGTAATGATGTTTTGTTACTTTTAGAGAGAAGTACAGGAATATGCAGAAGTAAAAGAAAATAATGATAACTAGGGCTGGAGAACTAACTATATGTCAATATAATTTTTATCATTAATTATTCTATACTAGATCAGTTGCAAATGAATCAGAGATCTATGCCACTTCAAAACATTGTCAAACATTCCACATTCTTAATAGACTTATTGTGCTTCAATTATATGTTCAACCCCATCCCTTCATTTTTTGGATGTTGTTTGTTTAGGAAGACCAGACCTGGCAGTACTCAGGGATCAGTACTGGCAAAACTTGGGACCAAAGGCAGTGCCAGGCATTTGAAACAGGTCTGCCACATCCAAATGTAGGTAAGGAACTACCTCCTCCTCCTTTCCATGTGGCTCCTTACCTACATGCAATGGAAGCTCCTTACCTGTTCTCTAAGCCCTCTACAAGTCTTTAAGTGGTCAATACAAAACTATACTAAAAAAACATTTTCCACCAATCAAATTAGCAAAAACTTGAGAATATGACAACCTACATTTTTGAAGAGGAAACCAAAATTCTAATACATTGCCTGTCATGAATAAAAAAATTGTACAA
The DNA here is from genome assembly GCF_024139225.1 of Suncus etruscus. Lineage (NCBI taxonomy): Eukaryota > Metazoa > Chordata > Mammalia > Eulipotyphla > Soricidae > Suncus > Suncus etruscus. The sequence continues at coordinate 4,310,587 of NC_064863.1, forward strand.
TTTCTATAGGGGAGTTTTTTTTTTTAACAATATTAAACAACAAAATATGTTCTTTTACTCTTAAATCCAGTGATCTAATCTGTGCAAAAGAACTCCTACTGAAAGCAACAGGAATGATATTACAGAGGTTAAAGGAGCTTGCCTTACATGCAATCAATTCTGTCCATCCCTTGCACTGCATATGGTTCCCTGCGCACAGAGCCAGGAGTAAACCCTGAGCACCTCTCAGTGTGACCCAAAAAGAAACAGAAGGGAGGAAATTAGAAAAAAAGCATGTATGCACACACACACACACACATACACACGCCCACACACACACACACACACACACACGTTGTTTTGTAATAATGGCTATAACCCACATCTATCAAAAGTAGAATGGCTGAAAAAAATGTGGCACACTCTTACAAAACTGTTGGAAAAAAGAATTCATGAGCTTGTCAAATAAACAAGCTGTTTATTTAAAGGAACAGCAAACACTGAGAGTGCAATTGTACTTGTGAGAGAGGAGTTTTTCTAAGCAAAAACTTGAGTTTATAGAGGTGGGAGATTCTGAGAAGTGAGGGTGGCAATTTTGTGGCACTAAGCTGAAACAGGAGAATGGCTAACTGTAAATGTGGTAAATGCTGGCTTACATGGGGAAGGAACCAGAAAACCTGGCATCTTGTGAAGAAGACATTGTAAAACCAAACACCTTTAGCATTGCTATTCCCTTCCGAAAATATCTTTGTACTTAATAAATGACTATGACTCTTTAACATGTAAACATACTACCTCTGAGCATGCCTTTCTACATATTTACACACAATGCTGGGGAGCATAACATGGCTTCACTAAAGGAGTTAGGGTGCTACAGATGCTAACCGGCTCAAAGGTGTGACATGAGGTTCTAGACTGTGGAATCTACAGCTAGCTGTATCTGAGACCATCTAAGATGGATCAAAGACATTGGTGATGACTCCTAGTTTCCTTACCTGTTCATTATAGTACTTTTGCATAGTAAAAATCTCACCCACTTGCTCAGGATCACTTATAATTATCATCTATTTGACCATTATAATCAACTTGACCATCTATGGTCAAAATCTAAGTGGCAACTTGATCTAGATTTAGAAGGTCACCACCTCAACCTTTCCTCGTCTTTGGTGAATCACGACTATGTTGCCCTTTTTCATTTGATCCCACTCCTATATCTATGTAAGTTAGAATGTGTTAGACAGTTCCTCCTTGTGGTGTGTGAGTCACACTGTGACTCTTAAGAATGTGCATGTGGGGCCAAAGAGATAGCATGGAGGTAAGGCATTTGCCTTTCATGCAGAAGGTCATTGGTTCAAATCCCGGAATCCCATATGGTCCCCCATGCCTGCCAGGAGCAATTTCTGAGCATGGAGCCAGGAGTAACCCCTGAGCACTGCCGGGTGTGACACCCCTCCCCCCCAAATGAATGTGCATGCTTACTTTCACTAAACTTTTTCAAACCTATAAACAGTACTACTTGCTCGTTGAGTGTGTCACTACTCTGACTACCAAATGTATATTATTCCTTAATAAACCTTCGTCTAAACTTTATTTTTCTGACTCATACTTAAATTCATTCCTTGTTGGTCAAGGAACCTGGTCCCTGGGTCAGAACCAATGCTTCATCCCTGACTGGACCCTTTATGCAACAAAGGTGCCCTCAAATGCCCACCCTTTGCTGTCAGGACAACTGTAAAATGTCATGGATAGCCTTTCTATATTTATCTATATGTATCATTTCTAACATATTAATTGGTATCCAATTAAGCCAGGCTCGGCTTTGGAAAGCTTTTGATCAAATAAGTAGTCATTAATATGGAGGCACTTGCTTGTTTAAGTAAACCAGTATCAAAGAAGAGGAAATACTGTGAGCATACGGAAAGGCAGAGTTGCAAACTGTCTACTCACAAAAAATATTAGAACCTGTTTTAGAAGAATTGACAAGGCCTCCTAATTTCTACATACTGTTCAGGTCTCTAAAGAGAAGAATTATGTTCAGTTTATGTCCCTAATAGAATGTCATGAACTTAACAAGACTTCATTCAAGTCTCATTTTGTAATATTTTACTAATATTTTGTTACTTATAAATGTACAGATAAGCAAATAAGTTCATATTAATGACAGAAAAACCTGTGGGGTCCTGAATTCTGAAACACGGAGGGATACCATTTTTATTTCTTTGTTTGTTTGTTTGTTTTGGTACCATACCCAGAGGCACTCAGATATTACTCCTGGCTCTGTGCTCAGAAATCATTCCTGGCAGGCTCGGGGAACCATATGGGATGCTGGGAATTGAACCAGGTCCTTCCCAGGTTGGCTGCATGCAAGGCAAACACCCTACCGCTGTGCTGTAATACCATTTTTGTAAAGGACCCATGTTGTAGACATCTTAGGCTTCACTTTCTCAAGCCTAAGTTTCCAATAACACTGCCTAGAGCTACTTCTTGGAAGCTACCTCTACCTCTAGGAGCTATCTCTACCTCTAGCTTCATCTAGAGGAAAGTACCCTAGATGACAGTCAATCATCTTAAAGATCACCAGAAGTTAAATCCTCTTCATCCCCTGCCTAAACTGGCTTATGACCTTAGCAAGGGTTGTCTCCTCTGGGAGATGTCCTTGACTGGTCAGTTTGAGGCTTGTGGCTGATAGAATAAAGTTTTGTTTTGCTTTACTCCAATTGTGTGCTCTCATCCTTCAACTTCAGACCCTAACATTTGGAAGCTCATCTGGGATCAAACAATAGTTCAGTCACCAACAAATCTGCCTATGTCCCACAGACATACAGCAGGACTCCCTCAAGATAGGTGAAGGCCTAAATGAAATAGAGTTCTGGCAGGGGCCCAAGGGGAGAAACTGGACACAGTATAGCTCCTCAGGGCCAAAGGCTGTGTGGGGACACCCCACTCCTTCAAGAAGGAAGGTGGGTTTGACTGTCATCACCATGGGGGTGACACCAACGTGGTTTCAAGCCCCATTAGATGCCTCATGGGTTCAAGTCCCAATCAGAGGAGTGCTAGCATCACACACATGGGTGATAGGTGGGTTTGAGCCCCACCCTGGGACCTCATGGGTTCAATTCTCACTGGAGGTTCCAGTCACCCTGTGTCTCTGTCTTTATGTTCGTCATGATGTGTTTCCTCTGTACCACTGTCTTGTCTGGTCAGAACATGAAAAGAAATTCTAGGAGAATGTCACCCTTTTGGGGTTGGTGGGTAGAATTTGGTATGAGTTCAGCAAAAATTGTGTGTTGTGTTGTATACCTGTGTTTTTGAATCTTGTGTCTGTCTTTGTTTGTAGCAGTAGTGGATGTTCAATAAACACCAAACAGTCTCAATCAACCAATACATATGCGTTTAGAGAAAGGTGGAGAGCAGATTCAAGGAAGGAAATTCTGAGGAGCTGGGTACAAGGGCACCAGCCTGACCTCTTTCCAATGGTAGGAAGTGGCTGGAGAGAGAAAAAAACTAAAGACCATACAAAAGCCAATTCAAGCAGGCTAAAGTATGTGATATTGTAGACATTGAGTCCTAGTCCCTTCCCTTAGACAACCTAGAGAACTTATTGTCTATATGCTAATGAGTAAAGTGCGGATAACTCACTAAAGAAATAAAATTGGCTATTTTAACTCAAAGAAATTTCTTTAGAGGTTTCTAAGAATGAAGAATTGGGCAGAAAATATTGCAAATTTTTGTGGTTGGCCTTTTTAGGCAATATTTTTAATTTTGTAAGTGCATGATATTGTTAAAGTAACTTAATTCCATGTCAATTTTGTCACATCAAACTTAATGTTGGGCTTCAGGTAGCTTTAAGTGTGAAAATCTCAACGGCACTTGATCGTGAATATCTCAAAGATGGGAAATCTACAGAACTGGTAAAATGGTCTTTAATAATCACCATAAAGGATCATTTGGTTCAAGTTTCCCTCTTAGAGCCTTAGTACTAGGTTCTAGGCTGCTAACTTGGGAAAATGGCATGCCCTGGGGAAGGAGGAGGATACAGAGAAAGGTATGGGAAGAGGGTAGAGCGCAGAGCCAAAAACAGTTCTTTACAGTGTTCAGAGCTGGGTATATATGGTTGCCTTTACCAGAGAGAACTTAGCTGAACAGGGCAGGAGATTTAACTCAGACCTGTGTTTTATATGCTGTTACTGAACCTAATGGGAATCCTGGGTCTACTCTCCTGGCAACACCTGCAACACTAGAGAACATATCCTGAAAAAGTATGGCAGCATGCCCTCACACTGATGCCAAAAATGCTCAGGAAACAGGTCAGTGTTATGATGCTTTGTTTTCTGTTACTTTAACATCTGTGTCGCCATCCCAGAGGGAGCGTGCTCTACGGTTCTGTCTGCCCAAGGATAGAGGGGACCACTTATGGCTCCAGGGCCTGATTGGTTTAAGTAATATTCCTCTGTCTAATCTTTTTCAGATGTTGATAACTGCAAACCTAAACCAGTCGATTGCTTGCACCCTCATTAAGAGCTAAGGTAGCATTTTGCTCATCATCCCAACTGACACTGCAGAGTAAGTGCTCAATAAACAATTTCTTATTTATTGTGCTCAATAAACAATGGACAAAGGCAAAGTCAATCCATTTCTTTTTTTTTTTTTTTTTTTGTATACTCCTGTCTAAGAATGTACTTTACTTTAGACTGGAAACATTTCTTTAAATTTGAACCCCCAAAGAGTCCAAACAAAAACAAATAGCAGGAATGTTCCCTAGATTAAGTGCATTCATTTGACAAGATTAAATTCCTGGGTGCTATTGGGCAATGAGAATGAAATAGGAGAGAAGAGTTTCCAGCCTGAACTAAATTACATCCTAGAAGGCAAATCAGATCAACAAAGGGACTCACCCTTAGCTCCTGACCCCAAATCCCACTGGAAGGAAATGTGGGCAGCTAACTACTCTTTGGGTCTTCCTCCTCCTACCTACCCTTCTCTCTCATGACAGGGCTTCTTTGCCATATGTAATCGATAAGATCTGAACATCACCAGCAGTCCTCCCAAATTCCAACTAGTTCCCAACAATCTGGAATTGTTTTTAGATTCCTTTCTTCCAAGGACCTGAAATCACTTTTCTGAATTCTGCACTCCATCCTCTTTCCATATCTTTTTCTGTATCCTCCTCCACCTCCTCCTCCCAGGGCATGTCAGCTTCCCAATTAGCAGCCTAGAACCCAGTACTAAGACTCGAAGAAAGAGGGAAACTTGAACCAAATGATCCTTTTTTTTTCTTTCTTTATTTTTAATATAAAATTCATCTTTTATAGTGATTATTAAAGACGTTTAGACATGGCAGTCACACCTGCGTTTGTGAATTCTGGCTTAGAAAGTCTCCTGTCGGCTTCCGTAGACCACAATTTAAAGTAAAAGACCTCGTCCGGCATAACGAGAGCAGAGTAGGGTGTCTAGAGCATTTGCCCGAATAGATTCTCTCAAACGCTGTAGGTAGAATTCAGCTCAAAAAAAAAACCCAAGATACATCGGAAGGAGCCAATGAGATCGCTTTCTATTTTTAATGTTTCTTATTTCTATCCCTTTGCGGTGAGCGGTTACACCACAGCGACGCAATTGCGAACAGGCAGCTCCTTGGCCGCCCCTGGGGTCCTGATTTCGAAATGCGCGCGAGCCAATCAGATCGCAGCGCGCGGCGGGGCGCCAACGTTCGAGTCGCGCCCGGAGCCGGAAGTCGGGTCTGCGCAGAGGCGCTGAGGCGGCGGCGGCGGCGGCGGCATGACAGCGAGCCGGCTCCGCTAGTCGCTCGGGGGCACCGCAGGCCGGCCGACGATGGCGGCGGGCAGGAGCAGCGCGTGAGACGGCGTGACGGTGGGCTCCCCAGCCCGGGCGGGCACCGGGGCTGGCCGAGGGAGAGCGAGAGAGGCGCCCGTGCTGCCGGCGGGTCCGGCGGCGGCGGGGCCAGGTGGGGGCGGGGCGGGGGAGCGGGGGACGGAAGCCGGCACGGGACAATCCGCGGAGCCTTTACGCACGCGCGATTTCTGAGGGCCAGGGGAGGCCGAGAGAGGCTTTGGTGACAGACAGGCAGAAAGACTGACAGGACCTGGGAGGACGAGGGAGGGCGGCGGGTGCGGAAGCGGAAGCGAGAAGTGGCCGGAAGTGGCGTGAAGGCGGAAGTGTGGCTGGAAGGAGTCGGGGACGGGAGAGAAGGTCGGAAGTGGGAGTGAGGCGTGAAGCGTTTCCGGGTCAGGGGTCAGGCGAGAAGGCGGAAGTGTGGCTCGGAGGTAGCCGGCGGGCGGAGAGAAGGTCGGAGTGAAGTGTGTCCGGGTCAAGGGTCAGGCGGGAAGGCGGAAGTGGGGGTCGGAGACGGGAGAGAAGGTCGGGGCGGGCGCGGGCTGAGCGGCGAAGCGCATCCGGGTCAAGGGTCAGGAGCAGGTCGGAGTGAGGGGGGCCAGCCCCGGCCGAGGCTGGCTGCTGGGGTTCGAGTCCCGCGCCCGCCATGTGGGACCCCCGGCTGCTGAGGCTGGCCCTGCTGCAGCACCTGCGCGCCGTCTACGGCATCAAGGTCAAGGGCGGCCGCGGCGGCCCCAGCGAGCGCAGGAAGCCGGAACCCGCGGGCAGCGTGGTAAGTGGCGCATGCGCGCAGGGGAGCAGTCAGCCCACCTGCCATCTTGCTTTGCTCAGCAGGGTCTGGGCTGCTGCGCTCGCTCCCCAAGAGGGATCCCCGTGTCCCCCCCGGGGCGTATCCCCAGGACCCCCTTTCCAGGCAGGACCAGAGGCCGCAGGCCCAGCAGCAAGTTCTCCTGCGGGAAATCATCCACATCCACCGCACACTCGACTGGGAACAAGAACGGGCCAGGAACTCGCTTCACACCGCCAGCCCGTCTCTCCCCCTCTTGGAACCACCAGCTCGGAGGACGTCAGTTCCCCCTCCAGGCCTCCTGAGTGGCCCTTATAGGAATAAACCGAGAGGGGAAAAGCCCCACGAGGGGGCAATCGGAAAACTTCTTTTTCTTTTTCTTTTTTTTTTTTAATTTTTTTTTTATTTAAACACCTTGATTACATACATGATTGTGTTTGGGTTTCAGTCATAAAAGGAACACCACCCATCACCAGTGCAACATTCCCATCACCCAAGTCCCAAATCTCCCTCCTCCCCCCCCAACCCCCGCCTGTACCCTAAACAGGCTCTACATTTCCCTCATACATTCTCAATATTAGGACAGTTCAAAATGTAGTTATTTCTCTAACTAAACTCATCACTCTTTGTGGTGAGCTTCCTGAGGTGAGCTGGAACTTCCAGCTCTTTTCTCTTTTGTGTCTGAAAATTATTATTACAAGGGTGTCTTTCATTTTTCTTAAAACCCATATACTTTTTCTTTTTTAACTTGATTGGTTGGTTGGTTTTTGGGCCACACCCGGTGCTGCTCTGGGGGTTACTTCTGGCCCAGCACTCAGAAACCGCCCCTGGCAGGCTGGGGGACTGACTATATGGGAAATGCAGAACTGGTTTCTCCTGGGTGGGCCCCCAGCAAGGCTAACGGCCTACCTCTGCTAACTGGCCCCAACGGGAGACATCTTTTAATAGGAAAACCAAAGGAACCAATCGAGAGGCATCTAATTAGAAGGCAATGTGAGGACCAAACGGTTGAAAGGATTTAATACAGTGATTTTATTTTTCTTTTGCTCTTAAACTGAAAACTGCTTTTAGCCTCATACTTGGATTCAATCTGACTTTATCCCTGATAACATTGTTTGGGACTGCTTGCTTAATTTTCCCAAGCTCTACTTCTAGGAAGTGTTCGATTCTTTAAACTGGGAATAATGTTATCTCCAAGTGACTTGTTTTGGGGATTAGAAAAGATAATATAGTCTTTAGATGGGACTAGCACTGTACCTGTCAATGCCACTTTGGCAATTAATGATTTCTATAATAGTCCACTTCCTGGTTGAAGGAATAGTGCAGGGTTTAAGCTGCTTGCCTTGCCTGGAACTGACTCCTGTTTGCTCCTGGCAGGCAGCTCATTGTCCCATGAGTCCCTGCTCCATCCCTCCACCCCTTCCACTTCCCAGGTTGAACCAGGTTCAGATATGGCTTAACGTATTAGCATATGGCCCTGTGAAGCTCTGGGTTTGCCATCCTGCCCTGCATACCCCAATCCTTGAGCGCCTCCAGGTTGATTCCGGTACACCCCAGCAGCACCTGTTCATAGCACAGAACTGTTGAGCAATACTGCCAGATGGACACTGACTATTTGACCTGATGCATTGGCTTTTTTTCCAACGGAGGTTGGAAAGTATTGGGCTTTTCTTTATCGCATGAGGATATTGACTTTATCTTGACCATCTTATTTCCACTTCTTGCACCCAACGTATTGTTTGGTATATAGAACAGTTTACCCATAAACAAACAATATGAAATTGGCTTAAGGGATTGAGAGGTTTTAAAAGATAACCTCCAGCTCCACTCCTAAAATCCACTTTTAACATTGGATTCTCCAAGACTGTGCCATTAGCTAGAAGTCTTGCTGGATGTAGTCTTTTAACACTTATTTTGTGTGTTAGCTGTTTTATAATGAAGTAAGCTAGAGAAGGGAATGCTATTTAGATGATCATAAGGTGGGGCCGTCCTCCATGCCCATCATCAATGATCCCTAAGTAGAGTCAGAAAGTAAGCCCTGAGAATGGCCAGGTATGGCCCAGAAAGAAGAAAAAATCATGAGAAAACTTAAAGTTCTTGTATTATATCAATACATTTGACTACATTTACTATGTCTATTTGCAAGGAAATCCACATACGATCCTTGTGGCTCTATCTGGTGTTGTTCAAAGCCAGCTACAGTGAACTGTAGTTGTGTTTGAAATTATTGTTGATATCTTTATTGACACTGAATTTTATTGTTTATTTTCTGGTTTCTTTACTTGACTGTCATTAATAAAAATTCTTAATATTTATGTTATCGTTACTGAATTTGTCGTTTTAGGGTAAAATATTTGGAGTACCTTTTAAGGCATTGCCCCATTCTGTTGTACCAGAATATGGACAAATTCCAAGGTGAGCAAATATGAAAAATAATTCAGGCTGGTGTTTTTAGTTTATATTATTTTTAAAAAATCATTTTTGAATTAGCAATTTCTCATTGTGAAAATATTTTTTAAACTTCATATATGTAATCTTTTAGATTATATTCATTCCTATCATTCAATTTTAAGGTTCAAGTATTGGGACGTTTTGGGTTTTGTTTGTTTTGTTTTTGGACTACACCTGGCGGTGTTCAGGACTTATTCCTGGCTCAGGAATCACTCTTCCTAGTACACAGGGGATCATTGGGATGCTGGGGCTTGAACCGAGGTCAGTCCTGTGCCAGGCAAATGCCCTACCTGTTTTATACTCTCGAGCCAAGGTTCAAGGATTTAAGGATTGTTTTGTGTCCTAGTGAGTCAAAAGTTTGCATACCGATTCTTTTGCCAGAGATTATAGTTGGTAAAATGATGCAATGTCAACTTTCACATTTTTATCTTAGAAATGTTAAATAAGAGAACATTTAAATTATATCGATATTTGTGCATATATAAACTTCCTATGCAATTACTGATTGTAAATAAACCTTGGACTACATCATAAATATTAGTTTGTACCTTAAAATTAAAATTTTTAAATGACCATAGTTTTAGCTCTTCCTAATTAATTTTCCTTCTATCTAAAATAAGATTCCTTCTGGGTATTGTATTTTGAAAACTTGTATTGTAAGGTGATGACTTGTCCAAGTGTTTCTTGAGCTTTTGGCTGCTCTTGAGCACTTTTCCTCCTTTTGAGCTTGTACGTTTATATTCAGTCTTTATCAGGTAGCAATAATTAGTTTACTTTTTTTTTTTTTTTTGGTTTTGGGCCACACCTGTTGGCGCTCAGGAGTTACTCCTGGCTATGAGCTCAGAAATCGCTTCTCGCTTGGGGGGGACCATATGGGACATGGGGGATAGAACTGAGATCCGTCCTAGGCTAGCGCTTGCAAGGCAGGCGCCTTACCTCTAGTACCAATTTCTGCATTGATTTCTGACATTTAGATGTGATAATGATTAGATATTTTGTATAATTTCTTTGTATTCTTTGTATTTTTATTTTTTATTTTATTTTATTTATTTATTTTTTTTTTGTCCCCCAATTCACAATACATACCCGGCAAGGGGCCTGTGTTGAGGTGTATATGGGGTGCCTTTACTGTACCTCCTCTTTCTATACAGCCAGTGTAAAGAACACAGCCTGTGGTAAGAATTGGGAGGCCTTATTTTATCTTTTATTTTTTTTTTCTTCAGGGCAAACTAAAGTTGTTTTTTTTTTTTTTTAAGTAAGAATTCATTTAAAGGACAAAATTGATTAACATAATAAGGTAAACTAATATAACATAATATAGTGACATAACGTAACATATAATATAATTAATATAATAATAATACATGTAAGTCAAAGAAAGTTTCTGATTAAAAACACAATTTTTTTTTTCCATAATGGCTTACATATCTTTCACTGTAGTATTTTGGGTACATATTCACATTAAATCAGGGGAATACCCATCACCTAATATGCCCTCTTCTCAATCAAAAATCAAATATACTGAAAATAGGCAGAGTCCTGTCTAGAGGCTTCCAAACTCAGTTTGAGAGAGGATGTGAAAAAAGTAATTAAAATACCACAACAATACACACACACACAAAAAAAAAATATCGAATTAAATAACCGATAAGCACCACAACAATAAAGACAGGCACCACACAATAATCTCGGTTCTGAAATCAAATCATACTCAAGTGCAAAAAGAAAGAGAAAGACAAAACAAAATAAAATAAAATAATATTGGAGACATCAACCGTAATCTCCACACCAAAATAAAGATGTCAAAAAAATAGATCATTTATTCTCCTCTTGCTGCTTTCGTGGTATGTGGAAGACTTCTACTTTATCTTGGATGGTAAAATCAGACCTGTTTCTAGAGATCTTGGTGGCTGTGAGGATCAGGGAATGGAGTTTATGAAGTCTTTCTTTGTGGTTCTAGCAGTTATGCTTCTTCAATGTCCTTTTTTTGTTTTTTATGTATTCTAGGTGTTTCAGAATAGTGCTACCATTCTGTGTTTTTCTTTTGTCTTCTGACTTACTTCGTTTAACATAACATGATCTAGGTCCATCCACGTTGCTGCAAAGTCTGTGATTGTATCATTTCTAACTGCCATGTAATATTCCATTGTATATATGTACCACATTTTAATGATCCATTCATCTGTTGTTGGACATCGAGGTTGGTTCCAAGATTTGGCTATTATACTGAGTGCTGCAATAAATAGTGGGGTGCATACATATTTTGGAATGAATGTCCTTCCATCTTGGTGGACAATTCCATTGCTGGTGGGAATGCCCTTTGGTCCAACATCTATGGAGAAAAGTCTGGAGAGTGCTCAAAGAACTCAGAATTGATCTGCCATTTGACCCAGCAATTGCTCTCCTAGGCATATATCCCCAAGATGGAAGGACATTCATTCCAAAATATTTTTTATTTTATTTTTAAAGCTCTTTGGGAGCTGCTAGAGAGGCACTTGAAGGGCTCAGGATTTGCTTGTGGGAAACCCAGGCTCTGTCCCTGGCACTGCCTGGTCACAAACACTGAGTAGGGAATATCAATCACCTGGAGCAGTGGTTGTGGATCTTTCTCTCTTAGCATCCCTCTCAGTCAGAGAGAACTTACTCATTGTTTTCCTTCTGAATTTCTGCTGCTGTGAACTAGCATGACCTATTAATTGCTTTCAGCTAACACCCATTGTAATTTGTTGGTATCTATACCAACTGAGTAACTAAAGTCAGTTGTTATTTTGTTTCAAATACTTGGTATAAACATTTGAGCATGTACTCCTAAATTTGAGGATTTTTAAGAACTGGGTAATGTCTGGGTAAGAAAAAACTCGGTCTTATATTTTGGCAAATGTAGCAGATGGTAAATAGTTTAAGCTGTGTGAATTGCATAAACTCACACATGGAGAGAAAGTGAAGAAGGCTTTGGAGGCTGGGCATTGACATAGCTGAGAGCGCATCTCTTCCTACCTACCCCCAGCAAATTGGTGGCATTTACTAGCCAACCCAGGCATTTACTCGGCCTCTCAGCTTGGACTCCTCATCTCAAGGATGAGTCCATTGCGTTGGAAGCCTTTCTGCCATACTGTTGCACACACAATTCAGCATAGTTAAATTGAAAGAATTTCTGGAGTGTCATGTTCAGAAGTGTTTATCCATTAAGATCTCCCTTGTTCTAGGACAGATAAGCACTTTATTAAGTGGGTAAGGGAGACCTTAGATGGAGACCCTTGCTTATCCTGGCATTGGAAGGCAGAGAAAGGTATTAGAAAAGGACTGTCAGAGATAGAAGGAAAACCAGAAGAATAGTGGAAAGGGTAAATAAAAGGATGCACCTCGGGGAATAGAGGACGCAAGGGCAATCGAAAGTAACCTCCTTTATTCCAAAGATTAGAGGGATTTATAACAGCGACAATTTTTGGTTTTCGGTTTTTTGAGGCCGTGTTTGGGAGCGCTGATGGGGGACCATGTGGTGCCGGGGATTGAGGTTTCCTGCGTGCTCAGCCCCTTGAGTTACATCTTCAGTGCCAACATCAGACCTTCTTAAAGGGATGTAGTGTTTGATCTGCTTGTCTACTTCGACAAAATAAAGAATGTGGTATGATGTCAGTCCGGCCGCCTAAAATGATTTCTCTTTCAGCTTTCTTGTTGATGCTTGCTCATCTTTAGAAGACCATCTTCATACAGAAGGACTTTTTAGAAAATCGGGGTCTATTATTCGACTGAAAGCACTAAAGGTATGCTTAGTATTGAAATATTTTTATTTGTAACACTTTATGATGCATTATGGTTAAAGTTGCATAAATTAGTGCCAGAAATTAAATTTACAAATAGCTACTTTTAATGCCAGAATAATCTTTTCCTAAAGAAATTGTATATGCTTATATATTATGTGGGGAATTCGGGGCCATACTTAGATACTTGGGGCCTCTTTCATACTGACAGTGCTTGAAGCAGTTGAAATTGAATCTAAGATCCTTGCATGCCAGGAGCCCTGTGCTCATTTCATCGAACTCTGGCTCCCTTTTAATTTTTTATTCAGATGGAAATGGAAACAGTTTAATATTTTGTGGGGTGTAGTGCATATCCAGCAATGCTGGGGTTGCAGTGGGCCTTGTTTTTTTTTGGGGGGGGCATATGGTGTCCAAGGGATTGCACCTGGGCCTTCTGTATGCCTACATGCAAAATATTTGCTCCCACACATTGTCATCTCTTCAACCCAACAAATAAATGTGCTTAAGGTATATAACTTGGCCGGGTAGATAGAAGAGCACTTGAGCTGGATAGATAATAGATCAAGTTTGCCTTGCACATGGCTAACCTGGGATCAAGTGTCAGCATCTGATACAGTCCCAGAGCACTGCCAGGAGTGATTCCGGAGTGCAGGGCCAGGAGAAATCCCTGACCGAAAAACACATAAAACTCCCCCCAAAAGTGTAAAACATGATGTTTTGATATGAATTGTAAAATGAACACCATAAATCAAGCTATATGATTTATTAAAAGTTTGCAGAACACTTTGGAATTCATGGTCTTTGTACTTTCTGAAATAATTTTAATGTTCATTGTTTTTTAGCCTTTTAAAAATAGATATTAAAACAAGATTTAAGAGGAATCTATTAAGAACTCTTTATAGAGTATAAGAAAAGATACTCCGTCAGCATGAAATCTTAAGCCCAGAAAATGCTCAAGATCATTTGATTTATTTCAGAATAAATTGGATCATGGAGAAAATTGCTTGTCTTCTGCACTTCCTTGTGATACTGCAGGACTTCTCAAACAGTTTTTCAGGGAATTGCCAGATCCCATTCTTCCAGCTGATTTGCATGAAGCACTTTTTAAAGCTCAGCAGTTAGGAAACGAAGAGAAGAACAAAGCTACGTTATTGATCTCCTGTCTTATGGCTGACCACACAATCAGTATATTAAGATATTTCTTTAACTTTCTCAGAAACGTTTCTCTTCGGTAAGTGGCAATTAAGTATTTGGAAATGATAGCTCAGTATCTCAACTAGCTACATTTCCCCTATTAATAATAAAATTTCATGGGGCAGAGCAAAGCGATAGTACAGTAGGTAAGCACTTGCCTTGCATACGAGGTTCAGTCCCTGGCATCATCCCGTATGGTCCCCAAGTATAACCAAGAATAATTCCTGAATGCAGAGCTTGGAGTAACTGAACATTGCTGGGTATGGCCCCAAAACCACCCCCCCCCCTTCATTTTATAAAAATTAAATTTCATTTGGAATGGAAATTTATGTAAAATAGGTACACTGAATAATTTAAGAAACAGTATACCAAATGACTTTTCCTTGCTGTCATTTTCATCATTAATAAAAGCATAAATGGTATACTGGTGTTAATAGAATTCTTTCCCTGACAACTGTGATGTAGAGAGAGAAAAAAGAAATGGAAAGAGGAGAGAAAAGTACCTGCCAAGAGTCTTCCAGGAGGAAGCAAACTGGGGACATTGGTGTAGGGAAATGTATACTGGTGAAGAGTGGGGCGGTGTACATTATATGACTGAAACTCAGTCCTAAGCAATTTCATAACCGTGGTGCTTAAATAAAGTAATTATTCAATTAAATGGCAAGTCTGCTGCATAGGGAAGCATCTTTGTGGGTGATCTCAGCAAATTTATAAAGAGGGAGCTTCACAGGGAAAGACATGACACCTATCAGAAGAGACTCCATTTGTAAAGTGAGCTTGAAAAGCTTCTAAGGCACCCAAAATGTAGGGCATCCTTGTTTTAGGTATGGATGAATGCGAATTTAATGGGGGAAATGTGTTTTGCTCTTAAAATTGTTGACCATCTCCCTGCACCAGTGAACCTACTTGTACAATATACTTGCTATCTTCTTTGAAATGTAAATGTATATTTACATTTGAAGATTACGTAAAAATGTGGAAAGCAAAATGTGAACTCTGCTTACTATGATTTTATATATCTACTCAAGCACACATAGGCTAATGGGTTTGCTTAAGTTTCAGGGTACGTCCAGTAAACTTCAGGTATTAATCCTGGCTCTGCATTGAGAAATTCCTCGTGGCAGTGCCCAGGGAACCATATAGGGGTCGAACTCAGGTCAGATATTTGCAAAGCAAGCCTCTGAATTGCTGTATAGCCCTTGGATGTAAATATTTCGTTATATTCAAAGCAGTAGTATTGATGAGGTATGAAAGGCAATTGTTTCTTAACAGTTGAGTATAACAAAGAGGGCCTCAAAATTCTCTCGGTATCTTATTTCAGCTATTGTAATCTTTAAATCCATTCAATAAACCTTTTTTTAATTTAAGGTCTAACGAGAATAAAATGGATAGTAGCAATCTTGCAGTAATATTTGCACCAAACCTCCTTCAGACAAGTGAAGTACATGAAAAGATGTCGGCTCACACTGAAAAAAAACTACGAGTGCAGGCAGCAGTGGTACAGACTCTTATTGATTATGCATCAGAAATTGGTAAGAAGTAGTTGTATTGTTTACAGGATATATTTAAATGAGGAAGACAGTAGTTTCCAAGCATTTGAGGGGAGAGAAAGGTCTTACTTGTGAACGCTTTATTTAGGGCATGTTCCAGACTTTATTCTCGAAAAGATACCAACTATGTTGGGTATTGATGGTCTCTGTGCAACTCCATCGATAGAAGGCTTTGAAGAAGGTGAATTTGAAACACCTGGTGACTATAAGAGAAAGCGAAGACAAAGTGTGGGAGGTAAGTGGCAGAGGCAGTCAAGTTTTATGGATATGTACTACATTTTCTTTCTTTTTAATCAAATGTGCATTTGAACATGGGAGACCATATGCTATGGTGCCTGCCTTTTAGTGCTCACAGTATACTTGGGAGGATAGGGCAGACCAGTCCCCTAACCACCAGCACACATACACTATCCATTTTCTTGGCAGAGCAATGGCCTGACTCCGTTAAACTCTAAAAACTAAACTCTAAAAGAAAATGTTGGCTACCAACTTTTACCAGAGAGTTTGGTCCAGGCTGACAACTGTGGGGGCTTTTCAAATGGGGGCAGAAGATTCCTTTTTCTGCCTGAAGTCACAGCAACCCACGATCATACCCAACATCCTCCGACAGAAATGACCCAGCTCCACAATTTAATCAAACCGCCAATATGTTCCAGATTTGTAAGTCCTGGATCTCCGGGCTGCAGTCAGCCATGTAATAACCTCAAAATTTCATAGTAGTGTTAGCCCAGCAGCGTCACACACAGCACACCTAATGGGAAAGTTGCTTAGCAGACCACCAAGCTCAGTGAGCCTAAACAGAAACAACTAGTTACGAGGACCAGCCAACCCAGTAAATCTTTAGACGGTGACTTTAGTAACAGCACGAGAGGTAGAACAATTATGACAAATTGACACTGATCTTTTTTGATAATTTCATTTACCTTTGTGTTGTAATAAACTATGAAGTAGATTTGTGTCTGCGAGTAGGGAACAGTCTAGGGTAATGGTTGGGAAACTGGGGACACAAGTGGAGGGAAGGTGACCTTGGTAGTGGGATTAGTGTGTGAACATTTAATGCCTAAAACTTATCATGAGCAACTTGATAAATCATGTTATTTAAACTTTTTGTTGTTTTTGGGCCACACTGATGACGCTCAGGGTTTACTTCTTGCTCTGCACTCAGGATTCCCCTGACCTGGGTGACTGTATGGGGTGTCAGATTGTGTCAGCCACGTGCGGGGCACATAAACCCACTGTACTATCTCTCCTGCCCCTGAAATAATTTATTTTAACCTTAAGTGGCTTTAAACTTTTAAGCTGATCATATGAATTATTAATTAAACAGGGGTCTCAAAGTCATTTTACCTGGGGCTGCAGGAGGCAAAGTTGGGGTGATCCTTGAGTGCAAAGTCAGTAGTGAGCCTTGAACATTGGGGCGTGTGGCCCAAACAACTAAAACAAAACAAAACAAAAAAAGATTCCTCTAGGGCAGGGCCACAAAAGGTTGTAGGAGGGCCGCGAGTTTGAGACCCTGAGTTAAAAGGACATTGAGTTTTAATTGATTCTGTGATTTCATTTCAGATTTTGTTAGTGGAGCATTAAATAAATTTAAATCTAACAGAACACCCTCTGTTACACCTCTACACGAAAGAGTTGGTAGGTATTATATAGTTGTTTAAATGGACGTTTCTGTATATTTTCCAAATGTAGTAATTATAATTAATGTGATAACGCCCAATTTTGTTTTGTTTTGTTTTTGGGCCACATCTGCCGGCACTCAGGCTAATCCTGACTCTGCACTCAGAAATGACTCCTGGCATATTCTGGGAACGTCAAGCCCAGATCAGCCGTGTGCGAGGCAAAGGTCCTACCTCTGTACTGTCACTTGGTCCTGGGCCCAAGTATTTTTAATGGAGCTGATTTACCTGT
Organism: Suncus etruscus; assembly: GCF_024139225.1. Lineage (NCBI taxonomy): Eukaryota > Metazoa > Chordata > Mammalia > Eulipotyphla > Soricidae > Suncus > Suncus etruscus. Next base: position 4,328,070 of record NC_064863.1, read on the forward strand.
AGTATTATGTTGTGGTATTGATAATTACATGGGCTATAATGAACCGAGATTGTGGATAAGGTTTACTGTCAATTTCTTAATACTCATGATGAAAATATTAACTCATGTTAATACTTATGATGAGAAACTGATATTGAGGTCCAAATTTTAATTCCTCATGACTCTTTACGTTGTGTTCTTTATTTATATTTTGGTTTTGGGGCCATAGCCAGAGATGCACACTGGTAGTGACTCCTAGCTCCGCACTCAGGTATCAGACTTGGGACCCTATGGAATGGGGGGGTGAATCGAGTTGGTTGCTTGCAAGACAAATAAATGCCTTACCCCTTGTTGCTACCACTCCAGCTGCATGTCAGTGCTTCTTTTTTGTTGGGGGGGGGGGCACACCTGTCGGCACTAGGGTTACTTCCTGACTCCACACTCGAGATCATATGAGGTGCTGGGGATCCAGCCTGGGTCCGACCCAGGTCAGCAACAGGCAAGGCCAATAAGCGCCCTACTGCTGTGCTATTGCTCCGGCTCCCATGTGAACGTGTTTTAATGTGAATTTTTTGAAGTGGGGCTTTTCCACATAGACTCAGGGTTCTGGGGACAATATGTAGTGGTGGGGATCTCTCTAGGGTCAGGCACATTCAAAGCTGTGCCTTAAACCCCTACACTCTTCATCCTATATTTTATATTATTTTTGTTTAAATTGGTTTATGATAAAGAATTTTGCTTCTTGACAGCATTTCAGTTTTCATTTTGAGTAATAGCATCGTGGCGAAGTGAGCTAGTTTTTATTGTAACTTTATTTTTGTTTTGGATTTTTTTGGGCCACACCTGGTGACCACTCAGGGGTTACTCCTGGCAATACGCTCAGAAATCACTCCTGGCTTGGGGGGGCCATATGGGACGCAGGGACACGCGGTCCGTCCTAGGCTGGTGCACACAAGGCATATGCCTTACGGCTGGCGCCACTGTTCTGGCCCTAGTTTTTATTTTAACTTATTAAGAAAGATGTGAGAGGGGAAAAAAGAAGTGTGTATTCTAGAGAATGGGGTTCCTCCGAGTGGAAATAAACAAGACAAAAACCCCAGATAAACAAGTGAGATACAAGTTCAAGGGAGAACATGTCCTAGAAGAGAAAGCCCATAGTGTTAATTTTCTATATTATATCTTTTTTTTTTTGTAAATTAAACATATCCCCCATTTTTGGTCAGTTTTAAGTCATAGCTTCATAAGAAATTATTATATAATGCTTTGCATTTTATTAATTCTATGGGAGAACTAAGTTTTTTGTGTTTGTTTTTTCAGCCCAACAGTCTGTGTCCCCAGTGATTCTTACGCCGAATGTGAAACGTAAACTGCCGGTAGATTCCTCTAATGGAATCTCAAGTAAGAAAAGGAAGTCCATCAAGCATAATTTTAACTTTGATTTATTGCCAAGTAATCTCTTCGGTAGCAGTTCTACACCAGTATCAGGTAGAATTGAATTCATACATTTTGGTTCTAAGCATTAACTGCAAGTGCTGTTCCATCTTAAAGTCCCCAGACATTTAAAATAACTACCCAGTATAATAATGCCAAGTGACGATGCCTATTGAAAGTTAGTGAAAAGTAACTAGGTGAGTGTGAGCTTGTGGTTAATACTGTCGCTCAGGTTTGATTCTAGTACATGGTTTAAGCTGTGTTACTATCCTCTCTTGATTTGAAATTGCCATAAATTTATTGTCTAGAATAGTTTCAATGGATCCTTGTTTTCTTGCATTGTGGTCATTTTACCTTACTACATAAATTCCAGCTGTACCTTCTTGTGACATTTTGTTTGTTGTTTTGAGCCACACTTTACAATGCTCGGGGCTTACTCTTGGCTTTTTGCTTAGGAATCAGTCGTAGTAAGGTTTGGGGTGCTGGGGGCCAAACATGGGTCCACCACGTGCAGGACAAGTGTCTGCAAGTTTCCCACTATAGGCTTTCTCCAGCTTTACTTGTGATAGAAGTAAATGACTGGTCCTTCGGAAAAAACTATTATTGTCAGGGCCAGAGCAGTGGCACAGCAGTAGGGCATTTGCCTTTGAAGCAGCTGACCTAGGACGGACCACGTTTCAATCCTCCAGTGTCCCATGTGGACCCCTGAGTCAGGAGCGATTTCTTAGCACATAGCCGGGAAGAATTCCTGAGCATCACTGGGTGTGGCTCCCAAGCAAAACACACAAACAAAAACTATCACTGTCACATTATTGTAGTGGCCTCCCTTCAAAATTTTTCTTGAGCTGAATATACTCTCGGAAGACATGTAATAGTATTTTCTGTTTCTATAACTAGGAAATATAAGGAAATCTTTAGGCATGTTGACTTGATCCTTAAAGTGGTTTGTGAGTTCTTTTGATTTGGGTCCCACTCTTAATGGTGCTCAGGGGCTACTCCCAACACAGTGTGCGGAGGTGGACCAATTGTGCTGTGGCCCTCTGAACCATTTTTTACCAGGTTTGTATATTGTTAATCTTTATCCTGCACACATCTTAAGTGAATATTATTCAAATATAAGTCAAAATTTAAATGGAAGTCTTTGATCGTTGCTGCTTTTTTTCTAATATTTTATTACAGTCAGTTTTGTGGTGTTACATTAAATAAAACGAATTGCTGGGACTCCAGAACATGGCAGTAGCCAACTGGCTTTTTTGATAGTTTATTTTTCATATGAACATCATTTGATACTACATGCTAGGTATTGTGCTGAGTTCTTATACATGTTAGTGGCATTTATTCAAGTATAGAATGCCTTTCAGATCTAAAGCAATTTAATAAGTGATGGATTCTGAAAAGGAAAAATATTAATAAACTTTTTTGGTTTTGTTGATTGATTTGGTCCCTGAAATTTCAAACCAGTAATTATGTGATTTATTGTTGCTTAGGGATAGAACTTTAAGACTAAATCTAATAGTTAGTACTACCTTATACTTGGAAAAAAAATAAGTATGTGTGCTATACTACATATGTCTTTTCTTTTTTTTAGTTCACTTTGATACAAGTCCAGAAGGATCCTCTCGGAACTCAATGTCTCCAATAGTTATCAGTGGAAACAATTTGATTGGTGTAGATGTGCCAAGGCGAAGTAAAAGAATTGCTAACAAAAAAATTTGCAGGTGAATCATTCTTAAATCTCCTTGCTTTTTATAATGTTAAGTACCTTCTATGTATCCTGGACAGAAAGATTCCTAATACAACTTTGCTTAAAATTCTCCTTTTTGGACTGGAGATATAGCTTAACAGGCTGAAGTTATATACTTTGCATACAGGTAGTTAACTTTGAAAAATTCCTGGTACCACATGGTTTCCTGAGCACTGGCTAGAAATAATCCCTTAATACTGCCTAGTGTGGTCCAAATAATTACAATAATAATAAAACCTTATTTTATATTAGAATATATAACTTTTAACTTTCCTTTTAATTATAAAAGCTAGCCTCTTCTAATTCTGTGACTAACATTTGAGAAATAGGACCATTTTTTATTTCATGCAATACCAATATACTCATGCATGATATCCTTTATAAGCAAAGTTGACTTTTGAAAATTATTACTAAGAATTAGATATGCCCTAGACTTTCCCTAAAATTATGTTTTGTAAAAGTTTTTCTAGTTCTGATGCTATTAACTGGTATTTTAAATTTCATTCTCTAGGATAGAATCAGGAAAAGCTGGCTGTTTCTCTCCTAAAATCAGCCGTAAAGAAAAGGTCCGAAGATCTCTTCGTTTGAAATTTAGTCTAGGGAGAAGTAGCAAAGACGTAAGTATCTTTCATGATTCCCTGGTGTGTATTTATACTTTCTTTTTGTTCAAGGATATGTCTAATTTCACTTTCTTCCCCTTTTGTTGGCTATTTTAAAAAAATTCTTTTTCATTTAAACACCTGAAATTATCTTTAGAATTTTTGTTTTTCCCCTAAATATGATCCTCTGGTTTAGACATCATTTGTTATGCTTGCTTCCGCAATGCATACACTAAAAAGAAGTCATGTGTTGTACTTAAGTCTTCCCAGTTTTTTTCTCGTGCCCAGAATTGTTTCCTGACAGTGTGACCTGTAAAAGATCATTCTTCACTGTCACTCTTTGTTCAGCCCTCCACCTCTCGGAACCACACTTCTTCCTGCAGTTTTCACCATGTCAATTATGGCAACTCATTCTTTCAACAGTTAGTCCCAAAACTGTGCAGACATTTTTTCAGTTCCTCGCTTTCTTCCCCATGCCTTTTATAAGCCATTAGAAAATCCTGCTTAACTTCTACTTTGAGAGTATATGACCAGTTCTTAGCAGTACCACACTTGTAACTTAACTGTGTTCATTTTCCCTTTTTGTGCAGATTGAGTGTTCTGTGGTAAATAGACACGAAAATGTGGGTCGACGACTTGCAAATCAGCAAAGTTTAAAAAACAGAATTGAATCTGTAAAAACGGGTCTACTTTTTAGCCCCGATATTGATGAAAGATTAACAAAGAAAGGTACATTTGCATGATAATGTAAGAACTCTAATCCCAGTGCCTATTTCGTTTCCATTTTTGATATTTAGAATTCTAGTCATTAAAAATTTATGCTTGAGTGGTGAAAGTATTTGATTTGCAGTGTGTAAATAGAGGATATTATGTGAATAAGAAGAGGATACTTAGAAATGTAAATGTGAAATGTTTCACATTTTATATTTAAGTTTTATATTTTGAGATAAATCTTTACATTGTGATGAAATACTTAGGACTGGGGCCAGAGTAATTGTGTGGGTAGGGCATTTTCTTTGCATATGGGGGAACCCAGGTTCAATTTCCAGAATTCCATATGGTCCCCCAAACCTGCCAGGAATAATTTAGTGCAGAGCCAGGAGTAACCCCTGAGCACTGCTGGGTGTTCAGGTGTTGATTCCCCCCACCCCGCCCCCCAGAAAAGAAAATCCACCTTAGTACTATCATATATCATGTGTTAGGATAATACTGCAGAAAAGATGTCAACTGTGAGTTATTAAAACTATTAAACTGCTTCATTTTAGGTTCGAAAAAGATGAGTAAATCTGAGGAAAACCTACTGACCCCAGAGCGACTAGATGGAACAAGTTGCCGGATGTCTTGGACAGGACCTAGCAATTCAAGTTTTCGAGAAATAGTTACAAAGGAAGCTTCTCCAGTAGAGAGAAATTTTGAGGTGCAAATCTCTCCTCTGGAACCTGGTATTGTGGTTAGAAAGTCATCTGTTGTTTCATATGAACTCACCCCTTCTGATGTACACAATAAGCGTAGTGACAATGAAAGTGGAAGTTCTCTTTGTGGAGATGAGAGCAATTTGACCAGAGAGACTTTGGAAAAAATTCAGAAAGCATTTTCTGAATCTGGAAGTAATCTGCATTCATTGATGGGTCACAGGCAGTTACCGATTGCTAGTGTCGGGGGCGTTCAGTTAAGTGAAGCATCTTCAGCATCTAGCCCAGAGAAAAACCTATCTGAAACTAATGATTTGACTGTTGTAGAATCAGATGAACACCACCCTAGTAATAACGAGAGCAGTTTCTCAGAGAGGCCCTTTTCACCACATCAGACTCAAAAGTTGGCTGCAGAATTAACTATCAGATGCCACTCCAATCAGAAGACAGAGCTTGAAGAAAACATCCACTCAAATGTAGCCAATGATTCTGTCAGCAAACAATTCTCTAGTGATGAACCAAAAGAGAAGCAGCAGTCCCCAAAGGACAAGCTAAATGCTGAATTCAAGCCGGATGAGGATGTGATTGGGGAGGATTTACTCAAGTGCCTCACTTCTCAGGAGGCTGAGGACGCAGCTCCCACCACTTCTTCGGAGCTGATTACTTGTGCGAGCACAGACTTGTCTGAAGCTAGGCCTGTGAGAATTGCTGCACAGCCCCTGGTAGAAATAAGTGAAAAAATGGTCCCTGAAAGTTTACAGATGACACAGCACGCAAGGGTTTCAGACCATATCCAGTGGTTTAACAAACTTTCTTTAAATGAACCGAACAGGACAAAAATCAAGTCACCTCTTAAATTTCAGCGTACCCCTGTCCGTCAGTCTGTTAGAAGAATCAACTCTTTATTGGAATACAACAGGCAACCTGTAAGGCGTAAATTGTCAACTCGAGGTGAAGCGCCATCTCCTCTGCTTAAAGCAGTGAGCTATGAAAGTGCTCTTTCCTCCTGTCCAGAAGGGGCCTTGAAAGGTTCTTCTGTTTCATGCAGCAAGTCAGGTCTTGAAAAGCAGAAGACTGTAGCCCATGAACAGTCGAATATTGTTGCGATTTCAAAGGCAAGCATGGAATTCGCTTGTCCATCTTTCTCAAAGATAAAGAGGCATCCGGACTCTGTGAACATGTCTCTTGGGTTTTCCAGAGTTCGTAAGCAGGACATCCTAGCTGATGGTCAAGTTAAAGTTCCGTTGGATGATCTAACTAATACGAGCTTTAATCTGGGGGTAAACAACCAGGTCAGTAGGAAGCCTTCAGAAAGAGAAAGGGTGTGGTACAAAGGTTCTCCCAAAAATCCTATTGGAAAAACTCAACTATTACCAACAAGTAAACCTGTAGATTTGTAATTAGATTATTTTTTAATCTGGTTAATGTAAATAAGTAATCTGTGTTAACGATTTGTAGGAAGATTTATGTGTTAGTTGGTAGTTTGGAATGATTATGTAGTAGACTTAATTTTGCTGCACAAGCAACATGAATTCTTATGCTTGTACATGCCCCCCCCCCATAATGATAGCAGTATTTAAACTATATTATTGTGATTTCCAGGCAGAGCTTTTACTTGTTAAAGAAACAACTAGATTTGTAAACATTGTGTAATATGTTTTATGACTTTAAGGGTGAAAGGGAGAGTGGAATGAGTTGTGCCTATTTTCTGTTTTCTAAATGATAGTTTTCTACAAGAAATTTTGATATGAAAAGGGAAGAGACAACAGCCTAATGATGTTTTCTAAAATATATATGTGGTGCTAGGGACCAAACAATTGACCTCACATATGCACACCTTGCCCTTCACTACTGAAGTACATACAGCCAAATCTTAATTTTGCATTTTAGTAATGTTTGTTATCTTTACCAGAATTCCTAAAAACTCATGTACTTCAGTAACAACTTAGCGTGTTTTTCATACCGTAAGACGCAACTTCCCCTCCCCCCCCCCCCCAAAAGTGCATCTTATGGAGCAAATCCTGCCTGGAGCTGAAGTCTGAGTGCAGGGGAGGAGAGCATCTGAAAACTGTGCTGCTTATGGTCAGGTGCATCTTAGACAAAAAAATATGGTAAGTCTATTTGAAACAGTTATTAGGTTTACATTACCTGTAGGTGTATAGAATGTGTTCATTTGAACGAAGAATAATGTCAAATCATGTCAAGGCAGAATAACGACTTGAAGACTCGTAGGATGATTTTGCAGAAGTGATAGCGATTGATGACTTTTAAGCCATGTTATTGTTTAAGTTAATTTGCACAAATTTGTGTTTGGTCCAATATAAAATTCGAAAGTTTTTAAAGGAGGAAATTAAACTTGACTAGTTTTAATCACAGTGATGTCTTCTATGTGGATGCTTGGTCTTGATTTTAGAAATGGTTGATATACCTCTGTACATTTAACTTGATTTCTTCGGCTTTGGACTTCATGAAAGCTTGTGATAATTTTGTCTTGTATGTAAATTATTTATTGGCATAGACATTAAAAATAACATTTGGAAAATTACTTGCCTGAGAATTTAATGAAATTGAGTTTCTTTTGAATTTTACTCAGTCAAATCTAAATTTACATTTTACGTTATTAGAAATTGTTCTTTTCCTTCCTTTGCTACTTTTATTACTGTGATAACCGGATTAACATGTTCGTTTTTGGTGCTCCCCAGGGTCATATGTCTGATTGTGGTGCTCACACTTACTTGCCAGATGTACTGTGACTCAAACTTCTGGCCAGAATTGGGATGCTCTGGAGGTGCTGTGGAGATTGCACCCTCTGTTGTGACACCATGGGTCCCACACAGACATCAAAGTTGCCAGGATCATTCTCAGTACATGTGGATAGATAGCACTAGGCAGACTCGTGGCCTCATTCTTTTTTTTTGGTTTTGGCGCCACACCTGGCAGCACTGAGGGACTACTCCTGGCTCTGTGCTCAGAAATAGCTCCTGGCAGGCTCAGGACCATATAGAGTGCTGGGGATTTGAACCCAGGCTGGCTACGTGCAAGTCAGATGCCATACCTGCTGTGTTATCCTGGCCCCGTCATGGCAAGTGCTCTGCCAGTGATCAATCTCCAGGACCTTGGAAATAGCATCTTTACAGAAAGGATACCAGCAGAAGAACTAGAAAAGGGATCGGTATAACTGCAACTATAAAATTGGGACTTTAATACTGTAAACTGATACTTGAAAATTTTTAAATAAAGGATACATCCTAGGTTTTAGAGGAAGAAATGTACAGGTAAGTTCAGCTGCAGTGGTTTGTAGATCTGTTTGCATGGTAGAGAAGGGAAATGTTCCGGGCTGGATTCATAGTTCAAAAGATTCGGTACATGTTTTGTGATCAGAAAAACCGTGCTTGATCCCCAGCTTGCATGGCCCCAGCACAAGCGGCTGTGGGTCCCGAAATGTCTGGATGTTGAGGCAGCATAGAATGACTTTACACACCTACTCACACCAGACGTGTGTGTGGGGGGGGGTGAATGAGTTTTTAGTCATTAGATGTTTGCTTTACCAAATTTCAGATGGCACTACATCCTCAATTTCCTGTTTCTATTTGATTACCTATTTTAAGGCTATAGAACTGTATTGGGGCAAGAGATAGTGTAAGGGTTATGGGACTTGCCTCACATGAAGTTGGCTCCAGTTTGATACCTGACACGTGATCCTTCAAGCTCTTCTCATTGTGGCCTCACTCCAAACTCTTGTGGAAATGGGTCTATCTGATACAAGAAACACATATCATAGAGTCCAGATACTCATTTTCCAATGCTTCTGATAACATTTTTAAACTACTTTTTAACTTCAAAATACATTTTAGTTTATATTATGCATGATATTGAATTAGAAGACAATTCTTTGAGGCATTTAGATTGAATTCAAATACCTAACTTGTTGGATTTTCTTTTTTGGGGGGGGGCACACCCAGTGGTGCTCAAGGGTTACTCCTGGCTCTGTGCTCAGAAATACTCCTGATAGGCTCTGGGCACCATATGGGATGTCGAGGATCAAACCCAGGTTCCTCCTGGTTTAGCCGCTTGCAGGCAAATGCCCCTCTGCTGTGCAGTTCCAGCCCCATTGTTGGATTTTCTAAGATGCATCAATGGTATATTAAAAGGGGCAATCTACACACATGGCACATCAATTTTTTTGTTTGCTGAAGGCTGCACTACAGAGTACAGTATGAAAGTGAAAAATTCAAGCTTGAAGGTACAGTAATTAGAGAAAAAAAGAACTTTAAGAGCTGGTTAATTGTACAAAATGGAAATGATGTTAGTTGAAGGAAGACAATATGCTGATGATATGTGGGCATGTGTTATAGCTTTGGAGATGTAAGAATAATAAAGATCTAATATAAATTAGCTGATTGGCAACACTATAGTCACTAAGAATTTATTGTGGGTTTGCTTAGTGTCAAGCCCACGCTAGTATAAGTGTTTCACTGATTTTTTTTTTATTCCAACACTGATTTTCCTGGTTGTCCCAACAGTCTATCCTACCAGTGTGACCATCTCCACCAGTGTCCCCAGTCTCTCACCCACCACCCAGCCTGAATTCTTATTTATTATAACACAAAGACAGATTGAATTATCAGGACATTTACAGAAGAGTCTGTAGTCATTGTGCTTAAAAGAGTGTACCGAAGTCATTGAGGAGTAGTCATAATGTAGTAGTTAGTGCTATTGGGCCTTTTATCTTCTATCTTATCTACCTCCTGTCTATCTTGATCTATAATCTACCTCCTATCTCCTATCATCAATCAATCTTATCAGGACGTCTATCCCTGACATGAGGCATTTAGGAGAAAACTAGGGCTCTGCTTTGAATGCAGAGGGCTAGGTTCAAATACAAACACACACACACACACACACACACACACACACGCTTAGTGCAAACAAAGAAAGCCACAAAACAAGCGGGACATGATCAAATCAAAAGCAAGAGTTCCACTTGACCTGTCAGAAGGACGGATGCAGAGGTCGCGAGGGTCCCCTGGGCGGTCGCAGTCGGTGGGGCCGGGCCTGGCCGGAGGTGCCCGTCTCCGGCGTGCAGGCCGGGGACCCGCGTCCACCTGCCGAGGGCGGGCCGGGGCGGGGCCGGGAGGATGCTGGAGGCGACGCAAGCGCCATCGGACCCGCCCGGTGACTCCTCCCGGCCCACCCGAGCCAGGACGACGCTGCAGGCAGGAGCGCCCAGCGCCTGGTGAGTCCCCTGCGTCCACCCGGGGTCTGGGATAGGGGCGCAGGCAGGCCAAGCCGGACAAAGGCTGGAGGGGAGGTCCATCCTGCCGGGCCATCTGGGGATGGAGTCTGGGGGCCAGGGGTGTCCTGGTCCCTGTGGGTCCCTGTGGATTTGGTTTCTGGGTGGCTGGGGCAGAAGGACCCCTGCCATCTGCTTTGAGCCTGGACAGGAGTGATGGAGACTGCTGGAGAGGCTTCTTATTATATCTAATAGGCGTTATAATAACATAACCTATTATAGAATATATCTAGTAATAGGTTCATATACTATATGATCACATATCGATATAATAGATTATATAATGATACCCACTATTACCATATCTTGGGCTGTGTGGGGAACAAGGTTTTCTTAGAACTCAGATACAGCCTTCTTCAAAAAAATAAGATGATTTATGATGTGATTTAATACTAAGGGATATACATATGTCAGTTGTTGGTGAGAAATTGCACCCCCTACTCTTTCTTTGCACAGTAAATTGAGGAAAAAGGGGTTTCCTGGAAGCCTGCCTCTTAGATCGCCTACGCAGCTGCAGAGAAGCAGAAATAGTGGTTCCGGTCTCCTGCAGGCATTTAGTGCCATAGAAACCAGCATTGAGAGCAGGCTGTTTGCTTCCAGGTTGATTTGCTTCCTATTCTTCACCTGTTTTGTTTTCCCTGTCACTTGCCCAGCCGTGCCAGTTTTAACCTCCAGCACTGAATGGCACTCTGGCCGGCATCTTTGATGCCACGTAAGGCTCAAGGGTCTGTGGTGGCTTTGCATTCTGGCTTCTTACACACACACACACACACACACACACACACACACACACACACACACACACATACTTCTCAAGGGCCTGTGGTGGCTTTACATCCTGGCTTCTTACACACACACACACACATCTACACACACACACCACACCACACACACACACACACGCACACACACACACACACACACACACACACAAGAGATTTCAGGGCAGGCCCCAGCTGAGTCGGGTCTGGAGCTCCTATGTTAGCTATTGGCTTAAATATTCCCTTTTGTTTGGTTGGTTGGTGTTGGTGTTGGTGTTTCCTGGGAATGGGGGTTGGACCATGTTCAGGGCTTATGCCTGACTCTGCTTTCAGAGTTCGCTCCAGGCAGTGCCAGAGTTGGGGGGGCCATATGCAGTTTCAGAAATCGAACCTGGGCTTGCTACATAGAAGCTAAGTGTTCCAACCAATGTCCCAATACCCTGGCTCTCCTTGCTCTGTTATACTTGGTCTGCGTCATGCCTTCCTCAAGTCTGAGGAAACTACAGGTCTCACCTGTCTTCCTTTCCCAAATTTGTTGTCAGATTTCTACACTTTGAGAGGGCAAAGAAGTGGGATTTGACACTGCAGAATTTTCAGAGTCAGATGAAAATCATTGCAAGTTTCTTTCATTTTATTTTATTTCTTAAAAAACCTTCCCACAACTGGATGCCTGAAGTAAAATAAACACTTGTGGGAATGGTCATCGCTGTCCCATATTGGTACACTTTGAAATTGTCTCCTGACTGAGTGAAATGAGTCAGAGGGAGATGGAGAGACAGAATAATCTCACTCATCTGTGGGATATACAAAAAAACAAAAGAGTATGGTAATAATATCCAGAGATAATAGAGATGAAGGCCAGGAGGACCAGCTCATAGTAGGAAGCTTTCCACAAGGGGGAGTGAAGGCAGTTAGACTGAAGAAGGGTCCACTATGACAACAGTAGTTGGAACTTATTGAAACTGGTCACTCTGGACAAGAGCTGGGTGCTGAAAGGGATAAAGTGATAGGCATGGTACCCTTTTATTAACAATAGTGCAGAGCAGACTGAGAAAAAATAAGGGAAGGAGAGAGTGAGAGAGAAAGAGAAAGAGAAAGAGAGATAAAGAGAAAGAGAGAGAGAGAGAGAGAGAGAGAGAGAGAGAGAGAGAGAGAGAGAATGCCTGTGCCAGATACATACGGTGGGGTTAGAGGAAAACTGGGGACATTGGTGGCATGAAATGCATTGGTGAAGGGTGATGTACATTCTGCGAATGAAACTCAATCATGAACAAATTTGTATCTATAGTGCTTAAAGTAATTTAAAATAAAAGGATACTGAAATAACTTCTGGAGCGGTTGCAGATTGCCTCTGCACACTTACCAACTGTGATCCATCAATATATTTAGCTTTTTTTTTTTTCAGGATAAAAATGGTTTCCAGGATGATATCCATCACACTTTTTGGCCTCGGGTTCTGCCTGACATGTGCGTGCCTGCCAGCTTCTGCATATAGTCCTCGGACCCCTGACCGGGTCTCAGAAACAGATATCCAGAGACTGCTTCATGGCGTAATGGAGCAGTTGGGCATTGCCAGACCTCGAGTGGAGTATCCAGCCCACCAGGCCTTGAATGTTGTGGGCCCACAGAGCATCGAAGGTACTTGCTGTATTTTGCCACCTTGAAATTTCCAATCGCTTTTGAAATTATTTATGCTCCATTTTCTCCCCTTGCTTTTCCTTTCTCAACATCCCACACACCACTTACTGTCTGTAAACCATTCATAGGAGAACATAAGGTCTTTCAAGACCCCCTGTTCACAGATTTGACAGGGATGTTGGCATAGCCTGATTCTTGACTATTGAGTATATGAAAGAACATCTGGTCTTAGCCCCACATCAAAATAAGGCCTGAGACCCCATGTATTCTTTCAGATGGATCTTTCAGAGATTGTATTTCCCAGTTGGCTGCCTCTTTGAATCACTGCCAGCTTTATTTACAAAGGTTTTTCAAAAGTTGGATCTGCAGAATATGGTTTGATTCTTAGGGGTAATGCTATTAATGTCCAAGAGGTAAGTGAAGAGATATTGAGAGTGGGAGTTTAACTATGTCAAAAGCTTTTAGAATTATATTTCAAAATATAACAAATACTATATAGTTCAAAGGTAATAAGACCATTTCCTTTGATTTTTTTCTTTGATTTTTTATCTAAGTTTTTAACTATGGGCTATCATATTTTTCTTAAAAAGTGATTTTTGAGGTAGGGCATTTGCCTTACATGCAAAAGGACGGTGGTTCAAATCCTGGCATCCCATATGGTCCCCCGAGCCTGCCAGGAGTGATTTCTGAGCGTAGAGCCAGGAGGAAGCCCTGAGCGCTGCCAGGTGTGACCAAAAACAAACAAACAAAAAAAAGGGGTGATTTTTGGAGAGATAGTAGAGCAGATAAGGTACTTCTAACTCCTGGCATCTCATATGGTCCCCCAAGCACTACCAGGAGTAAGCCCTGAGCATACCTGAGTGTTGACTCCAAAGAAGCAAAGTTTTTTAAAGTTTTACAAAGTATTGCTTTGTTTTATGATTTTGTTATAGACAAAAATTTAAATTTAGCACTTAAGAAGTGGTAGTGAGCCGCCAGTTTATTCTCCTGCATTGTTCTAAATGCAGTTTCTAAATGATCTCTGGATTAATGAGTTAGAGCCCTAATGCTGTAGCATGTTTTATTTAGTTTAAATTCAAGAGGACGCTTTCGACGGTTTACTGTACAAGTGTGTTCTAAGGAAAACATGCATTCTTTCCCCAGTCCCTATAAATTGCTGATGTGAACTTCAGCTTGATTTTATGCTTTCTTTACAATGTTCAGTGTCCTCAAGTCCAAGGAAGGTCGTGAGTGGTGTTGACACATAAATTGACATAAATCCTATTAGGATTTGTTGTTTCTCCACTTTTAAGTCATCACATAAAAGTTATCTCGGGATTATTGTCTATTTAGAGCTGATTTTAGGAAATGATTTGCACGGATGATTAGAATCAGCAAGTCTGCAAATCTAGCATAGAGCTTGAATCAAAAATTAGGTGGGGCTTCCTGCAACCTTTTGGGGAGAGGTTTTATCTTTCCCATCACCTGCCGTCTACATTTATTTTTCCCAAGATCACCTGTTCTGTTTTGAAGCAGCTATTTTGAGATAACAAATATTTGCTCTTTGAATGTTGTAAGAGCTTGCTTAGTCATCTGGCTGTTGTGATGGAAAAGGATTTTCTAGTTTCCATTAATACCCAAGGCATAATGAACAGTGTAGAAAAAGCAAACAGTAACTTTCTGGACACCAAAAGCCTGTGTTTATCCACCACTTCCATTTCATTATTGGCTATCCACCTATTTATCATCATGTTTTGCCAGTCATGATGCAGGAGGCAGGGACAGCACCGCTTTAAAGATTCCTAGTTTAGGGGCCGAGCGATAGCACAGCAGTAGGGCGTTTGCCTTGCATGCAGCTGACCCAGGACGAACCTGGGTTTGATTCCCACCATCCCATAGGGTCCCCAAGCCTGCCAGGAGCAACTTCTGAGTGCAGAGCCAGGAGCACTGCCTGAGCACTGCCAGTTGTGGCCAAAAAAACAAAACAAAACAAAACAGAACAAAACAAAACAAAACGAAGATTCCCAGTCTGGGATGAAAAAAGGGTGGAGAGGTGGACAGGCATTTTAGCAGTTATTAGATAAACAGTCATTTTATGACCATATGGTGAGTTTATTTTGCTTGGTAGTAGATAGGAATGGCTATTCAGAAATGGTTATTTGTAAATGTAGCATTTGGGGGAATATTCATCAGGAAATAGCTAGTGAAAATGCAAGCTCTCAAAAAGTTTGGGTGAAGAGAAGACTGTTCAGAATCAAAAACTATTTTCACATATTTCTTGCAGTTTTATTAAGGCATGGCCATATTCCATTTCTTCTTCTTTAAAAATAATTTCTAATTTTTGTTGTTGTTTTGTTTTGGGGCCATACCCAGCTATGCTCAGGGCTTATTCCTGGCTCTACACTCAGGGATCGAATTATTTCCGGTGGGATCAGTGAACCATATGTGATGCCAGGGATTTAATTTAGGCCTGCCTCGTGTAAGGCAAGTATTCTACCTGCACTCTATCTCTCTGGCTTCTTCTTCTCTTTTTATCTGTGTAAGAGCTTAGTATTGGTTGTGTGACCTTTCTTATACTGTGTAGCCACAATATTGATCTCTTACACAGATAAAAGATTTGATCTCTGGCACCTGAGGGTGATCACCGAGTATGGAGCTAGGAGTAAGCCTGATGCATTGTCAGGTGTGGTCCAAAAACCAATAAGAAAGAAAGAAACTTCTGAGCATTGCCATGTGTGGCCCAAAACACAAACAAAAAAATAATTTTTTTATTTGTGTTCTATGGTTCTGTTGAAAAAGAAATAAAAATGGGGATGAGCCCCTGTGTAGAAGCTGTGGATTTCAATTTAAAAGAAGGAAGAAAGAAAAAGAAAGAACAAAACCACACCAAATTAAAAAAAAAATAGAAGGGGGTCTGGTGTGGCAAGTTATTTTTTAGGTTTCTTTTTTGTTTTGTGCATAGGCACAGTAATTGGGGAAATTAGAAAGGAAATTCCCTTGGCCTAAGAGATACAGTGCTTCTCCACCCTTGAAGCATACTGTTATGGGATCAACTACAGGCTCCGACCATGCTCAATATTGAACCCTGAGATTTTTTAATGGTGCCAGGAAATATTCTGGCCAGTTTGGTTGTCAAGGTCAGTCTTCTATACACCTGTCTTTTATTCAGCAATGTCTCAGCTAAGAAGTCAGGCAGGTAGAGGGCTAGGCAATTATTTTTCTCCTCTATAACTTTCAGTTGCTTATTTTACTTATTTCATTAAAAAATTATTCCCTCCCTTGATTCTAGTCACTACAAAATAACCACTACATAGAGGAAAAGGGGAGGAACATGTCAGTTATTGTAGAGTCTATGTTGAGAGCTGCCTGATGAAGAAAACAGTTTAGAGCGGCTAAGATATTAGCTGCTTTTCCCGGACAGGTTCAAATTATGTGCAGCTGCTATGGACAGGTGATTCTCAGTGGAGGACATGTTTATGTTAATATATTAATTTCATATTTATATTAATTAACACAATTATGCACATATAAACATAAACACATAAATATATTAATGTATACCATACACTAATTGATTAGTTATTAATTGTCAATTAATATATTTGTGTATTAATATATTTAAATAATACACTGATCCATATTTATATACTATTAATAATTAACCATTTAAACAATATATTATTATTTTTAATATATTTATTTATACAATTTGATTACAAACATGATTGTAGTTGGATTTCAGTCAAATAAAGAACACCCCCCCTTCACCAATGCAACATTCTCATCATCAGTGCCCCAAATCTCCCACCTCCCTACCCACCTGCCTGTATTTGAGACAGACTTTCTACTTCCCTCATTCATTAAACAATATAATCAATCAATAATTAGTAATATTATTGATGTTATATTAATATGATTATTTATATTATTTGTTGGTTATATTATATTAATTATGTGTCAGAGTTCTGTCTTTGGTTTCCTAACTCCTCTACGAAGCCAAGCCTGGACCTCATCTAGACGACTGCTATACATAGGGTTACTGCAGTAAGAATTTCTCCCAGTCCAAAGTTCTTTCTAATTCCTTCTTGACTTAATCAAAAATTCTCTTAAACTTCACTTTCTCAGCCTACTTTCCTTTCACATCACTTTTCTCCAAATACCTGTCCCAGGGCCCCTGTGCACCTTTGTGTCTAGTTTGGAATTTTAAAATTGCTTGCTAGCTGATCTTCCTGCTTCTTGATTTGCTTCCTTTCAAATTCATCTCCCTGGGAAAGGCGAAGTTAACAAAATAATTCTTAGGGGCCAGAAAGATAGTCAAGTGGTAGGGAGCTTTTCTTGCACGTGGCTGACCAGGGTTCTATCTTTGGCATCCCATATGGCTTCCTGAGTACAGCCAGAACTAATTCCTGAGTGCAAAGCCAGGAGTAACCCATGACAATTGCCGGGTATGGTTCAAAAACCAAAAATAAATAAATAAATTTCAAAATGTGACATCAATTCTTAGGGCCAAGGCTATAGCTAAGGTGCTTACATTACACACAGTAAACCTGCTTTAATACCCTGGGCCATCTATGGTCCACTGAGCACTGCCAGGAATGATTTTTGAGCACAGAGCCAGGAGTAAGTTCTGAGAACAGCTGAGTGCAGTTCCAAAACCAAAAGCAAATAAATAAAATTTTGTAAAAATATTAAAAAATTTCAGTTAGGGGTTGGAGCAATAGCCTGTACAGAGGGAGGGCGTTTGCTTTGCACACAGCCAACCCAGGATGGACAGTGGTTCTAATCCCAGCATCCCAGGAGCGATTTCTGAGCACAGAGCCCTGACCATTGTGCCTTCCCCCCAAAATATTTTTTTTCAATTAGACTTTAGGCATGTTGTTACAATAATGTTAACATTTCTGGCTCTAGTGTACACAGTTACTGGATTTTGCCACCACCAAAGTGTGTACAACCCTCTGCCTCTTTCCTTCTGTCACTTACTATTTGCCTCTCGCCTTTCCCTCCCCAATCTCCCCACTAAACTTCAAACTTAGAGCTTTAGGGGCTTGGCATGTAGCAGTGGTAGAGAACACACTCTGCCTTATGAGGTCCTGAGTTCAATACATTCACTCCAAAGAATTAAGGTATCCTCCAGCCTGTCCTGCCTGAGCACCCAAACCATTAGGCAACACAGCATAGCCCTGCAATCAAGGGTAGCCCCAAGGCCCCTGAGCACATGGGGAGATACCCAATAAAATTCCAAATAAATAAAAGCTTGGGGCCCGAGCAGTGGTGCAGGCAGTAGGGTGTTTGCCTTGCATGAGCTAACCTAGGACTGTAGTTTGACCCCTCAGAGTCCCATATGGTTCCCCAAGCCAGGACCTATTTCTGAGAGCATAGACAGGGATAACCTCTGAGTGTCACTGGGTGTGGCCCAAAAACAAAACCAAAAATAAATAAAAGCTTGCATCAAATCAATATCACATTCATGCCTTACTTTGCGCGTAGATAAAAATTAAGCCAGGGCTTCATACAATCAAAGCAAGCATTTATCTGTTGAGCTAAACCACCAGCCCCCACAAAACACTTATTGGCCAGGGAGCTGACTCAGTAGCAAAGTGTATGTCTTGGGTACCCAGTACTGCAAAAATAAACCTGCAGAAGACCAATGTGTGGGCCTGAGAGATAGTATAGAAGATAAGGCACTTGCCTTTTACATGTAGATCAGTCTTTGACAACCTACGCACCTGGTTCTTCTGGGCCCACCAGAAATGATTCCTGAGCTCAAATAGAAGTTATGCCCTGAATATTGCTGGGTGTGAACCCAAACACCAAACCAAACCCCCCAAACGAAGCCCTCTGCCCCTATCTGAGGAAACATATCTCGTGGCCCCCTCCCACCTACACCCTCCTCTTTGGGTCCTTCTTCAAAGCTGCCCAATTTCAGGCTCACAGATGGCTCCACTCACAATCACTTGCTTCCATTTTTCTGTTAATGTCCTTAAGCTTTCTTATAAAGCTCCGTAGTATTTTTTGGTAATTTATAATTAAGGTTTGTTTTCTTGTCGGCCCAATATGGGGCAATGAAATCCCATCTGTTTCTCTTTATTGCTTAATACCGAACCGAATCGTGGCTCAGTAAATATTTGATGAGTACCAAGGGAAAATAAACACATTTGGAGGTAACAGGTCTGAAAATTCTATTTGAGACTTGGATCGAAGGCTTGTTCACTTTCAGCACAAGAAAAATATTCCATTAGTCTTCTATGGCTTTATTTTATTCTTGATTTTGCTTTGGGCCATACCTGGCGTGCTGGGAAACCATACAGGTTTGAGTTTGATCCCCAGACCTACCATAGGTACTCAGTCTGTTGAAATGTCTCCAACTCTTCTATTCAAAAACCAGTGAAATGGGTCTAGGAAAAGTCTCTGGACTCCACAGTGCATAGACTTTGGCAATTCTAAAACCAAACCATCAAGGGATATACCATATTAGAAGGGAGTGAGTGGTAAAAGGACCCTAAAACCTGTTAAGCGGCATCCTCAGTAATTACTCCCAGTGGTCACTGGGTGCAAGTATTTGCCAGAAGCATCCAGAGGCTTACAAGTTACTTTTTTTTTTTTTTTTTTTTTTTTTTGGTTTTTGGGCCACACCCGGCGGTGCTCAGGGGTTACTCCTGGCTGTCTGCTCAGAAATAGCTCCTGGCAGGCACGGGGGACCATATGGGACACCGGGATTCGAACCAATCACCTTTGGTCCTGGATTGGCTGTTTGCAAGGCAAACGCCGCTGTGCTATCTCTCCGGGCCCTACAAGTTACTTTTTTACTTCTCCAAAAAGGTACCTTTTACGTGACTTGAATACAGTATCAAAGTATTGAATACATGATAAAAGCTCACAGTAAAAAAAAAAAAAATACAAGTAGAGACCAACCTGTTTCAGCAGAGAAGAAAACATACACTGGGGTGGTAAGGAAAACCGGATGGTGACTTTCCCATGCTTTCTACCAGCTGTGTGAGATTTTGCACCTTTTTGAGCCTAATTTTTATTTATGTGGCAAGTGGGGCCCACAGAGGCCTGTCTGTCGGGCAGTGTATGGTGCCGTTAGCAGCTGAGTCACAGGCCTTCCTTGGCCCATCTTTGAACTCTTGACAGCACTGTTTTCAGTCTCTCCTCTTTTCACAATTTTTGTCCACTTGTCTACTTTGAAGTACAATGTAGATAAGCCACTTTGCATTGGCCCCAAGCTCAGAGTTGCTCACGGAACCCTATGGCATGTAAGTGACTGCTCTTGCTATATCACCCACAGAAATCCAGAGGGCACCAACTATTCAAGGGATTCATTTTGAAACTGATTTGTTATGTGATGGTGAATTTTTGAGGGTTAGAATAGACTTTGAGTCTATTAGTCAAAAACAAAAACCAGCTTTTGTTTTCAGTTTTGTTTTCAAGTCTGTTTCCAAGCTTGCTTTTGTTTTCAGAAAGCCAACATCCTGAGATAAAGTTCTCATTGGCACTGGTTCTGATGTTTAGCTTTGTGACAAGCCTCTGACTTAGAAATTCATCCACTTTGGAATTTGAGGGTTTCAAATCATTTTAAACCTGCATTTTCTAACATAAATTTGCAAGCTTTGCTTATCGAATTGACTCTTTATAACTTTTTGTTTCAAAATAAAGGCAGTCAATACTATTTTCTCTAGAGGTGAGGGGGCTGCCAAGAAGTGGTTGGAAAGCCTAGGGAGACTTCAGACAATTCCTTCCTCCCTCCCTCCCTCCCTCCCTCCCTCCCTCCCTCCCTCCCTTCTTTCCTTCCTTCCTTCCTTCCTTCCTTCCTTCCTTCCTTCCTTCCTTCCTTCCTTCCTTCCTTCCTTCCTTCCTTTTTTCCTTCCTTCCTTCCTCCCTCCCTCCCTCCCTCCCTTCCTTCCTTCCTTCCTTCCTTCATTCCTTCCTTTCTCCTTTCCTTCCTTCCTCACTCCCTTCCTCCCTCCCTCCCTCCCTTCCTTCCTCCCTCCCTCCCTTCCTTCCTTCCTCACTCCCTTCCTTCCTTCCTCCCTCCCTCCCTTCCTTCCTCCCTTCCTTCCTTCCTCCCTCCCTCCCTTTCTCCCTCCCTCCCTTCCTTCTTCCTACCTTCCTCCCTCCCTCCCTCCCTTCTTCCCTCCTTCCTTCCTCCCTCCATTCCTCCCTCCCTTCCTCCCTCCCTTCCTCCCTCCCTTCCTCCCTCCCTCCCTTCCTTCCTCTCTTCCTTCCTTCCTTCCTTCCTTCCTTCCTTCCTTCCTTCCTCCCTCCCTCCCTCCCTCCCTCCTTCCCTCCCTCCCTTCCCTCCCTCCCACATCTGGAATCATTCCTGATGATAATGATCATTAGAATCATGTGGGATGCCTGATATTGAACTTGGGTTGGCTGTATACAAGGCAAATGACCTACCTACTGTACTGTCTTTCCAACTCACTTGATAATATCCAAACCCAACTACAAACATGTTTGTAATCATGGTGCTTAAATAAAGATATTAAAAAAAAAAAAAAAAGATCCATGGGCAAAAATGGAAGCCTATCTTCAGATTCAGAGCAGCCTTTGCCAGCCTTTGGCCTGCAGTACCCACATATTGTCACAAGGTGGAGACAATTGTTTTCCATTTGAAGGTTGGAAGGAAAGAAATGCTGAGCTGGATGGAGCCTTGGGCCTCAATTAGCTTCTGGCCAGACTCCTCACATATTGGATGATAGAATGAGACTAATTCTTTGCCTAGGTATGATAAGTAAAATCAGCTTCTGAGATATTCCCCAGAAGAGGGGGACCTACAAAAACTGTGAATTTCAGAACAACCTTTAGTGACTAGGGTCAGTAGCATGAGACATGTTCTGTGGGGCTGTTAAGGTAGTACCCAAAACTCAGGAACTGAAAAGGTTACTTAGCTTCTTCGTAGTCCACAGAAAAGAGCTCATAAGGCCTGTGTTCTTCGCCTTCTCGCTCACTTCACTTAACCTGATGTCCTCCGATTCCAAGTATTAGGGATGAAATTTCCTTTTTTCTTAAGGGTGAGTTATTTTCCATTGTGTTTTGATCAACTCATCCGTTGTTGGACATTTGGATCATTCCCAGATCTGGGCTGTTGAAATGCAGTGAATATCGGTGTGCCCATACATTTTCAGATTAATATTTTTGTGTATTCTTGGGTAGATACCAAGAAGTCAAATCTTTGGAGCATATGGTAGTTATATTTTCAGTTTTATGAAAAGTCTTCAAAATATAACAAATGGGACTGGAGAAATAGCACAGCAGTAGGGCAGCAGACACAGGGTGGATGGTTGTTCAAATCCTGGCACTCCATATGGCCCCTCCTGCCTGCCAGGAATGATTTCTGAGTGCAGAGCCAGAAGTAACCCCTGAGTGCTGCCAGTTGTGACCCAAGAAACAAAAACAAAACAAAAAACAAAAAAACAAAGTGGCTGAACTGGAGCACATTTCCACAGTGAATGAGGCTCCCCTTTTCTCCACCTCTCACTGGCGACATTTTGATTTTCATTTCCATGATAAGCAGTGATGACAAACATGTTTCCAGGTGTCTGTTGGCCATTTCTGTCTTTTTGGGAGAAGTTTCTCTTCAGTTCCTCTCTCAATGTTTTTGTTTGTTTGTTTTGAGTGTTTTTTTTTGTTTTGTTTTGTTTTTTGGGCCACACCTGGTGACTCTCAGGGGTTATTCCTGGCTATGCACTCAGAAGTCGCTCCTGGCTTCTTGGGGGACCATATGGGACGCCGGGGGATCGAACCGCGGTCCCTCCTAGGCTAGCGCAGGCAAGGCAGGCACCTTACCTCCAGCGCCACCGCGCCGGCATCTCTCAATGTTTTAATGGGGCTGGTTGGTTTTTGATGTGAAGCTCTGTGAGTGCTTTCCGTATCTTGGCTCTTAGCAAATTGTCAGATGTATAGAGTGTGAAGTATTTTCTCCCATTCATTAAGATGTCTTTTAACATTAGCCCTAGTTTCTTTCAACGTGAAGAATTGTTTTGGCTTAATGTAATCTCATTGGTTTATTTTTGCTTTTGTTTTTACTGTCAATGGAGTAGAATTGAAGACACCCCTGAAACTGATATCATGTATTTTATGCATTCATAACATCAGTGTTTACCACTGATGCCTAATCCCTTTGCACTGCCTTTGGTATAAAGAGTGGCCCAGTGTCTTTCTGTTATAGTTTTGCATATGAGTAACTTACTTTTCCAACATTATTTTATCAATCTTACATTATAAAATAAATTAAAAATTGAGCATTGTTTTTCTTTGATCACATGGGACTCTAGTAGAAGTGAACAATTATTATTATTGTTGAGATTATTTGGGGTTTGGAACTACCCCCTCCTCACTCTGTTTTCTGGGGTCACTCTTCAGAGGTGCCCAAGGGAACTCAGAAGTGTTGCAGATTGAACCAGGAGGGTGACTGCATACAAGCAAGTGCCTTACCCCTGTACTGTCTCCTTAGGCCCTCAACTGGTATTTATTTTGTAAATAAATACTGGAAACTAAGAGTCTGAATTGCTAGTTTGTCCTTAGAGTTCTCTATTATTACCTCTGTTCTCAAGGGCAAGCTGAGGTAGGTGTTAACTGAGTGGCCCAGAACTGACCAGCTGAGAAGGATGGGCCCTGAATTCAAAGCAAGGTTTTCACTCTCAGCACTACTGACATTGGGCCAGAGGATTGTAGAGGCTGTTCCCCTGAATTTTGCCCCCTGATGCCAAGAGCATCCTCCCCATCCCCACTGTGCAAGTACCATCTGAGTGTGAACTTTGTCCCCATGTCTGGGGAGAACCCCCGCTCTACGAGTTTAATTTTTTCTGCCACTGCATATTGGGGTCTTTTTAAAGAGAGTAGATGGTCTGCATTATTTACATCTTTAGTTGTTTTTTTTTTTCTTATAAAGTAAAGGTCACTGTGGATGACTTGGAAAATAAACTGTTTAAAATCTTACTGCCTAAGATATACTCACTTGTGACATCTGATATGTTTCTGTTTCTTCTCCTGTGCATATGTGTCTGTAATTTTTGAAATGATATAGTACTTTGGGGAGAGGATGCTCCCAAGCAGTGCTCAAGAGGACCCTGCCAGAGATTCTCAGCCAACCAGGCTTGTGGGTGGTTTAATATATGGGCTTGAGGATATGATGCTCCCTGATTCCTGTAGTGCTGGGGACACGCAGGCCACCTCGCTGGTGCTGGGGACCTCCAGGCTGCACCCAGGTATGTTCAGGGACCACGTCATTCTGGGAACGAGACAATCCAGGTGGGTCACATCGACGCTTGTTAATAACAATAAAGGTAGATATGGGGTGAGAATTGGGAGGAGATAGGGTAGAGCATTGTCTTAGCTGGAACTGTGCCCTAAAGTTGTATGAAGAAAAGAGGGGAGTGTATCTTAAGCCTGGAGTGCGGAACGTGTTATGAGAACAGGCAGAATAATAACTGGTCAGGAATTTCAGTTGGGACACTAGGTGGTGCTATGCGCCCAGGGCAATTCAATATCTTTGGCTGGAGGGATGGAAGGGGTTAAATATAATTGGTCATTAGGTAGGTGATTGGAGTCTCAGATCACACCCATAGACATTCTCTAACTAGCATTTGTCATTATGTACCAATAATCATGAGTTGGCATGGTGGGGGGAGAGCTGATTTTTAAGTTTCTTTTTTTAAATTAAGACACTATGATTTGCAAAGTTATTCCATATAGTTGAGTTTTAGGCATCCAATGTTTCAACACCAGTTCCACGACCAGTTTCCCTCCCATCCCACCACCCAAACTGCCTCCTTGAAAAGCACATTTTTAAACTTGGTGGTTGTACTTTGGATCTCATGCTTTCAATTTTGTTGGTTCAGTAATTCATATATAGAGATATACCACACCTCTACATGATAGTGTGTGCAAGGCACTGCACTCTACTTCTCTTACCTCCCATCTGTCTCTTCTTACTGCTACCCCCGATTCCTCCTTCTCTGTTCTAAATTCTATGATCTAGAGACCATGGGTCTAGGGGTCTAGGGATCTATGATCCCCCTTGGTTCCTTGTATTGCCTTATCTTTTTATTCTAGATACTACAGATAAGTGACAACACGGAGTATTTGTCTTTTTCGTCTGTCCTACTTTGCTTAACATGATACCCTTCAAGTTGCAGTCAATTGCATGGTTTCATCATTCCTTGTAGCTATATAATATTTTATGGTGTGTGTGTATATGTTTGTATGTGTGTTTGTATGTGTATATATGTGTTCATATTACACCTTCATTATCCACATATCTGTTGTTGGATACCTAGGTTGATTCCATATTTTAGCTAAGTACTGCAATGAATAATGGTGTGCATATGTCCTTTCGAATGCATGTTTATGTGTCCTGGGGGTAGATACCCAGTACCATTTGCTGAAGTGATTATATTTTAGATCATGTATTCAGCTCCCTTGTCAAAAATTAGTCAAAAAATAGATCTGATGATTTGTACTTGGGTTTTTGATTTTTGACCTCATTGACCAGAGTTTATCCTTATTCAGTACTATGTTGTTTTGATCATTATAGCTTTAGTTTTATAGTATAGTTTCAAGTTAGGTAATGAGATATCTTCCAATTTCTTATATCTCGGTGTGACTATTGGCTATTCAGGATCTTTACTATTTCACAAAAACTTCTGAAATTATTGACTGTTATAAACTCTTAAAGAATGTCATCTGAATTTTCATGGTGTTTGTATTGAATCTGTATAATAATTTAGGTAGAATAGTCATTTTGACATTGTTGATTCTTCCAATCCATGAACTGAGAATAGTTATCATTAGGTCAGCTTTTATCTCTTTCTTAAATTACATGGAGTTTTCAAGGAATAAATATCTCAAATCTTTTACCAAGTTGATTCCTAGATACTTGGTGTTTTGGGTCACCATTTTAAATGATTAGATTTATTGAATCTATAAAGAATAGATTCTTTTATCACATTCTTTTCTAGTTGTTATCATTATCAGTAACTAGGACTTTAACACATTTTTGTGTGTTGTCTTTGAAACAGGCTACTTTGCTATATTGGTTTACTGTTTCTCGGATTATTTTAGTAATTGATAGTTTTATTGTGATATATTGCACATATTGTCTGATTCATCCTTTCTTGGAAAGCCTAAAACAGATAAAGTTTTGGAAGGAAGCCAGACATTTAGTGGCATTCATAATATTGTCTATGCAGATGTTGAACTTCTAGATAAAAATGCATAAGCTGAAAATTCCATAGATAAACAAAATTAATTCAATACAAATTTTAAATGAAAAACACATAAATAAAATATTCAGTTTGATATCCTTTCATATATTCACATTGCAATCATTTTGAAAGCTTTTATCACTCCCCAAATAAACCCCCTTTCCCTTGTCATCACTCTCAGTTCTCCTGCCTTCTCCGATTGTCTCTTGCCTTCCTGCTTTCCCACATCCTGGCAAACACTCATCCACTTGCTGCCTCATGGATATGCCTTTTCTGGACATTTCACAGAAGCATGCAATAGCTGGCCTTATAGAATAATGCTACTTTCTTTTCTTTTTTTTTTTCTTTTTGCTTTTGGTTTTTGAGCCACACCGTACTCCTGGCTGTGCACTCAGAAATCTCTCTTGGCTCGGGGGACTATATGGGATGCTGAGGGATCGAACCATGGTCTGTCCTAGGTTAGTGCATGCAAGGCAGATGCCCTACCGCTTGCACCACCACTTCGACCCCGAAAACGCTGTTTTTTGGGTTGGTTTCTTGCCCAGCCCGCAGCACCGTGATTTACTTTGTAGCAAGAGGCACCAGGGTAACTTCTAGTGAAAGAACATCACAGATTTGTTAAAACAAAGAAAACTACCAGAAGAGTGATTTTTTTTTCTGACCTGATCATCAAAACCACATGACTATCTTTGAGAATGAAAGATTTCTGCCCCTCAACCTCTCTAGGAATGAACTCTGCTAAGTTCTAGGGAGTCAGGGTGCCCTAGGACATGTCTTTCTTTTTCTTTATTGCACCTCCAAGTGATTCTAATTCTTCTCCAGCTGTCAGCACTGACTGCCAAGTAGTGGAGAAGAGGAAACTTAGACTTGAATGGTGCTGGAGAAGAAGGTGGTCTGTGCTGGCAGACTGATCCTGTCAGCTGCAGCTGCAAACCCTATGTTTTTTGTGGGATAGGAGCTAAGTTCTTATCATTAGCCTTTTCAACAAGCTGAAACCCTGGTTTATGTGAGAGCGCCATCTTTGAAGGGGGCGGAGACAAAGATGACAGAGATGACAGGTTCTCTTTGATGCGCAGAGTTGGACATAAAAGCCAATGACATCAGCCTTATTCATGACCCAGCTGGCAACTATATACAAGTAGAGTATAGAATAAAGGATAAAGAATCCCAAGTCTGTAGTTCACCAGGACAATCCTAAATGCCCGAGGCATCCTGGAGAAAACTGGGGTTCCAAAATGAGGTGGGACTAGACAAAAGCTTGTCCCTTAGAGAAAATTTGGAGGTGAAATTCCTCCTTAAAGGTCAGTAGTGTGCCAGTTATTAGTAGTGTTGCTAGAACTGGGGGTTGGCATCAGGTCCTCACTTCCTCTTTCCACTCTCCCTAATCTCTCCTCCATCTCTCTCGGGGAGCTGAGGTATCATGTTCAGCCATCTTTCAATTTTAGAAATGAAGTATACCCAAGCCTAATTTGTCCCTGGTTAAGAGCAAATTTATTATATTTGCTTTGGAGAAGCAGGGGTAAAAATTAGGACAGATGAAGCATCCAAGATGGTGTTTCTCATTGGCCTTTTAGAGCAGCCCGGAGTAGACCCAAGTTTTAGGAGGCCTGGATCAGATATACTTTAAGAAAAATAATACAAAATTAGGTCCAGGTCTTTGGAAAGGAGTCTATGCAAATGAGAGGCCCCGAGTCTTAAGCATCTTTAAAATCACTGTACTTTTATGTCCAGGAACAATAATAGCAAAAGCCGAGTCACACATATTCTGCAAGATTCTTTTATTGGTAGAACGAACACTTACCCTTAGTAAGAACCATCTATCACTTCCAGTCTTGCAGGATGAAGGCCATTCTGTCTACACATGTGTACTGGATATCTCCTCTATGTAGAGAACACTGAAGGGAATGGAGAGGAAAAGAAGCTACAGTTTTACTTAGGGGGATGAGGTTCAAAGGAAGAATAAATAGGATTCTGTACTTCCTTTTCCTGTGCACTTCCTTTCTGCCAGGAACAACTTAGTGCCTTCAGTTTAGCTATTCTGTCCTCCTTCTGCTATTAAAAGGGGAATAGACCTGGACTTGAATAAAATCCTTTGATTTTCTTTCTTTCTTTCTTTCTTTCTTTCTTTCTTTCTTTCTTTCTTTCTTTCTTTCTTTCTTTCTTTCTTTCTTTCCTTCTTTTCTTTCTTACTTGTCTTTCTATCTTTCTATCATTCTTTTTTCTTTCTTCCTTTTCAATCTTTCTATCTTTCTTTCATTCTCTCTTTCTTTATTTCTTTTTCTTTCTTTCTTTCTTTTTCTTTCTTTCTTTCTCTTTCGTTCTTTCTTTCTTTCTTTCTTTCTTTCTTTCTTTCTTTCTTTCTTTCTTTCTTTCTTTCTTTCTTTCTTTTTCTCTCTCTCTCCCTCCCTCCCTCCCTCCCTCCCTCCTTCCTTCCTTCCTTCCTTCCTTCCTTCCTTCCTTCCTTCCTTCCTTCCTTCCTTCCTTCCTTCCTTCCTTCCTTCCTTCCTTCTTATATTTCCTTATTTTAAACATCCAGGTTTTCAGATTACACACAATACAATTATTTCTGGCGTTCAGTGTTCTAACACCAATTCCACTACTTGTGTAGCATTCCCTTCAACATTGTCCCCAGTTTCCCAATCTCCCTGAAGTCTGCCCTTTGGTAGTATGGATAATTTACATAATATTGCTTGTTACTACTAAGTGGTACTAAAATAATTGAAGACAATTTTATTAGACTAAAATTTGTGAAAATTATCCTGTCTCATAATGGGGTCATTATGTCATTGTCTAAAGTTTAATAAGCTGCTAATTGCTAGTTAAGCATTCCATTGTTGCTTTTGTTTGTTGGGCTTATGTGGCTTCTATGATAACTTCACACTAATTTGGTGTCTTCTTACTGGGAAGTCAGTACTAAAATTATGGAGGTGTCATGCAGATGCTTATGTGGACTCTGAGGATCTGTCAAACTGGGTTGAGATGTCATCTGTTGACCTGACAAGCCTGGAGTTTTGGGTAGTTAGAAGTCTGCAGAGATAAGTGGAAAAGTGGTGAAGTTGGGCCATGGCATGGCAGCAACTATAGGGTGGGTCTGTGTATGCACTTGCTAAGCCTTCAGCAGGATGGGCAGGGATTTGCCTCATGCCCCTCCAGAAGGTCCCAGTTCAATCAACTGTGAGGCCGGTATATCCATGAGTTTTTGCTGCTACTTGTGCCTGTTTTGAGAGTTAGATGAGTCTATGGTGCTGGCTTCTGGAGCAGACATTGGAGTGGGCTCTGGCTCTTGGGTGCGACTGCCAGAATTTCTGGAAGTCCAGAGGTGTGAGGTGAAGGGAAAGGGGAAGAAGGAGGAAGGAGACACCCCGCCTGGCTCCAAAGAATCCTTGAAGATATCAGCTACAAAACTGGCATACCTGGAGTTTTTGGAGGTTAGGAGTCTCTGTAGAAATTCCCTTTGGTTTTCTGATAAAAAAAACAATTTCTGGAGTTTTTTATTAGGGTGGGTGGAGACTTGGGAGAGGAGCACGCTGACTGGTGCTCAGAGGCTATTCCTGTCTGTTCTTGAGTAAGCCCTGGTAGTGATCAGGAAACCATACATTATTCCAGGAATTGAATCAAGATTGGTATGGTTTAACTCCTCTATTACCTTTCTAGCCCCAAGGTGAAAATATTTTCAAGATTTAAATCTTTTCTAGTATAAGAGCCAGAGAGATAATATAGAGGATAAAACACTTGCCTTGCAGGAGGCCAAACCATGTTGGCTGATACTACATAGGGTCCTTGAGCACAGAAGCCCTGAGTATAGCAAAATATGGCCCCCAAACCAAAAAGGCAAAAGAAAAACAAAAAAGGTGTGTTTATAGATGTGCCTCTTTCCATCTTCCATCATTCTTCTTCTACCATTTTCCCCCCTCCCCCCAAAATTCTTTCAATCTTTCACCACTGCCTTGAAATGAAATAAAAGTATAGTTATTAGTTTTCCTAAAATCTTCCTATACCCTGAAATAACTTAGAATGACAGAGGCAACCTGGATTAGCTCTGTGAATGTTCTCAAACATTTATTTTCCTTTTGTTATGGTAGACATAAATATATAATTTTGTTTATTAGTTAAATGTATTAAAATTAATATTAAAATAAATACAATACCCAATTTTTATCAGTTTATGAAAGGTAGAATGTGAATAGACAAATGTAGGGTTAAGAACTAGGTTAGTGAAATCTATTGAAGTTTACCATATTAGATAAATTTAGTGGAGGTGTTCGTAAGATGAAAGGAAAAGATGACTCGAGTCAGTTGACTCTTATGTGAAATATATTTGACTGATGGGAAAGAATAATGAAAAATACTGTAAATAGACAATCCAATTGATTTCTCAGTATAAATGAATTATATAGTTAAAACACACAAAGAACTAGTTTAGTGAAGTCTGTTTCTGTTATGTTCCGTTTGTTATGTGGGGAGGGGTCGAGGTAGACTTTTTGGTTTGTTCGTTTTTAGGTCCCACCCTTTGGTGCTCAGGCTGGCATTGCTTAGGGGATCGTCCACATTTGGTGCTGAGGACAGAACCCAGTAGATTGTATTTAAGTCAAGTCTTACCCACTGTACTATAACGTGGGTCCTGTTATGTGAATTTTAATGGGTACAATTAGTTTAGTTGAATTTCTGTAAGGGTTGGAGAATCCAAGCTTTTACACTGTACATCCTTTCCTGGTAAAATCAAACTCTATGTCTTATCAGAATCACTTCTTCCATTGGTGGGAAGAGGCGGAAATGGAAATTTCTCTTGTAAATGACAAGTAACTCTTCATTGGATGGAGCTGACACTGTTGCACAGATTCCACCATGACATATCTCTGTATATGTGGTGGCTCCAAGAGTTGAGTTCTCTCATGTTTGCCCAGGATGCTTTAAACCAATGAATCACCTTAAGGGTCCCCCCCTCCCTGCTTTTTTTTGGGGGGGGGGGAATTTTGCTATTTTATAAATGAGTCTTCTGGGAATTCAAGCACATAGGAGCGTTCTGGAAAGTTTGCAAGTTTCTTGAAGTGCATGATGGAGGAAGATGCTGGACCATTCACTGCTGATGTCATGCCCAGATCCATCACTCCCTATCCGTGCCCCTTCCTGTTTTGAATCATGGATTTCAAACATCCTCAAAAGCTCTTACCCGGTCATTCCAAAACTCTTAACAAATCAATCCTTAGGAGGAAAAATAAGCAAATATGCAGAAGAGCAGAAGGATATTTAGGGTATGGTTTCAATTAAAATTTTTAAGGTTTTCTTTTCAAAATCTTGTATAAACCATTAAAATATGGGGAAAAATGAGCCTCTGAGTCGAAAAGCATTCAAGGTCATTATTATTAGAGTTTGCATATTTATGATAGGCAACTAATATTTTTATTTTTCTGAACACCACCAAGGGAATCTGGTCCTAGCTGTTGCTGTGACACGCTGTGTCTATTTATTGAATTCAGAGATATTCATTGTATGTCTTGTATGATGCAAATGCACATTCCACAAGTTCATGAAAAATTATGAGCAGCCTGATAGCTGCTTTTTAGTAGCTTCTGGTAAAGGAACTTCAGGAAAATCCTCTTTGGGCATTATCACTAAAGGATGTTGAATCCACCTGTATACTATCATGTAGAGGTTATTTCAGGTTACCTCTGACCTCTTTAGTATGCCAGTTATTCAGGCCCATTTACTTCTATTCTCACTTATCTGACCTTTACACTCTCTATTTTTATTTATGTATTTTTGATTTTGGGGCCACACTCGGTGATGCTCAGGGGATACTCCTGGCTTTCCACTCAGAAATCACTCCTGGCTTGGGGGACCATATGGGATGCCAGGGGAATTGAACCGCGGTTTATCCTAGGTCAGCTGCATGCAAGGCAAACACCCTAACATTGTGCCACTGCTCCGGTACCCACGCTCTAATTATTGATACGAATGAAAGCGGAAAGAAATAAGTCTTCATGAATATAATATACAAAGTTATATTTGTACCAGTTCACCATCTCATTGCTATTTTTATTTTTAATATCTTTGCTTAAGCACCATGATTACAAACATGTTTGTAGTTGAGTTTTAGTTATACAAAAGAACACTCTCTTCGTTAGTGCAACATTTTCACCACCAATGCCCCCCATCTCCCACACCTTTGCCTGTATTCGAGACAGGAATTCTATGTCTCTAACTGACTACCATTGTCATGATAGTTGTCTGTGTAGTTTTTCCTCTAACTGGACTCCTCTTTGCGGTAAGCTTCAAATTATGGGTCAGTTCTTCCAGCCCTCATATCTATTGACTCTGGGTATTATTACAATAATGTCTTTTATTTTTCTTAAAACCATGGGGCCAGAGTGGTAGCGCAGTGTTAGGGCATTTGCCTTGCATGTGGCTAACGTAGGACGGACCACAGTTCAATCCCCCAGCATCCCATATGGTCCCCCAAGCCAGGAGTGATTTCTGAGCGCAGAGCCAGGAGTAACCCCTGAGAATCACCAGGTGTGATCCCCAAACCAAAAACCAAAAAACCCAAACAAAAATGATGAGTGAGACTATTCTGTGCCTATCTCTCTCCCTCTGACTTATTTCACTCAGCATAATAGTTTCCATGTTAATCTATGTATAGGAGAATTTCATGACTTCATTTCTCCTGACAGCTGCATAATATTCCATTGTTTATATGTACCACGGTTTCTTTAGCCTCTCATCTGTTGCTGGGCATCTGGGTTGTTTCCAGATTCTGGATAATGTAAATAGAGCTACAGTGAATATAGGTGTGCAGAAGGCATTTTTCTATTGTGTGTGTGTGTGTGTGTGTTCCTAGGGTATATCCCCAGGAGTGGTATAGCTGAATTACATGGGAGCTCAATTCCCAGTTTTTGTTTGTTTGTTTGTTTTTCTTTTTTGGGTCACACCCGGCAGCACTCTGGGGTTACTCCTGGCTCTACACTCAGAAATTACTCCTGGCAGGCTTGGGATGCTGGGATTTGAACCACAGTCCTGCATGCAAGGAAAATGCCCTACCTCCATGCTATATCTCCATCCCAATGTCCAGTTTTTTGAGGAACCTCCATATTGTTTTTCAGAAGGATTGGACTAGATAGCATTTCCACCAGCAATAAATGAGAGTTTCTTCCTCCCCACATCCCTGCCAGCCCTGATTGTTCTTGTTCTTTGTGATGTGTGCCACTCTCTGTGGTATAAAATGGTACCTCATTGTTGTTTTGCTTTGCATCTCCCTGATGACTAATGATGTGGAGCATTTTTTCATGTGTCTTTTTGGCCATTTATATTTCTTCTTTGAGGACATGTCTGTTCATTTCTTCTATTCATTTTTTGATGGGGTTAGATGTTATTTTCTTGTTAAGTTCAGTCAGTACCTTGTATATCTTAGATATTAGCCTCTTATCTGATGGTATTTGGTGAGTAGTTTCTCCCATTCTCTATTATCCTGTTTTTACAGTGAAGGCATCTTTCTATTTGAAGCAGCAAGATAGCTTGTCTAGGTTCTTGAAGTGTGTAGCTCATGCACTGTGAGATGACAAGCACTTTATTTTTTGCCAGAATACTTGCCAAAATTTTTACGAGGATCATCCTACTTCATTTCAGCCTCATTCCAATTTTCTCACATTGGCATCGCTTATAGCCTCTTTTTATCAATGACAAGGTCATTCAGCAAGAGATGAGCCAAGACTGACTTGTCTGTTGGACCACTGCACTGCATTTGCATTTTTGCAGCCATGCTTACCCTGTGCTATGGAATCAAGCTGTCCAGGATGGACAGCAAAGCCATCTAGTCACTGGCCATTGGAACATGACTGGAATGAATGGTGATGGACTCTAAGCAGAAACTTTTTAGGGTAAAAGGCATTCTGAAGACAAGAATGAATTTATCCTGCTAGGCCATTTTAGCATTGCTTACAAGTTGAAGTGATAACAATCGAGAAATATTGACACATAAAATAAACTATTTAATTTCACTACTATCTCTTCTTTGGCTTTTGGACCTCATCTGATTGTGCTCAGGGGCTATTCCTGGCTCAGGGGTGCCTCCTCTTGACAGTGCTTGGGGAAGCTTATGTTGGCAGGATAGCGGCATGCAAGGCATGTGCTTTGCCCACTGTATTATCTTTTCATTCTTCTCACTTCTAATTTTTTCTTTGTAAAGGGATACTACTAGACAATTTAAAGTGTATAGGTGACTGGAATTTTATATTTATTATCTAGCACTCTGTGCAGTTTCAAGTCAAGGCTGAGCTTTATAGAGGTTAACATTGTATCTCATCTGTAGCTCAAATGAGATCCAGTGTTGAGATTCAAAATTTAAACATTTTGGCAGAAATACCACAGCAGGTAGAGCATTTGCCTTGTTTACAACTGACCAGGGTTCGATCTCTCTCATCCCTTAGAGTCCCCTGAGCACCGCCAAGAGTAATTTCTGAATGCTGAGCCAGGAATAAATCCTGAGCACCGTTGAAAGTGATTCTCAAATAAAAACAAACAATCCCTACTTTATGAGGTTATTTTTGTTGTTATTTTTTTAGGCCATTCCAGGTAGTGCTCCTGGCTTACTCCTGGCTCTGTGCTCAGGGATCAAGGAATCAAATGGTCTGCCTGGGTTGGCTAGCATGGCTGTGTACAAAGGAAGCACCCTACCCACTGTACTACTTTAAAGGCCATTTTAAAATATAAATTTTGATATACTTTATTAATGTGAATTATATTTTCTTTTTTTTTTTACCATTTGTGGGTAAGAAAGATAGCCCTTTTTAAATTTAAACATCTGGGAGATTTGAGTTACGCTTGGCTCTGCTTGAGCCTAATTCCTCGCTCACTCTCAACAAGGCTCATGGAACCATATGAGGTGCCAGGGATCAAACCCAGGTTAGATGCACCCAAGGCAAGTATGCTATATCCATTGTACTAATGCTCTGTTCCAAGGTAGCTTTTATATATATATTTCTGGGCCACACCTGATGGTGTTCAGGGGTTACTCCTGGATCTGTACTCAGAAATCACTCCTGGCAGACTCTGGGAACCATATGGGATGCTAGGGATTGAACCTAGTCAGCTGGCAGATGCCCTACCTGTTGTGCGATGGCTCCGGCCTCCTGTATTTTAATATATAGAAGTTATTTCAAGAACCTTCACATTCCCTCTTTTATCTCCTCATTCTTTGCCCTTTGCTGTTGGTTTTGTTACTGTTGCAGTGCAACTGGGTAATCTCACACTTAATTGCAAGGCAGGTGCTCTGTGATTGAGCCATTTTTAGGTTTCAATAAAACATGAGGGCCAGAGGACCCAGGGGTAAATAAAATGCTTTCCCTGAGCACTGGTGACTGTGGCCCAAACACATGCCCAAATTGGGCACAGCAGAACTCTGGATAGAACCAGGTTTATATATGTCCATATATGCTACAGTCCATATATGACTTCTTTGCCACCTTTTCATGTCCTCGTCTATTCCCAGCCTCCACCACCACTTCATTGTTAGGCTCTGTTATTATTTCAACAGCAATTGAGTTCCAATTTATGCTGCATCTAGAGTCCCAATCGTGTCATTTCAGCAAGAATAAAGAGTTTTGAAGGAACCAAACCAAACATTAATCTTAGCGTAGCAAAATACCTGGACTCCAAACAGATTGTTGAATTAGAACTTCATTTCAGGCAACAAATATATCTAGGGGCCAGAAACTGTGACTGAAAATTAACTATTAAAATAACTTTTCCCGAAAGCCTACAAAAATCACAGCTATCTTTAATGTAATTCATATTTTAATTAATGTATTTAATTTATTTGAAGTGGTGTGTGTGTGCGTGTGTGTGTGTGCGCGCGTGCGCGTGTGTGTGTGTGTTTGTGTGTGTGTGTGTTGTGGAGAGGTGTGGCTTGTGGTGGCTACATGAAAATTAGTTAAATTCACAGAATACAATTTGAACTTTTGCAAATGAGTAAACAGCCAAAACAAACATCGCTTGGAAAAAAATACACATTTTCTCCTTTTGAAAAGCAAAGCCGTGCCGAAGCAAAATACCTTAAAAGTGAACTAAAAAGCTTTTCTAAAATAAACAATCCTGCTTGTGATCCTAAATTGGGACCATATGGAGATGTGAAAGCTACATATGCAAGGACACTCGGAGATCCTGCCTTCACTGTTTGGCTGTTTTTGTGCCCCTCGATTCGTGATGATAAAGTCGCCTCGCAGCATCCCAAGGAACTGGAGTGTCTTTTATTTCTGCTTTGAGGTGGGAATCAGAAGGAGAAAGAAAAAGAATGAAAACAGTTGCCTTTCAAGACAAAATATTTGAACAATGTGTTTTATTTCCCTTATCAGCTAGCAGGCTCAAATCCATTGAGTTTCTACTACACATACAGGCTGGTGCAAGGGATGTGCTGCATGCCAGCCCCACCAATGATGCAGACACCATAGGGAAGACCCTGAATGATCAGGCTCATGTTCCATGCATTAGGATCGTTCTAGCCAACCACAGTCTGGACTTGCCCTAAGCCAGCACAGATAGAATCATTCCTGTGTTTTAATCTATCATGGATATTTTTTAATCTGTAAAACTTTTTTCTTAATTTTTAAGACACTTTATTCTTCAAAATTACAAACATGTTTGCAGTTGGGCCTCAGTCGTAAAAAAGAATAGCCCCCTTTACCTGTGCAACATTCTTACCACCAATGCCCCCAATTCTCTCCTCCCTACTTTTTGCCCATATTTGAGACAGGCATTCTACTTTTCTCACTCACTACCATTGTCATGATAACTGTCAGTGTTGTTATTTCTCTAAATGCACTCACCACTTTTTGTGGTAAGCTTCATACCATCGATTGGTCCTTCCAGCCCTCATCTCTATTGTCTCTGGATGTTATTACAATAACGTCTTTTATTTTTCTTAAAACCCATATTTTGTGTCTATCTCTCTCCCTCTGACTTATTTTACTCAGCATAATAGTTTCCATGTCGATTTATATATAGGAAAATTTCATGATATCATCTCTCCTGACAGCTGCATAATATTCCATTGTGTATAAGTACCATAGATTCTTTAGCCATTCATTTGTTGAAGAACATCTTGGTTGTTTCCAGATTCTGGCTATTGTAAATAGCACTGCAATGAATATAGATAGGTGTGAGGAAGGGATTTTTGAATTGTAGTTTTGTGTTCCTAGGGTATATCCCTAGGAATGGAATAGTTGGATCAGATGGGAGTTCAGTTTCCAGTCTTTTTTTTTTTTTTTTTTTGGTTTTTGGGCCACACCCGTTTGATGCTTAGGGGTTACTCCTGGCTATGTGCTCAGAAATCACCCCTGGCTTGGGGGACCATATGAGATACCGGGGGATCGAACCACGGTCCATCTGCTTGCAAGGCAGACACCTAACCTGTAGCGCCACCTTCCCGGCCCCAATTTCCAGTCTTTTGAGGAATCTCCATATTGTTTTCGAAAAGCGCTGGGCTAGACAGCATTTCCACCAGCAGCGAATGAGAGTTCCTTTCTCCCCACATCCCTGCCAGCACTGATTGTCTTGTTCTTTGTTATGTTATTTTGATTTGCATCTCCATTATGATTAGTATTTTTCTCAATAACTCAAAGCTTTGTGTGTGCTTTGGGATTACTTGCCCTGCAAGAAGAGAATAAGTATGTTGCAATATAAACCCTCACTATAATAAGCAGCTTATACCAAATTCTGTTCAGAGGGAGGAGAGTGGAGTCCATCTCCTTCTAGGTCTAAGTGTGAATGTCCATCTCCTAGCTCTAAGTTCTTGTTCTCCTTCTCAGACACAAATTTATTTGTGGCCCATCTGTCTACTTCCACAAAATTGACATTAATATCAATTGCATGTTTTTGTCTTCAAAAATTGGATTGCAAATCCTCGAGAATGGATTGTGCTGCCTGAATGGAGGATAGCCATCCAAAAACAAAATGGCGAGTCAGGCATGTCCAAGGAAGTATTTACTGCTTTCTTAGGTGAAAGTGAGTTGGTGCTGTTGATGAGCAGCTCAGCTGTTTTGAGCCCTCGTGGCTCATGGCACCCAAAGCAGGACTGTAGTCACCAGGATGAAAAGTGGGAGGCTTTGTTCACTGATCCTATTAAAAACTTCCAGTTGACTGATAAAAGCAACTAAGCATTATTGCTTCCTACACACAGGCCAGGCACTGAGATAAGTATCATATATGTACTATTTCACTTGATGCTCCTGCAGGAAAATTGTCCCCAAGTTAAAAGAATAGGAACTCAGGTTTGTATGGGAGAATGTGGACATAAACTTAAGGTACTGATGGGAAGGGATACATGTTTCGTTGTGTAAACACCACTCCCTTGTCTATGAGTCCTCAGCAAATAAAAATGAAGTGAATTTTATTTTTCTTAACTCTGGACTTTAGGGCTGCCATTTCTCTCTCAGGAATCGTGACAAAGCTTAAGTCTTAGAACACAGAGCTGGTTATATGGGTGTTCAGTGATTGTTTCTTTGGGACATGTCCCAGTGCTCAGAGCTCATGACTGGTTCTGTGCTCCTGGTGGTTCTTGGGGGACCATATGTGGTGCTGGGGAATTAAAATGCCGTTGACTTCATGCAAGGAAAGCGCCTTAACCCCTGTAAAAATCTTTCCAGCCCCTAAGGACTGCTTTTAATTATTCTTATTTCTCTCTTTTCAGCTCACTCAACTTGTTTGACTTGCAGGAAGCAGAAGTATGGATATTAGCTATGTTGAAAGTGTTAAGTACTGGGCTGGAAAGAGGTAGTACAGAAAGTACAGCACTTGCCTTGCACAAAGCCAATCTGGGTTTTATACCTAGCTCTATGCCTCACCCAGAGTGACCCTGAGCACAGAGCCAGGAATCAGCCCTGAGTATTGGGTGTGGTCCAAAAACAAAAACAATCATTTTTAAAATCCCATTTCTCTCCATTATGGAGGGATGGCCTACCAAGCAGTACTTCGGGAATCTGGTGCTCACTTCCTGTAGATTCCCAGTCAACTGTGCCAGACGGTCCAGTGTGAGGGCCTGAGGATGCTATGGGGCTGCACAGGCAGACCCAGGAGCCCGAGGACTGCTGGGTCCTCACCAGTAGTGTTTGAGGGTCTTCTGGGCCACCCTCAAGATCATGTGAATTGAAGTAGGGTTGGGCACATATGAAATAGTGCTCCCTTGTACTCTCTCCCAGGTCCCACTTCTCTCTTATATATTATTTAATTTATTTTTTGTGATAACACTAGTTCATAACATTACATAGATTTTCAAAGTAAAGCATTATTAAATACTACTTATAGATGCACATTATTCTCACCACCAAAAAATCTAACTCCTAGGCCATTTCTTCAGCAGTATCAACCCCCATACCCCAGCCTTTTTAAAAGGGGGAGATTTATTGGTAGAGACCTTTGGATTGGTCCTCATATTGCCTTCTAATGAGATATCTCTTGATTCGTTCTTTGGGTTTCTTGTTAAAAGATTGTTTCCCATCGCCTCCTCATCTGGCTTTTTCCCCTCCCTTTGGGGGTGGGCTTGGTTTATTCCAATAAAGGCTACTCAGGAAGCCTGGAGGAGGAGCTGCCATCTAGGCTCGTGGTTCCACAGATTCATCTGTCTCTTCTCAGTCCCATTTCCTTGCTTCTACTTCTGTGCTTCAGTGAAATGGCCCGAGTGCTGTATTCAAGAGAGCCCTAAGGCCTGGATGATTCAGAAGGTGACAAATCAGCCATTAGACCTTTGAGAATGGATGGCACTTTTTGCAAAAGCTTACATCATGTTTCTCACAAGACATGGAAAAAACCAGAACTCTTGGCATGAAATAAACCTTCCTCAGTCAGGCGCTGTGGGTTTTGTGGAACACTGAAGTCCTTGGGGTCCATTGAGACTTGAGATGGGTGAATCCTCTCCCACACTCGCTCTGTGGCCTCCAAAACGAAGTATCGGGCACCTCCTCACCCCACTTTGTTTTCTGTCTTCTTCTCTCCTTCCCCTCTCCTTCCCTCAGGTGCTCTGGTCCATGCAGCCTGATACTGTCTCTCCCTTCTGTAGGAGAGCCCCAAGGAGGGTCACATCCCTGGGAAGTGCCCCTCTCACAGGGCTCATCTCCTGGAGCGTTAATAAAAGAAAAGCCAGTCATTGCCTTTTAAATGATGACTCGAGACGTGCCGGAGGAATGAAGACTGAGACCGCAGTATATTTTTAGCGTCTGCTTTTGTGGGCGCATAAGTGAAAACTGCTGGCTCCCTTCCCTTCAGCTGAATGGTTGGCATTCAGAAGAGTGTGCCCACTCCCTGCCATAGTCTGCTCACGAAACCTGCTTTTTTATGAGCAGGGTGACTGGCTCCTTGGCACCACACTGCCCACTCACCCCCCAATTCTACTTTCTGGCCCAGTTTGGATGTTCAGTTGGGAGCTGCTGGTGGGTGGGTGTGGGGGTCCAGATGAAACCGATGGCTGCCAGCTTGTGAGAAAATTACCAGACAGGCGGAGTCCACAGTCAGGGCCTGCATCTGCATGTATTCAGCCTTCTGGAACGAAGCCGCTCAGACTTGGGGGACCCACAGAAACAGGCACCGTAACTGGCCCCTTGGGTCAGTGTCATTCTGCTGGTGTCTGGTGATCAGGGGGAAATTAACCCTTTGTCACTGACATGTTGGCCCTCCGAGCAAGAGAGCTAGAAATTGGCACCTCTTCTTGGGACACAACATCCTGCCAACCATTGCTGTGGAAATGGGGCTAGTTTGAGGAAGGAGGGTCCCCAATGGAGCAGAAGTGCATGTGTGAGCTTCAGAGGCCTGGGGGTCTCTCTGGGTGCCATTGTGGAAATAATGGGCAACAATGCTGGGATTCCCATTTGAACTTGCTCAGGGACTTTAGGCAATTAATAGTCTCTGCCATTCACCTTCCTATCATGAGTACTAATTCT
Source organism: Suncus etruscus (assembly GCF_024139225.1). Lineage (NCBI taxonomy): Eukaryota > Metazoa > Chordata > Mammalia > Eulipotyphla > Soricidae > Suncus > Suncus etruscus. Next base: position 4,369,038 of record NC_064863.1, read on the forward strand.
TTTTCTACTGATTTTCAGTGATAAGGGGATAAAAATGCTTTGAAATGGTTGAAGCTAAAATATTATAAAGGGCTGTGGTGGTGGTGCAGGCTCCTTCTTTGTTTTCTCCATGTTTTTATTTTTATTTTTTTTGTTGTTGTTGTTGTTGTTGTTCGGAGGACCATGTGGAGAAATAGGTGCTTGGTATTTTGATTTATCTCTCCGGTTCAAATTTTTTTTAATAATAACTTTATTTAAGCACCATGATTACAAACATGTTTGTAGTTGGGTTTCAGTCAAAAAATGAACACCCCCCTTCACCAATGCAACATTCCCACTATCAATACCCCCTCATCATCTTCCTCCCCATTTCTGTTAAAACGTGGGATCCAGGAGGCCAGAGTGATAGTACAGTGGGTAGGACATTTGCCTTGCACATGGTCAACCTGAGTTTAATCTCACAGTATCCCATATGGTCTCCTGAGCCTTCTAGGAGTGATTTCTGAGCTCAGAGTAAGATGGAGCCCCCAAACAACAACAGCAACAACAACAACTACAAAAACCCAACCCCAAAAAACAAAACAGACAAACAAAAGCTCTTCAGGTCCTAGGGCTGGTTCTTTGGTTAAAAGCACCTGCCTGCCAGCAGAAGAGCCTGCAGGAGCTTGTTCCTCCAGTCACTGCCAGTAGAATATGTGGTGTCAGGTACAAACCACAGTCCAGAGTGTGACTCCCTCGAGCAGTGTCAGAATATGTGAGCATCACAACCAAGAGGGCAAGCACACAACTGAGCATATGAGACCTCAGACTCAAATAACAACAACAACAATGGAGGGATATCAATAAATGTTTAAAAAGACACACACACAACCCTACCTGTCCTGGAGGAGGGACTGCTGTTTGGCACCTATCTGCTTCATCTGTCCTGTCAACACTTACCTTTTAGGGAAGGGATTTGCTTCCTTTCCCTGCAGAATTCTCCTGAGGATGAAAGGGTGCTGGGACTCCTCTCAGGGGTGAGCATGAAGGCAGGGCTCCTTAGAGCAAGGGTTGCTAATAGTGCTTCAGAGAACATAGGTGTGCTTGCATAAACGTCTGATTGTTTTTTGTTGTTGTTATTCTTTGGATAGATACCTAAAAATGGGATTCCTAAATTGTATGGTACTTTACATTTTGATATTTTGAGAAATTTCATACTGTTATAGGGGCAGTTCACAGCCTGACCAGAAATGAATTAAGGCTCCTTTTTTTCTCCATCTCCATAAGCACTTGTTGTTCTTGGTGTTGTGTAAAGTGACATTCCATTGTCATTTTGATCTTCATTTCCTTGACAAGAAGTGATGCTGAGCATTTTTCTCATAGGCCTGGTGGCCATTTGTATGTCTTCTTTAAAGAAGCGTCTGTTCAGCTCATCTCATCTTTTGATGTTTTTTTGTTTTGTTTTGTTGTCAAGTCATGTGGGTGCTTTATATAACTTGGATATTAGCTCCTTGTCAGATGTATGATGTGCAACTATTTTCTCCAATTCCGTAGTATGTCTTTTTTGCTTTAGCGATAATTTCATGGTGTGGAAAGTTTTAGTTTGATGTAATCCTATTTGTTTATATTTGCTTCTATTTTCCATGCAAATCAAGTGGACTGTCTTGCCTATGTTTTCTCCTACGTGTTTTATGGATTTGTTTCTGACATCTGAATCCTCCATCTATGGACAATTAATTTAGGACAAAGGAGCCAAGGGCATAAAGTGGAAGATAGAATACATCTTCCAAAAATAGTGTAGGAAAATTTGATAAGCCAAATGTAAAATAATGAAATTGGACCACCTCTTATAAACAAAATTCAACTCCTAATGGATCAGATATCGTTTCGTGCATCATATTTAAATAGTAAAATAACATTAAAATATGATACCAGAGCTTTTACAAATGAACAGCCTTAAAACCAACCAAGCCAACAAAAGAGTTCATGACTACCTAGAGAGCTAAAAATTTTAGATTAGCAGGTATTTATTTTATTTTATAGATACTAGAAACTGATATTCAATATCTCTAAGGTGGAAAGTTGTGTTTGAAGCTAAACATATTACTATTTTATAGAGTGATATTTATAACAAACATAGCCATTAGGTATTTATCATAATTATAAATCAACATTTGTATATACAGTTCAACACCAAAATAATTTCCTTTTTTACTATACATTTGACCCTTTATGGCACTAGACCCTGGCCAGTAGTCCCAGAAGATCAGTGGAAAAGTCCATTAATGACAAGGAATTAAACTGAAGTTGACCATATCACCAACTGAAATCAACAGGCTCAAACCTTTCTGCTGAATATTCAGCCAAAAAAAGATGAGCATGTAAAAGAGACAGAAGTTAAGCACACAGAAAAGATCTGAAAGTGTGAAAACTCTTCTAACATGAGGAAAAACCTCCTATTTTAATGTAGAACTTCAGCACAAACCTAGGGGAAGATGGAAAAGTCATACCCAGATAAGACTAACCTACACCTCCTTTGCTTCTGTTTACTCTGATCTCTATTGCCTCTCACCATTATCACTGGCTGGCACTTTTTTGCCATAATAATGGCAAGGAAACCTATCAGTGATTGAACAGCTCACCTCGGAAATTAAACTGTTTATGTATATGAAACTGGATTTAAAATTCATTTGGCAAGAACTAAATATTAAATATTTTCTGTGTACTCCAGTGACATTAAGTACTGTGTCTGAGACAGAATTTTATTAATAAGGGCTGGAGAGATAGTACAGCATGCAGCCTCCCTGGGATCAATCTCTCTACAACATATGCACCCACTCCCCAAACCCTTCCAAGAATGATCCCTGAGCAGAGAGCTAGGAGTAAGACCTGTACATTACAGAGTGTGACCCAACATTAAATGAGAGAAAGAGGAAGAAAAAAGTAGATGACAAAGTACCACAGTTTAGAATTTCTTTTCTGAAATAACTTATAAACAATAATGAAAGATCATGTCTATAACCTAATGGCATTACTTTTTCAAATCTGAAGTCCTCTGGAAACAGAAAACTTCATGGAGTTTATGCATGCCCCTTTTTTGTGCTGCTAGAAGTCTCTTATTTCTACTCATATCATGGCCACCCTAACCCCTATTCTCTGATGTTAGCAATAACCTGATAGCTGAACTTGTTTGTTTTGTTTGTGTTTGGGGAGGGGAGCACTCAATGGTGCTCCTTGGTGCTCCCTCTTCTGTGTCTGGGGATTGCTTTTGGCAGTGCATGGGGAACAATGTGGGTGTTGGGGATTGAACCCAGGCCGTCTGCATCCTATCCTGCATGCTAAAGTATGCTCAGACTCTTCTGTTGTTTCTCCAGCTCCAAGGACTTAATTTTGTGGGGACAGGGGGCTTGGATCACATCCAGTGGTATTCAAGGATCATTCCAGACTCTGTACTCAGTGGTACTGACATGACAGGGGACCATATTCAATGTGGGAATCTAACCAGAATTAGGTCACATGTGGGGCAAGTACTGTACATTCTATAATCTCTCTCCAACCCAAGAGGTATTCTTTTTTGTTGTTGTTTTGGTTTTTGGGCCACGCTCAGTAACACTCAGGAGTTACTCCTGGCTATGCACTCAGAAATCGCTCCTGTGCTTGGGGGACCATATGGGACGCTGGGGGATTGAACCATGGTCCATCCTAGGTGAGCTGCGTGCAAAGCAATCGCTCTACTGCTGCACCACCACTCTGGCCCCTCCAGGAGGACTTCTTAATGTGTATTTGTACAGTGGTCTTCAGAAGGACACTTGGATCTTGTGGATCAGCAATAGGGAAGGTTGTAACTTTTTAAAATTTTATCAGTGATTCTGAAATGTATCCCTAGGTAGAAACAAAGGGTTTGAGCTATTGCTAATGTAATGTTCTAGGCAACATCCAATTATTTTTTAATAGGGGCCACACCTAGTCATGCTGGGGATAGGGTGGGACTATTCCAGGTAGTGGTGAAGCTGAAAGCAGGTGGTAGCATGCAGTGCCTGGGATTGAACCCAGAGCCTCGAACATGCTTGGTATGTGCCTTACCACTTAAGTCATATACCTGGCTCCTCAATGTCTAATTATTTCATTTATCTGATTCTCAGAAAGTTTTGGTTCCATTTATTGCTATATCAATTCAGATTTTTCTGCTTAGAAATCTTCCCCATTCCCAGTCCTCCCTTTACTGACAGTGCTCATCCCTGATACTCAGACATTTCAAACTTCCATCTATCTCTGTGCCCTCACCTCAATTGTTTTTTTCCTTTGCTGCCTATACAAATAAATTGTTCTTTCATGCTTCAATGCCAATGTTACCTCTTCCGTAGAAGATTACTGTTTCCCGAGTCTACATAATTATTATCTATGCCACAATGAGTTATAACGAGGCATCTAGATGTGAGACTCATTTTTTTGTTTTGAATAACTAACTGGAATGAAGACTCTACTATGAAGTATGAGAGATGTCTTCACATTTGTATCTTTTGTAACATCAATATCTTTATTTGTATGCTGCTTCCTACAAGAAGTCTTTTATCTAGGTCTTCTGAGATAAATATATCTTCTCTACATGCCTGTGCTACCTCTTAGAATCCTAGTTGCATTCTGAGTAAGCCTTATATTGCTGCCTAATATTTTAAGTATCTTTCTTTGTGTGTCTCCCATAAAGTATAAAAATGAGTGTTCATGAGGCTTATGCTTAACTGGTTGGTCACTGATCTGTCCCCATTTGGTCTAGTCTTGAGATGTATTATATGCTCTCTATATCTTTAAAACTGATACTATTTCAAAATAAGCACTTGAAAAGTATGAACACCAGAGATATGAGCCCCTGATACAAACAACATTTTAACAAACAAAAAAGGAAGGGAAATGGGTGGAAATGGCATAATATAATCCTACACATCATAGTATGGGTTGGCTTAGTGTTAAGGGCAAAGGACAGGCATAATTTAGCATTCTAATAACCCAGATAGCTCATGTTTATTTGCTTGCACTCAGCCATATGACTTTGTAATTCTGTTCTCCATGTAGTTATTTTACTTTCTATACAATTCAAGTTACTAGTTTCACTTCTATATATGTCCCAGTTACTATCTCAGTGAATCTTTCTTTTCTAGTCTTCATGACACATTTCCCCTGCTCCTATCACCACCCAAATGGTGCCAGGGGTAGAACCCAGGGCCTCACACACGCAAGGCTCATACTTTACTGCTGAGCCACATCCCTGGCCCTCAGCAAATGTTTCCTTATTGGATGTCATTAAATCTAATTTGAAAAGAGCCTGTGTTAGGATGTGTCTGCCCGAGTGCTAAACATCTGTTAGTTCATCACAAGTGCTGTATTCATTTTCATGGCACTGGTGCACAGAGGTAAACAGAACCTTGGCAGGCTTGCCATAAAGGAAACTGTGTTTGCTTCCTTCATTAATTACTAATGGAGCATTAAGACATGCATTCTCCCTTCAGCCAAGTTGGACAATTCTGGCACTTAGGTGAGGGCGCTTTCAAAAGTTGAGACATGTATTGACACACCAAAGAGTGAGCCCTATAGCAGTATCAGTGGTGGTTAACATGCCAAGAATAGAATGAACATTTCAAATATATCAATTCCAAGTGCGCATTCCTCTGTGTGTTGAACCTTGTGCAGGCCTTGGGGTGGTGGGGGTAATAAATCTGAATCCCCAGGTTTCAGAAGGCAGTTATCACCCTAAGAATTTGATAAACCATCAGGAAGAGTCAGAAAGATAGAAATAGTAATATATGGCCAAAGATTTGTCGGTGCAAAAAGTAAAATGAGAGCAGCAATGCTAACAGTAGAAACTTAAATTGAAATAGCCTTTGTCAGTAAATTCTTTACTTAACTGCTAATCAATAATAAAATGAAAATATGAGGTATTCCTATTTATACCCTTTCACATTTATACCCTTGATGCATGATAGCATCAAAATGTGAAAGTGAACAAAGAAAAGAAAAGAAATAAAAGATTGACAGGTACTTATTGGTAACTGTAGATGTTAACATATAGTAATCAGAATGTAATAGATTACAAAGATAAAATTAGGGTCTGGAGCAGTAGTAAAGTAGTAGGGTGCTTGCCTTGCACCCAGCTGACCCAGGTTTGATTCCCCCACATCCAATATGATCCCCTGAGCACCTCCAGGAGTTATTCCTCAATGCAGAGTCAGAAATAACCCCTAAGCACTGCCAGGTGTAGCCTAAGAATAAAAAAAAAGACAAAATGTGCATAATAAAAGCGAGTGATTAACATGGTTGAGAATTTGGCAATAATGAAATGTTTATGGGGATATATACCTAATTTTAAGTCTGTTTTTGTTCACATAAAAAAAAGAAATAAAAATAATGCCTTTGAAATGCAGAAAGTTTGCAGGCTACTTGCTCTTACTCCAAACAATGAAAATAATGTAAACAAAACTACTCAACCATTTGGTGTGCTCTATATATGGAGACCAGAGGAATCTGGAATAGACTATAATCAAACGTAATAAATGAAGACAGAGTGATGCAGTCATCTCAAAGAAATAAATGATTCCCACTATACTAAGAACTGGTCACATTTTTATGGAATCTGTTGGTATTTTGAAAGGAGGGGGTGAATGCATCCAACTGGAACTCGATCACCAAAAGAGCAGAATCGAAGAAGGGGTGTGTCAGATGGCACCTCCTGAGAAGTGAGCCCCATCCAACAGAGCACAAGTAACAGTGTAACTGGGCAAACTTCTTGGGATGGTAAATGTGTGGATTCTTTTACCTAGATCCTAGTTCTGTTTCATGCCAGTCAAGTAAGGCACCTTTTGATTGGAGTGAGTGATGAGGGAGGTTCCATACTTCCTGCTGTTCAAGGGCTATGCCAGATTCTGTTTTGGGGAGTCACTTTTGGTGTGCTCAGGGGACTCTCTGGTGCCAGCCCTTAAACCTGGGCCTTCTGCAAGCAGAATGTGCTCCAGCCCATTGAATAATATCTCCAGCTCACCTTTTGATTCTGATCTTCTTTTTATGTGTAATTCAAGGTGATTGTGTTTTTTTTTTAATTTTTTATTTTTAATTATGGGAACAAAGATGCAAAGAAAGAGGACAAGGTAAAGTTACAGTGGAAGGACAATCACCCATAACATAATTCTCAGAAATCCCCTTGCTGATATCTTAACTTTGAAATTTCAGCCAAAAGGTGATTGTGTTTTAAGGTAAGTTGGAAGCCTCTGTTATTCAAAGTGCTGGGAAAGTGATTATTGTTGAGGCTATGGGATATTAAGACCAGAAGAAAAGATAGAATTCAGATATGTATGCTCAAGAAATTCAAGAATGCTCAAGAAAAGAAATTTTCTTTCTTTCTTTTTTTTTTTTTAGGGGCAGGGCTTACTCAGTGCTTCTGGAAGGCCTAAATTCAGCAGGATTAATCCTAGAAGTTCTTTTTCTTCTTTCCACATGCTGCTGAGGGATCAAATCCCATACCATATGCATGCTAGTGACAAACTCCAGTTTTTGCACTATATTTCTCTAGCCTAGTTAAGCTATTCTTCTTTATTTAGTTATTCTTATTTATTGCCTTGATGCTCAGCGCAGATCTTGGTATGCATGCGTGGGGCACAAAAATGTCATTAATGGGCTTGAATAAGTGGAGAAAGACAGATTTATCTAAAAGCTGCTTGTGGAATAATGTGTTAACTATTCTACATGCACTAAAATACATTTCACATAAATTAAAGAGTTAATTTTAAAAAATAGAAAAATTGCATGCTAGGGCAACAGTACAGTGGGGTAGAGCACTTGCCTTGCAAGCAGTCCTCCTGAGTTTGATCCTGTACTACGAATGATCTCCTGAGCACTGCATTAAGTGATCTCCTAGCTCAGAGCCAGGAATAAGCCCTAAGCACAGCCAAATGCGGCCCCAAAGCAAAAACGGAGAAAACAGAAAATATTACCAAGTCCAGATAACTTTGTTACATATAATGTTTATATCAATTGATAGAAGAAATGCTAAGATTCAAGAAACAAACAAACCCAACCCCCAAAATAAAACTAGTGTGTCTGCTGAAGAAGCAGAACTGCTAGAACCACAAAGAAAGCCTCCATCATAAGCTCCATTCCTTGAGCTGCACAGTCACCAAGATCTCTAGATACAGAGGTTTGATTTTATCATCCATGACGAAGCAGAAGTCTTCCATACACCACGAAAGCACCAAGGGGAGAGTAAATGATCATGCGAGGAGTCTAGAGTTAATCCCATGACAGTACATTTCAGGAGTGGAGAAACCCTGTATCTCCGATATATATCTATAATATCCTCAATAGTTACTGTGCCTATTGCAGGGGGGGAAAAGAAAAGAAAAAAAAAGCACAAAACAATCATTTTTCCACATATTTATCGATGGATCGATTTTTTTGACGTCTTTATTTTGTTGTAGATATTGAAGTTGATGTCTCCAATATTATTTTATTTTATTTTATCTTATCTTTCTCTTTCTTTTTGCACTCCAGCTTGATTTGAATTCAGAACCGAGACTATTGTGTGGTGCTTCTCTTTATTGCTGTAGGGCTCACTGGATATTTAATTTGATGTTTCTTTCTGTATTGTTATGGTGTTTCAATTACCTTTTTCAAGTCCTCTCTCAAACTGAGGCTGATAGCCACTAGAAGGATTCTACCCATTTTCAGCATATTTTTATTATTATTTTTTATTTATTTATTTATTTATTTTTGCTTAATCTTTACCCCATTCTATTGCCTTTCTTTCCTTCAAACAAAACCACATAACTCAATTTATCTAGCTTAGCCTCTCAAATAGAGGGAGAAACAAGGAAGGATACCAGGACCAAACAGATGTATGACCACTGATAGTAAGCTAGACAAAGAGGGGACCTCCTACTCTAGCAGCCTGGGGGTGATGGTGGGGGATATGGGTTGCAGAAAGGGAATGGGGAAGGGGGGAGGACAAATTTGGTGGTGGGTATTCCCCTGATTCAATGTTCATATGTACCTAAAATACTAATATGAAAGATATGTAAGCCACTATGATCAAAATAAAAATTGAAAAAACAAAACAAACAAACAAAACCTAGTGTGTCTGGAGTGATAGTACAGCGGGTAGCACATTTGCCTTGCATGCGACTGACCCAGGTTCAATCCTCGGCATCCCATGTGGTCTCCTGAGCCTGCCAAGAATAATTTCTAAGTGCAGAGCCAGGAGTAACTCCTGAGTGTTGGGTGTGGCCCCCAAATAAACAAACAAAATTAAAACTAGTAAATAAACACATGGAGAAACATTTGATCTGGCCATCAAAGATTCAAAATGAAATTTAATTTTACAAATGCCTTTTAAATTAACGAGAAAATATTAAAATTACTTTGTAGAAACATGGTGCTAATAAAGATGTTGTAAATGATATTCTATCTTGTTGATGATATTGTATAAATTGGTCCCTGCTTTGCAAAGCAGCTTGGCAATATAGTATGTCATAAAACAGTCATAGCCTTTGACCCATTAATTTGACTTCTGGGAATCTTTCCTGAGAAAATTTAATTCAAAATATGGAAGAAATTAAATCCTGAGAGTAAATTGGGAAACATTAAATGTTCCACAATGGGGAATGATTAATATGTTGTGGTAGAACCACCGGATGAAGAAATGACATAGCCATTTGTGAGAATAAAGACCACGAGGCCACATGGGAAGATGCGTGTTCTTCAATATTAAATGAAAAATGAACAAACACTTATTTTCTAAAAATATGCGGATGAGAAATAGTCCATCGCCATTGCAAGCGGTTCATCTAGGACAGCAGGAAGATGGTTGATCCTTGGCTTTATCTTCATCTAATTGTTACGTGCTGTCATTGACTCTTCTGCTACCTGGCTGCCAAGTGCTTCCATTCTTCCCCTCCGTCCACTGCAAAGCCAAGCTCCACACCCAGTTTCCAAGGTCCTAACTTGTCTGTGTCAATACCACTCAGTTTCACGAGCTCTTCCTACCCATCAGTCAAGTGATGACTCCCAGAGGCATGTCAACATTACTGTCATAGAATGTATATGATGTGGCTTGCAGGGAGACACTATATGATGTGTGGGTATGTTTCCCCAGCTACATTTTTCAAGTCCTGGAAGGCAAGGTCACTGGTTTCTTTCCTGCAACACAGAACCTGTGCTTTCATATTGTTTAGTTTCACTTTTAGACCACACCCGATGGTGCTCAGGGCTTACTCCTGGCTCTGTGTATCAGGGATCACTTCTAGTGGGGTTGGAGGGGAACCATATTTGATGCTGCATATCGAACTCAAATTGGCTATGTACAAGACGAATACCCTACCCTCTACATTATTGCTCTGGTCCTAGAACTAGTGCTGTTGCCTGTATAGGATGCCTGTGTGATTATTTGTAGACATGGCTTGAGTTGCACTAAAATGACCTCATTCTCTGCAGGTGGAGCACATGAAGGTCTGCAGCACTTGGGTCCTTTTGGAAACATTCCAAACATCGTGGCTGAATTGACAGGTGACAACATTCCTAAGGACTTCAGTGAAGATCAGGGCTACCCAGATCCTCCAAACCCATGTCCAGTTGGAAAAACAGGTAATGTGCACGACCCCAAGTACCTCCAAACGTTAGAGACTTTAGGAGAATGTTAACAATTTCTAACATTCAGGGCTTGAGCGATAGTACAGTGGTAGGGTGTTTTCCTTGCATGGGGCTGATCCTGGGTTCGATTCCGGCATCTCACATAGTCCCCCAAGTCTGCCAGGAGCAATTTCTGATCACAGAGCCAGGAGTAACCCCGAGCACCACTGGGGGTGGCCCCAAAACCTAAATAAATAAATAAATGTTTAAAAAAATAAAAATTTCTAACAGCTACAAGTATCCCAAGAAATAGTATTTCTATTTTGTTGAATCCCTATGTGTTGAAAATAGATTGAAAGGAGAAATTTATTCTAGAATCCTTGAGAGGGTTGTGGTGTTTAACTACACTCCTATAGGATCCTCTTGATCTACTGTCGTTCTCTCTTTTTAGGGAGTTGGTGTTTTTTCCCTGCACTTGAAATTATTGGTTTCAATAAATAGAGGGAAAGTTTGTTTCTTCTGGTATCCACTTGGTATCTATTTCTGTTTGGGGCTCACAACCAACCTATGTTCAGGGTTTAGTCCTGGTAGTGCTCAGAAGGTCATATGTAGATGCAGGGATTGAACCTTGGTTGAACTACATGCAAGACAAGTGCCATACCTGCTGTACTGTCTCCTCACTCCCATGCACTCCTAGTATCTCTGAAACCATTTTAAGTTTTGGGATTATTCATTTTATTTTTTTCCTTACTTCTCTTGACAATATGCATTTTATCTATTTTATGACCAGTTAGGAATGCCCGAAAACTTTCTTTTCAGATCAGGAGATGGCATGAGAAAGGGAGAAACTAGGAAGGTAAAAAGTTGAGGAAGAAAACTGCCATCCTCCTGGCTAGTCCTTTTTTATTTTTTAATATCTTTATTTAAACACCTTGATTACAAATATGATTGTAGTTGGGTTTTAGTCATGTAAAGAACACCCCCCTCTTCACCAGTACAACATTCCCACCACCAATGTCCTTTATCCTTCCCTTTTCACTCCCTCCTAAGGCAAATGAGAATGCATGGTGAAGATGGTACATTCTAAGTGTGGGCTTAGAGTATTTTTACCCTGAAGATTAGAAATTGCAGACTAGAATCAGATTATCTGAATACAAGCCACAATCATATTAAAGCTAGCTAATGAATCGCTTTGCAGCTCAGTCACCTCAGCTACAAAAGAGTGAGAGTTGTAGGACTTGCCTTAAAAAAACCTTTGTGTCTTCCACATAGCAGTTGGCACAAATGACGTGAGTGTCATCTTGACTATAATACATTTTGTTACTAGCAAATAGTACTCTTTCTCTCACTGGGCTTATTCTAATTTTTAGTACTGAGTAGCCTTTCTCCACCAAATCTAATGCTAGTAGCAACAAATACTACTACTAATACTTCTAGTATTAATTTGCTCTGTATTCCATATATCAAAACTGAAGCTTTTTAAATTTGTTTTGTTTTTGAGGGTTATACTCAATGGTGCTCAGGAGTTACTCCTAGCTCTGCACTCAAGATTCACTCCTGGTGTGCTTAGGGGACCATATAGGGTGTCCGGGATCAAACTTGAGGTAACTGTGTGTATGATCCTTACCCACTGTACTATATCACTCTGGCCCCTGGAAACTGAAGTTTTTTCTTTTTCTTTTTTTTTAAACTTTATTGATTTATTGATTGGTTGGTTATTTTTTGGGCCACACCCAGTGGCACTCAGGGGTCATTTCTGGCTCTGCACTAAGAAATTGCCCCTGGCAGACTGTGGGACCATATGGGATGCTGGGAATTGAGCCAGAGGCCACTCCCCCCCCCCCCCCCCCGTCAGCTGCATGCAAGGTAAACACCCTACAACTGTGCTATCTCTCTGACCCCTATTATTTTTTTCTAAAGTTACTCATATAGCAAGTAGCTGAAACAAAAATCAAGCCCAAGCCTATCTGACTCAGGGTCAGACGGTATCTTCATCTCCATTGACATCAAGGCAACCACCATCGCCTTGTTCTGGAAATTGTAACAGTGCTGTCCCCTTGGTTTTTTCTAATCATAGTTCAGGCTATTTTCTAGAAGATGCTTTCTGAAAGGTATTTTTTGCATCATTTAGGGTGAGGTGTCTTGCTTGCATGGGTCATAAAGCTTCATCTTTGAAGGAAAACTTTAAAAGTGGATGTGGCCACACCAATGTTAGGAGGCTGGCCTAGGTCTTCAGGAAAACCTGACTCATTGCATGGATTCAGTCACTTGAGCCACATTTACTTTGCTTGTAGGACTTTGGGCAGGAAGAAAGTCCAGTCCATAAACTTAGAGAGCCAAGAGTTTCCATGAAGAGTTGGCAAAATTGCAGAGAAGTCGCACAGTGGGTAGGGCATTTGCTTGCATGTGACCAACCCAGTTTCAATCTGTAGCATCTCATATGGTCTCCCTGGTTTACCTGGAGTGATTTCTGTGTGCAAAGTCAGTAGGTACCCCTGAGCATAGCTGGTGGGGCTCAAAAACAAACAAACAACCACCAAAAACCTTGGGGAAACCTACTGGGCAGTACTCAGGGCTACTCCTGACTCTACTCAACAATCACACCTGTTGGGCTAGGAGACATATATAAATCAGACAATCTAATCCAGGTCATTCACATGTAAGGTAAATGCATGTGTAAGGTAAATGCCTTCTCAACTCTGCACTCAGCCTCTGCAGTGATGCTTAAAGGACTAGCTATATCAGTGTTTCCTGGAAATGTGGTAATTCCATTCTCAGCTCCTATACCAGGTATTTTAAAGTGGAATTTCTGTGGCTAAAATTTATCCTTCTATAATAAATGTTTTGGTTTTGGGGTCACACCTGGCAGCTCTCAGGGGTTACTCCTGGCTCTGTGCTCAGAAATCACCCCCGGCAGGCTCGGGAGACCATATGGGATGCCTGGATTCGAACCACCATCTGTCCTGAGTCAGCTTTGTACAAGGCAAATGACCTACCACTGTGCTATCTCTCTGGCTCCCACATCCTTCTATATTATAACCTGCCGTGTGATGTCAGTGTCTACTAGGGTTTGAGAACCACCATTACAGGAGAATGGAAGCAGAACTATGTTGTGAACCAAGAGATCTGAGTTTAATCGTAGCCATAGTCTGACCCTTGGTTTCCCTGGAACTCTTCAACTCTAGCATGAAGACAACAATGCCTCTAAAAAGTGTAAACTTTTATGTGTGCAAACTTTTTAAGTATGTAAATTACATAAAGTGTAGTTATGACTCATACTAAGACAAGGAAAAGATAGCTCTAGATCATTAAGTACTAGCTGTTAGCGCTTAGGAGTCAGCACTGAGATATACCTCTGTGCCATCTCTCTTGCCCAGAAATTGCATTTAAAGGGTGGTGATGGGAAAGAAACTACAGCAAAGAAAACCTAGTCTACTCAAAAATTGTATGTGATTATTGCTATTCCTTAGAGATGCCCTGTAAGTTCAATATCTGCCTATTTTCAGCTTATGGATTGAATACATTGACAGAAACTAATGTGGCTTCCCCAAGGAGCCAACCCGTTTGCCACTTAAAAGCTGGGATTTCAATTGTGAGTCCTTTTGTACTTCCCCACACACACCATCAAGAACTTTGGTGATTGTTGTTCTTGGAGAAGGCAGACTTTCTCCAAGAAGCTAAATAGGTGTCTAAAGTTTCATTAAAGAGAAAACAAAATGAATCATGTAGAACAGGAGTATATTAGTTAAATCAGTGTATCCCAAAGTGGGTGATGCTACCTTCTGTTGTTTCAGGGAGTAGCCCTGGGTACAGTAGGAAGTACTTTCTGTTTACTAATTGAAAGATGATACTTTTTTTTTTTCCTTTTTTTGTTTTTGTTTTTGGATCACACCCAACCGCGCTCAGGAGTTACTCCTGGCTCTACGCTCAGAAATCGCTCCTGGCAGGCTCGGGGACCATATGGGATGCTGGGATTCGAACCACCGTCCTTTGTATGGCAAGGGGAAAGGGAAATGGATTTGGTGAACTGCCAAGAATCCTCTGCCACAGGTAGAAATAAGATTGGGAGTCTGAGATGAGCAGCCCCATATAACACAGAGACTTGATGTCATAGGGAAAGTGATTTAGGATGATTTATATGAATGCATCTGATCTTTGTCCAGTTGTTTTTATTATTTCAAATTAATTAATTAATTAATTTGGTTTTTGGGCTACACCCAGCAAGGCTCACTGGTGTTACTCACTGGTTACTCCTGGTGTTGTACTCAGAAATTGCTCCTGGCAGGTTCAGGGGACTATATGGGATGCCAGGAATCGAACCCAGGTTCATCCCAGTTGCCTCGTGCAAGGCAAATGCCCTACTGCTGTGCTATTGCTCCGGTCCCAGTCCAGTTGTTTTTAATAAATTATCTCAGAGAAGCATCAGATGCCATGGCCATTCCTCAAAAACCTTTCACTGTTTGCAGTAGATGATGGATGTCTAGAAAACACCCCGGACACAGCAGAGTTTAGTCGAGAATTCCAGTTGCACCAGCACCTTTTTGATCCAGAACATGACTATCCAGGCTTGGGAAAGTGGGTAAGTACACTTTTAAGTGCTCATAGATTTCACCTTTGCTACCTTGAGCTTAGTAATGACAGAGATGAGCAATGTGGGTGGAGAGAGAATTGTTTATGAGCTAATTTTTTAGAAATTTCTTTGGCGCAGGGCTTTAACTAATTACCTTTCCAAACTAAGGCTAGAGAAATAATATACAGCAGGTAAGGTGTTTGCTTTGCTCATGCCATCCCATGCGGTTCCCTAAATCCACCAGGAACAATTTCTGTCTGCAGAGCCAGTAGTAACCGCTGAGCACCACTGGCTGTGGCCCCCAAACAAAATACAAACAAAAAATCATTCCAAACTGAATGCGTGTGTTTAAAACACAATACATCGCCCATACAAAGAGCCAGTGACCTTAATGACTTTTGGCACCTTTTGTCTTCAGGAGCTTTTGCTCTGTCTCCATAGCTTATGTAATACTTCCTCTAATCTCTCCCCAGGACTTCATACTGTGCCTATAGGATAATACACTCCTATAACAAAGCTTGCAAATTTAATTACTATAGCGAGGAAGATTATTTCTGCAGAATCAAGGGGGGAACGAAGTTTAGAAACAAACATACATAAGTCTTCTTTAGAAAAGAGAATAAAAAATTGCAAAATGTTTACCAGTTAATTTGCTGTCAATATCAGGAAGGATCTATAACTGTCAGCTAAGGAATTTTGTTTATAAGTACTTGGTAAAAGAAATCATGGCCATTTGGAATAGGTTTTCTAAAAACAAGTTTTGTCAACCTAATGGTATTTTGCTTGCCAGCATTATTCATTTACTTGCCAGCTTGATGAGCGAAATGAATTGAACATGGAGCATTTGGACTTCAGGAAAGTATTTGATGAGCTCTCTCATGATCTCCTGTTGGAAGAGGTGAGAGATTCTGCGTAGGCAAGAAAACATCAACCAAAGGGAGCTTGTTAAAGAGTTCACTTGTTAGGGAGAGAGATTTCCCTTGGTTTTCTGCGGTCCTAGTGCTACCCTACTCTCCATTTTTATAAATGTTTGTAATAAAAAGCACAGAACATGTACTAATCAGAGTCTCACAGATGACACAAAATTGGAAGGAACAGCACTGACTGACAGAATTGGGATTCAAGATGATGCCAAGAGCCTGGACGAGGAGTCAAACAGGATCATAGATTTACGTGCCTGCCATTAAGTCAAAGACTGAATCTTGAGAGAAAAGTGGAATAATTATGAAGGAAGGATAAATTATATATAAATAGGTGAATGTATCTGTGGAATAAGTAAAAAAAAAAAAAAGAATAAAGGAGGTCTTCCTAACTACCTGAGTCCTGCAAAAGCTATCAATACCTTCTTAGCTCATTACTGGCAGCTGACCTTGCTTCCTACTTTAATAGGAGTAGAGTGGTTTCAGAATTCAACTCTGTCTTCCATTTACACTATTTTTTATTAATTGTATTTATTTAATTTAAATTTAATTTTATTAACTTTTTGTTTCTTTTTCATTGTGGGCAAAGTGAATTACAAATCTTTAATATTTTAACTACAATTTTAATTAAAAATCAGTAATATTAAAGGCACATAGTAGTAATGAATGAGGGGCATTCCCACTACCAGTGTTGTCTTTCCTCCATTCCTGTTCCCAGCATGCATCCCTCTTCCCCCACCTTTACCCCCCATAATGCTAGTGCAGTTGTTCCCCCGCCCCCCGTGTACAACTTGATGTGTCCCTCCTCATCAGTGATTGCTCATTTTTTCATCATCTTGCTTTAACTTTGTCCTGAATCTGTTCCATATCTTCAACATCGATATATTTTTCTTCTTAAATGACAACTGTACACTAAAAAGACCTCTATGGGATAGTTTTATGCTTTATATACGAAGACCAGGTTCTAGCTTCAGCATTTCAGCATCATGTGACCCCTTGAGCTGGAGTAGTCCCAGAGTAGTGCCCTGTTGCTCCAAAACCAATAACCCCAAACAACCCCTTCCTTCCCACAAATCAAAACACAGAAATAAAACAACAACCGAAAACCCAACATAAAAACAAAGTAATAACACCCTCTAATTTAAATTTGCTTCCTTTTATAGGAATGCTGTGTTTATTTCTCTTCTTTTTCATAAGGAGTTCTCGTTTCATAGGGAATATTGGTTTGTTGAGCCTTCTGAAAGCATTGAATCAATAAAGCCAACATTTATAGGATTTTGAAAGGCAATTGAAAAAAAGAAAAACTTCTATAAAAGAAGCTTAATTCTGGTGACTTTTCAGGCATCAAGTCAGGTGAAAATAAAAAATTGAGAAGAGATTGAAAGTAAAAATAAAACATTTCTATTTTGTTTGTTCATTTTTGGTGGTGCCAGAAATATTCTTTTTTTCTTTTATAATATCTTTATTTAAGCACCCATAATTCAAGCATGATTGGGTTTCAGTCATAAACAAAACACCCCCCTTCACCAGTGCAACTTTCCTACCATCAATGCCCTTCCCTCCTCCCCCACCCCTGCCTGACAGGCATTCTACTTCTCTCACTCATTAACATTGTCATGCTAGTCCTTAATGTAGTTATTTCCCTAACAGCGTTCACCACTCTTTGTGGTGAACTGCCAGAATATATTCTAATTATGAAGGCTGAATTGAAGTGATTTTATCAGCATGAGAATCCCAGGTTTTCTTTAAATAAATGATTATATTTAAAGACCATATATTACATAGTTGTTCATAATATATTTATTCCGAGACCAATCCTACTGCCAGTGAAAAATTCCATCTACTATTGTCCCCAGATTCTCACCTGGGGAGGCACAATGTAATATATTTTACATTTGCTTTCTTACAGGTAAATGGTAATAAAATTATTTTTAAAAAAAAGTACCGCAATAAGAAAATTTGTAAAATTAATGCATCTTGCATTGAAATCCTTAAGTCATTGTAAAAAGATTTGCTAAGCAATTTGTTGCTAGTTGATTTTTTGTTATTTGTTTTGTTTCTAAACATTAGGTGACTTTGAAACAACATTGATGCTTAAATTGGTGTGTTCCTGCTGGGATACAAGTATTAAAACATTTGGAATTGTTCACAGCCATTTATGCAGTTCCATGAGCTAGGAATTTTATGCTCTGGGGACAATATCGAGACTTTTATGGGGCATGGTTTCTGTTGCCACAGTTTTCAGAATACAAGAAAGCAAGGGAGAGGACGTCTGCACTCACTTCAAAGAAGTCCTGGAAATGTCAGCTCAAGTACTGGCATACCTGGAGTTTCAGTCGGTTTGGTGTCTCTGCAGAGATCAGTGGTTAAGTGGTGAGGATGGGTCATTGGTGAAGTGGTGGTGTGGGTAGTGGGTACAACTGGCATGACTTGGGCAGTTAATAGACTTTAATTACATGGCTGATGTAACCCATGATTTTTCACATCTCTTTCAAGAATAGAGTAAGTCTATGGAGCCAGCCAAATTTCCAGAACATTTTAAAGGGGGCCAGAGAACTGATTGGAATTGGTCTCTAGCATAAATATAGTGTAAAATAGATGGACGAGGTAAAGTTCAGTCTTTTTGTTTGACAGTTTTGGATATACCTGGACATCCTCAGACCTTACTCTTGACTCTGTGCTCAGTAATTACTCCTGGTTTGCTTAGAGGATCCTATGTGGTGCTGGGATCGAAACTGAGTTGGCACATGCAAGGCAAGAGCCCTACCGACTCTACTGTCTCTGATCCTAAAGTTCACTTTAAAGGAAAACACGGCATTTTCCTATCATGGGATTTTATAAAGGAGGGAAAAGAAAATAAAGTAAATCACAAAACTGTAAGGGAAAAAATGCCTCAACCACTTGGAAATTAAACAATAAGTAAATACAATTTAAAAAAAACTATTTCAGGTTGGGAAGAATACAGCAGGCAAGTCACTTTCTTTTCTTTTTACAATTTTTGTTTGTTTGGGGGCCACACCTGCTAGTGCTAAGAGATTCCTCCATCTTGGAATTGTTCAGAAATCCTTCCTGGCAAGCTCAGGGGACCATATGGGATGCCAAGGGATAGGACTCCAGGCAGCCGCATGCAAAGCAAATGCTCTATCTGCTGTATTATCACTCCAGGCCCCCAGACAAGTCACTTTCATTGCATAGGGCTACCAAATTTTATTCCTCACACTCCAATATTGCCACTCTCTATGGCACCACTATCCCCCAGGAAGGACCCCTGAGTGGAGAGCCAGGTGAACATTGTTGGGTGTGTCTGCCCCCCAAAAAAACCCAATTCCCTGAATTGCTAAAAAAAAATAAAATAAAATAAAGATACATAGTAATATCTTTACAAAAGTAAAGATACACATCACAAAGAGCTAAAGATAATAGAACTGGAGAATTAATCTCCAGAACTGCACTTATGGGTGATGGATTTGGTGTACAGAAGTGAATGCTTTTGTGGTGGGTGTGGTGTTGGGATGTTGTATGCTTGAAACTGTCATTAATAATATTGTAAGTTATGGTACCTCAATAAAAATGGGGTAAATAAAAAGTAGTTAAAGAGATATGAGGTAAAAGTAATAAAAAGAGGGGAAAAGTATATCAAAAAGAAGCACTGGGAAGAAGAAATCCACAAGAAATGGACCAAAATGTTGTCAAATGAAAGCAAGAGTACACTTCAACAAACAGAAGGTATCAGATCAGTTACCTCAAATTATATTTGCATACCTTTTATCTTCTGTAATGATATGTTGACTTAAACTCAACTTTTCTCCATTTATTTCTAAAAGAAAAAAGAAAATATTGAACCTTCTTTATCCTGGGAACTACACTAAGCTAGAAAATTATTATGATAGTCTACTGATCTTCAGAGTGTTTATAAGGTTGAGATGAACTCAACATAGCCCTGTTTAACTTCATGTTCTACCAAGAGACTCTATGAGTGGGCGTAATTTCTAATAAAGGTGGCAGCCAAGGGTAGAGGAAGGTCTCAGGATTGAATACCCAAATGAGTAAAAGGTATTATAGCTATTAAGAGAATATAGAGTTAAAAATGTAGCTCCTTAGCTAAGGTGAAAAGGTATCCAACAATATGAGTAGGTAGAGATAAATAGCAGGTAGAGGATACTAAAATAAAGATCTGAGCAAAGGCAGAGAAGCCAATTGAGGAAGCAGGAAGAGGGTTAATATCTCTTCCCAACTTTTCTGATCTCCACAAATTTCCCTAAGTTACACTAGTTCCAAGTACTTCACTCTCTCTGTTTCTCTAAATACATATTTGTTTTTTTAAGTCATTATATTCCTTGTCTGTATTAGAGCTGAAGATGAGAAGTTGAAATTGGAACTCTATGTAAAAGGAAGTACTAGATCAATGACCAAGAACAATGTTTATGCCTCTTTTATCTCCTATAATTATTTGTTTAAACTTAAGTTTCCTCCATTTATATTCTCATTGCTACCTTGCAGTAAAACATGCTTTGCTCAATCTTCACTTAGAAGTATGAATTGAGAATGCCTTGCTTTTCCAAGTGAGTGTCCGTAAGTCCTCTTCCAGTGTTTATACAGAATGATGGTGTCAAGCTTGTCTTAAGTGCAGTCGTTCTTGGCATTAATAAAGTAATTATCTTTCACAATAAACTGTACACATCATTCTGATTCTTCATTTGCTAAAAATGCTTCCCTAATTGTCTTTCACAATAAACTGTAAACATCATTCTGATCCTTCATTTGCTAAAAATGCTTCCCTATTTTTGGCATGAGCTGTAGCTGAGCTGGCTCTTTCGTGATGACTTACCTATTCTAAATATCCACGTCTGTTCCATTTCCTGCGTTTCTCTCTTTGTTATTGCTTTAAGACACGCTTATTAAATACATAGAACGTGTCTTTCTGGCCCTGTGTTAGACGATGGCAATACAAAGATGAATAATAATAGTAATTGCATTATAATGAAATAATAAGGAGTAATATTTATTTATTGAGTATATACAGACTGTGTGACAGATACTATGCCTAATACACATGAGCATGAATTAGGATTACACGGAATATTATTACAGTACAATTATTATTTAATTGTGATAAATATTACATATAGCATAATAAATATTCTACATTACAATGATTATGTGAAATATTATGATATACATGAATTATCTCATTCATTCAGCCCATCCTTATCATTTTTATTGTGCAGATGAGAAAATACACTCTTGGATAATGTGACTAGATTTCTCATATCACAGCTGATGGTTGATATTCAAATGAGACCATCTGACCCTAGACCTCTTTAAGAACTGACGAATTCCAGGGCTGTAGTAATAGTACAGTGGATAGGGCACTCGCCTGCCTTGCACATAATTAAGTTGCTGGCACCCCATATGGCTTCCTGAACTCCTGATCATAGAGCCTGGAATAAGTCCTGAGCACTTCTGGCTGTGGCCCTGCTAAACAAGCAAAGAACTGGCTCAATTACTTAATATGGTGTGTTCTCCACACAATGTAGCCCATATGACTGTCCCATAGAGGCCTGTCCAGGACTAGTGTCTTTTCAGGTACCATGTATTCTCCCACCACTGAGTGGCAGTAACCAAACATGGCCTAAGAATGCCTCTGTCAGTCATCCTGCCTCACATATTCATTGTTGCATGTTATAAAGGCAAGAGTTGTCTTGAAAAGCAAATGATTCTACTTTCCAAATACTGTTTATTGCTAACTACAAACTTAGCATTTTTGGTCATTGGACGCTGTTGAACAGAAGCAATTGAAAAGCAGAGCATGAGCCACAGAGACCTCTTTGCCACTGTCTTCCAAGTCCTCAGAAGGCCAATGCCCTTTTGTTTGGGTATATCTCATGTTTCCATGTGATTAGGCGTGGTGTTGAGCTGGGATCTTCTGATAGGTTCTTTTTTTTTTTTTTTTTTTTTTTCATTAAACTTTGTTTTAATGGGTCTCAAAATT
Organism: Suncus etruscus; assembly: GCF_024139225.1. Classification (NCBI taxonomy): domain Eukaryota; kingdom Metazoa; phylum Chordata; class Mammalia; order Eulipotyphla; family Soricidae; genus Suncus; species Suncus etruscus. Next base: position 4,391,086 of record NC_064863.1, read on the forward strand.
CTGTGACAGATTTTTGGTCAAGTTGTTTCCATTAAAAAGTATTGATTTTAAAAACTAATAACTTAAAACTGCCACGCACACACAAAAAACAAATGGTCCACAAAACATTTTCCTTTCCTTCTGAAGGTTTTTCGGTGCATTGTTATCATTAACCAGTCCTTTACTATTAAACTTAAATGGCCAATTGAGTCAAACAGTTCTGAGACCATTCTTCCACCACTGATTAAGACTGGGGTGGCAGGTACTGGGGATAATATTCATTTAGCCTTCTGAGCCTTCTGGGCTGACTTTGTAACCTTGCCAGCTCCAGCTGCCTTCTTGTCCACTGCTTTGATGACACCCACAGCAACAGTCTGTCTCATGTCACGAACAGCAAAACGACCCAGGGGAGGGTAGTCAGAGAAGCTCTCCACACACATGGGCTTGCCAGGCACCATATCAACAATGGCAGCATCACCAGACTTCAGGAATTTAGGGCCATCTTCCAGCTTTTTCCCAGAACGACGATCAATCTTCTCCTTCAGCTCAGCAAACTTGCAAGCAATGTGGGCTGTGTGACAATCCAGCACAGGTGCATAGCCAGCACTGATTTGACCTGGATGGTTCAGGATAATCACCTGAGCAGTGAAGCCTGCTGCTTCCATTGGAGGGTCATTTTTGCTGTCACCAGCCACATTGCCACGACGAACATCCTTAACAGATACGTTCTTGACATTGAAACCCACGTTGTCCCCAGGAAGTGCTTCACTAAGAGCTTCATGGTGCATTTCAACAGACTTAACTTCAGTTGTAACGTTGACTGGAGCAAATGTGACCACCATGCCAGGTTTGAGAACACCAGTCTCAACTCGGCCCACAGGGACAGTACCAATACCTCCAATCTTGTACACATCCTGGAGGGGCAGGCGCAGGGGTTTGTCAGTTGGGCGAGTGGGTGGCAGGATGCAATCCAGGGCTTCAAGAAGTGTGGTTCCACTGGCACTGCCATCTTTACGGGTGACTTTCCATCCTTTGAACCATGGCATGTTAGCACTTGGCTCCAGCATATTGTCACCGTTCCAACCAGAAATTGGCACAAATGCTACGGTATCTGGGTTGTAGCTGATTTTCTTAATGTAGGTGCTAACTTCCTTAACAATTTCCTCGTATCTCTTCTGGCTGTAGGGTGGCTCAGTGGAATCCATTTTGTTAACACCAACAATAAGCTGCTTCACACCTAGTGTGTAAGCCAGAAGGGCATGCTCGCGGGTCTGCCCATTTTTGGAGATACCAGCCTCGAATTCACCAACTCCAGCAGCAACAATCAGGACAGCACAGTCAGCCTGAGAGGTGCCTGTAATCATGTTCTTGATGAAGTCTCTGTGTCCTGGGGCATCAATGATGGTCACGTAATACTTGCTAGTCTCAAACTTCCACAGGGAGATATCAATGGTGATACCACGTTCACGCTCAGCTTTCAGCTTATCCAAGACCCAGGCATACTTGAAGGAGCCCTTTCCCATCTCGGCGGCCTCCTTCTCGAATTTCTCGATGGTCCTCTTGTCAATGCCGCCACATTTGTAGATCAGATGGCCGGTGGTGGTGGACTTGCCCGAGTCGACGTGGCCGATGACGACGATGTTGATGTGGGTCTTTTCCTTTCCCATCTTGGCTGGATTAGTTTAAGCTGTGTGGCTTTCACGACACCTGTCCTGGCGGCAAACCCGTTGCGAAAAAGCTCTGATAGGTTCTTTTAATTTATTTTATCATTATTATTTTTTTAACTTTACTTACTGATTAATTGATTGATTGGTTATTGGGCCACAAACAGCGGTGCCCAGAGATTACTCCAGGTTCTGCACTCAGAAATAGCCCCTGGCAGGCTGGGGAACTATATGGCTGCTGGGAATTGAACCAGGTCCCTCCCAGGTCAGCCGCATACAAGGATAATGCCCTACCTATGTGCTATCTCTCCAGCTCATTTTATTATTATTTTTAAAATGTGGTTTTAAATTTCTTGGAGACTCTGGAGTCTATTCACAGCTCTCTGCTCCAGAGTTACTATTGGTGCTATTCAAGGGAACATGTAGTACTGGGGATCAAACTGAGGCCTCTTTTGTTCCAGCATAAAGAACTCTCTTTCTCTGGTCTCCTGGGTCCTTTTAGAACAAAATTTAAAATCAATATCTAGACAATTGATCATAATCTTCATGGTGTAATAGTACTCTTTATGAACTTATATTTTCTCCTCACATTTAAAGCAAGTTTACCCTTTGGTCACAAAGCTGATATTACCAAGGAAGGAGAATAGATGGGAGGAAGAGGTGAAGTAGAAGTGACATAGGACAGAGGTGGGTGCTCATGGGGATTTTAGTGGTGGTGAAAGTGAAGTAATCTAGTAAAAACATGCATCTTTAATACCTTTCTAATAATGTTTTTTTTTTTTTTTGGTTTTTGGGCCACACCCGTTTGACGCTCAGGGGTTACTCCTGGCTATGTGCTCAGAAATCGCCCCTGGCTTGGGGGGACCATATGGGACACCGGGGGATCGAACACGGTCCTTCCTTGGCTACCGCTTGTAAGGCAGACACCTTACCTCCAGTGCCACCTACCCGGCCCCATCCTTTCTAATAATGTTACTTAAACTGCAATAACAAGTAAAACAAATAAAATAGGCTTACATTTCCCCTCTCCCATTCTGTCACATGGAATTGAGTGGATTTATATATTTGCTATACCAATCCATATATATGTATATATATATATATATATATATATATATATATATATATATATATTTACCATGCCAATCTGTGTCTTTTAACTCATTTATCAGCAGAGCGCCCTAGTCTTTCTCATGCAGGTGTCAGAAAGCATCAGACCCAATCCTAATCCCTAGCACTACATTTGAGAAGAAGAGTTGCCAGACATATTTCATTACTTTTTTCCTTTTCTTTTTCTTTGTACTTTTGCAGAGAAAGTAAAATTAATGAAGTATTTGCTTTACTATATATTTGAATATAAATGCTCATGATAGACCCACAAAGCAGATAGGGAAATAGAGGCTCAGAAAAAGGATATCCCCAAATGCAGGATGACAGAACAGTGGGATTATTGGCATTGCACATGAGACTTCATGAAGCGAAAACCTGGTTTTTGCTTTCTGTGTCTAGAACAGACTTACCATTTCTCTAGAACCACTTGGTTCAGAGCTAGTCTTTTTTTGTTGGTTTGTTTTTGTTTGGAGGCCACACCCATAGTGCTCAGAGGTTACTCCTGGCTCTGCACTCAGAAATCACTCCTGGCAGGCTTGAGGGACCACATGGGATGTTGAAGATCAAACCTTGCTTGACCACCTGGAAGGTGAATGCCCTACCCACTGTGCTTTTACTCTGGCCCTAGTGAGCTTGCCTTTTTCCATGAGGTCTCTATGCATGTAATCTATCTTATCACATTAAAAAAAAGATGAATTAAAATGATTCTGCCTTTCTTTCCCCAGTATAGTGGGACTTGGCAGTAACAGCATGCAGTACTAGCTCTGAAACAAATTCCTGGAATAGTCTATGTGCGTGTCAAATGACAAAGAAGCCATGACAGATGACAGGCATCAGTCTCACAGCCTTACTCTCCTTCCTGGAAGAAATGATCTGAATATCTTGCCTTTTCTCTCTTCTAATAGTCCATTGATAGATCAGTTCCACCCAGAAATCAAGAGAGGGAGGTGGTGGCCAGTTGTAGCCCTGGAGTTTCTTTCCTCCCTGGCTTGGCCTCCTTGCATAGTTGAGGTTGGGCAAGAGCTTCGCATTGTAAATTGTGGTGGGGAGGATTTTAATGAACATGAAAATTATGAGTCTCCATCTTGGCATTTGTCATTTTCATTTCCAATCGACCATAAAAACGAATTTTAATATCCAGACAGCTCAGAGGACACGAGCGTTATAGAAAACTTGAGAAAAATGTCAGGCTTTGCTTTTCTCTTTATATGCTACTATTCTCTTTCTGATTTAAAAAATGAAATTTCAGAAAAGCATAACTATAGCCTCCTCACTACCCATCTCCCATCCTGCCTTCAGGTTAAGTGTTCTGTCTTTTATAATCACCATAGAAGGGAAATGTGTTGTGCATGTGTCTGATATTCGAGAGCTCATTTAAGTCCAGTATGTGTTTGAAATATAGCAATGTGTGGAAACACTTATACAAACTGTGGTAACAGAGCCCGTTTCCCCCCCCCCCCAACATAACTTTCCCTTCTGCCAAGAAGTTTTTTGGCAGTTTTTAAAAGGTTCACTCTATTAAAAATGTTATAGACCAAATGGTTTTCCGATTGCCTTGACTGGGGGCACCGGCTTTAGTCACAGGAGGAAGGCTTGCAGAAGCCAGGATGTCTCGTTTATTTACATAGAGGATTGTTATTAATAGTCAGACACTGCTCTAGAGAATAGTTTATGTGTTGAGCTCATAAAAAGGGACTTAGATACAAAGGTAAAAATGAGATAAAATTGTTTGTTTAAAACGAAGGCTGTTCAAGGCTGACAGGCTGCGTTTCCAGCACCCCTCGTGTCGTGTCTGAGAGCCGGGTCCTTTCCTGTTTATATGATCGTTGATGACACTGGTGTGCCTCGGGGCTTTGTAGAGAACTTTATTAGAAGCCACACAACCGCCAGCCTTTCTCTTGCGGTCGAGCTTTCTGACATGACATTTCTTTCATCTCATTTTTGTTTCCAAACTATGTGCCTGCAAATATCCAGGGGACACACCGATTGCGACTTGGACAGTAAACCTTTGCCAACTCTGATCTAGACTTCTTCCTTTGTGTTTTCTTTTCCCTTCACTCTAGAACAAGAAACTCCTTTATGAGAAGATGAAGGGAGGACAGAGGCGAAAGCGAAGGGTAATGTGCACTCGGCTGGGTGGTTGGTGGTGGTGAGGGTGTGGGGATCTGTTTGAGTTAGGTGTTGAGGAGCTGAACAGTCTCAGTTGACAGAAAAGTAGCAGAAAGAAGCCTTTACATGTGGGGACCATCCTGGGGTGCACAGTAGAGGGATCTGTTGTGTGGCACTGCTACACCCAGAAAATTTATCCATGGTTTCTGCAATGACTTTCCGATGTTCACAAAAAGATTTTCAGAGACATGCCACATTGGTGATGGTTCCATTGCTTGCCCTTCATTTAGATATGTAGTGCATCCTCCCATGAGTGTGGGACATCTGGCTGTGCATGATGGGATGTCTTTGCTCAAACAGCTAGCTCACTGGAGAAAACTGCTTACTCATTTGTATCAATTATAGCACATGCTCCCAGGCAATATGTCAGAAAGGAAAGTGGGACAAATGATGAGAAGGACAAGCCTCAGGCCTCCAACATATCTTTGTCCTTTATCTAGTCATACTGATGTCCAGCCCTGAACATCTATGATGTCACTTTGATGACTTAGGAATTTATTGCAGGCTGGTTTATTATCCATTCACAGATGCCTGAGGTGAGACCTAGGTGCTTCACATTTAGTCACTCTAGACTGCCTCATGTGAAAAGGAACGCTCAGTTTGTTTTTTGGTTTCTAGCTCAGAAATAGAAATCCTGTGTAGAGTACAGGCAGGGGTGGGGTGGGGAGGAGGGAGAATTGGGACACTGGTGATGGGAATACTGCACTGGTGATGGGGGGTGTTCATTACATGACAGAAACCCAACCACAATCATGCTTATAATCAAGGCGTTTAAATAAAAAATAATAAAGACTAAGAGCTCACCCATGTTCATTTTTCTTATTCACTGGTGTCTTATGACACAGAAGTGTAGGCCTCCTACTATCTTTTTCTGATAAGATGAAAGAAAATGTTAAACTTCGGTTGTTATATTGCATGACGCTTCTAGATAAATCAACATTTTATTTAAAAAAATATATATAGACCAAACCATAAACCTGAGGATACATAATAATCATTTAGGAGGGAAATTCTAGATGTTGACTAAATTTTAGGATTCTGGACAGTGATCATTGTGATCATCTGAGTAGTTTTCTAGATCCTGATGTAAGAAATTCGGGAATTTCTTAAAAGGTGTAGATTTTATGGACTCATTGTTAATTCTCGGGCCCCTCTACCCTTGGTCCCACCCCAGAGCATTCCAAAACTGTCTGAAAAAATATAGAAAACCCATGGTCTTCTTTTTTTTTTAAATAATACCTTTATTTAAGCACTGTGATTACAACTTGACCGTAGTTGGATTTCAGTCACGAAAAGAACATCCCCCTTTACCAGTGCAACATTCCCACCACCAACACCCCCACCTCCTTCCTCCCACACCCCCTGACTGTATTTGAAGCAGGCATTCTACTCTCATTCATTAACATTGTCATGGTAGTTGTTAGTATATTATTTCTCTAACTGCACTCTCCCCACTTTGAGGTGTTTTATATCGTGAGCCCGTTCTCTGACCCTCATCTCTGGGCATTATTACAATAAAGCCCTTTATTTTTCTTAAAACCCATAGAAACTTTGGTTTTGCAAGAAGCAAAGTTTTAATGTCTGAAAACAGATCTTTGGGAGAGTTAATGGGATTATTCCGGGTTTCTTGGGTGACTTAGCTTCTAAGGGCAGATGGTGGCAGGAAGGGTCTTTCGGTGGGACATAATGGAGTCTTGAGAGACCCAGGATTCTATTTCAGGAGCTCAAAATACATAATTTAGCAGTAAGATGGATTGGCTGGCACAAGAACATTGCCAAATAAAAGCAGTCAATGACCCAAAATAAATAATTTGCCACAGAATTTGAACTTTATTTCTCAACTCAGCATGCCTTCTGCCCTCATTCTTTTAATGATAGTGAGTGACAATTTGAGTAATTCTATGAGACCAATAATAACCAAACTAAAAATTCTGGCAAGAGCACATGTTATAAAGGTTTTTATTATGGTCTCAACTTTTTCCACATAGGAGAAACTTAGAATTTAGGAAAGTGAGGGCCATTTTGACCTAGAAATAACGAGCTCTTCCTTTTTTTCAGACTCCCAAAAGAACCCTGCTTGTGCCATAAAATCATGGGTCACTTATACTGATGGGGAATCAGAAGTTACCGCTTTCATTATTATGTATCAGGTGGTTCTCCCATCTCAAGGGAAGACTTTAACTACCCAGCTATGGAATGACAGATAAATAAGTCTGAAGTAAATTCTAGAATCAGTAAATGAATATAACAGATCCAGTGTATTTTTATATCAGTCTGACTAGGTGGAGAGAAAAGATGTATTTGTCTCTCTCATCATTTTCTCCACATTCCTTCCAAGCACTTGAACTAATATAAAGAAACTAAGTTTGCTTTTACTTAAAACTAAGGTTGTCTGTGGTGACCCTCAATATCTGCTGTGAGTTTCCAGAGAACATTAAAAGCAAGAACCTGATCCCAGTGGCTCTTCCATTTATGAAGTGGGAACAATGTCTTCTGTGTGATATAACCATTCTCCTTCCTTTCACTGAAGAAAGAGCATACGTTCTGTGATTCCGATGGGCATAATTAAAACCAACTATGTTATTATAGAAATTCTATTGCTCTTAAGTTCAGAATTCAATACTAAAGTCTATCAAACTTATCAAAATGTTTAAATTAGTTTTCTTTCTCACTAATTTACTGCCTTTTTCCTCAAACTTTTCTATAAAATTTTTTTACCAAGAGGCAATTTCTTCAGAATGATACTTGATCCCCAGATGGCTTGGTGTGACTTTCTATATTTGATTAATTGAACAAATATTTTAATTTTTTCATGAATAAAATGTCAATTCACCTTTAAATTATTTGCAGGGCTATAGTAACAGAACAGTAGGCAGTCCACTTGCTTTGAACATTGCTGACCCTATTTTGATCCCTGGCACTCTTTATAGTCCCCCGAAATCAGAGCCAGGAGTAAACCCTAAGCACAACTTGAGTGTGACTTTGCAAACTTTTCAACTTACCAGGTATCATTAGTGTTTGAAATTTTTATATATTCATGATAAATCTCATGACTTTTTGACATATTTGAATTTTCAGAATATTATTACTGAAAATAATAAAATATGACACTGAATATACATTTTCTAGCCACGCTTACTCCTCCACCTACTAAAAGATTTTATGATTTATGAAATAGGCCAATTTGTTCCAGTTAACAATTCTGATATTAAGAAAGTATTTTAGTTATGTTAAATATTTAAACTATGCTTTTACTGTCATTTCTTGACATGTCACTTTTTGGATATATAAAGATATCGAACACCTTGTAATTCTCAGTTAATGTATGAGACAAGAAGTGGTGAACCTTTTACATATGCTTTTGCATGACACAATGGCGGAGGAGGTGTACAGACACCAAACCTGGGCTCCACTTTTTTTCTTTTGGAGAAAATCTTGAGAAGGTTCATAACACGCAATTACCCTTGAGAAGATTTATAATACACAATGCCCCATAGACCAGTCTCCCATAGCAAGGGAGACCCACCCTGAAGGGGAAAAAAGTTCAAGGGGACTTTGTATGTAGTGAGATGACTGATAATTTGATACTACCAATGCTTCTATTTTTATTCAGTCATTGGAAGATGACTTCCATAAACAAGCATCATCTAAAATGGGTCTTCTGCTTTCTAATGACTATGTTATAAAGCTCCAATTACTAGTCAAAACCAAAAAATATAGATATGTATTAGAGTAGAAAGGGAAAATCCTGGCCTCATTCAGAATCTCATCAGAGGAATGCTACTTTGGACTATATAGTAAAAAAATTATATAATCTATAATAAATATAACATTAATATATTACATTAAAATATATTAATATATAATACTAATAATTAGTATGATTAATACAATAAAATGTATAATAAAAAGAATATTTTGTATTTTTTGTTATATTTGGGATTTGACAAAGCGAAGGTAGAAATGATGGATAGAGCCCCTAATGATTTGTTCACTAAGATACTGGCACAGAAGAATCAATCATAGCAAGAGGAAGATTGAACCAGTTTGCAGGTGTGTAATTCCACTTAGTCTGGCTCTGTCATTTTTAGGACATTCTTCTTATAAAATCATATGAGGCATTTGAGATCCCCTCTCTTACCTAAATAAAAATAATAGTAAAATATAAAAATATAAAATATAAAAATAATAATAAAAACTCATTGATTGGTCTCCTTTAGAACCAAAAAAACGGGGTTGGAGTAATGTACTTGAAAAAGAATGTTTATAGCTGTGAAAGACACAATCAGAACTCTCTGTCAGCAATTCCCAGAGATATTGACTTTGATTTCTGTCTAGATCAATCATTAGTTGGCTGTGGGGTTCCGCTATCACTTTATTAACCCAACATGCCAAAGTGATTCTCACTCACTTTTGGGACCTTTCTGATTCTGGTCTTTGGAAAGAATACTAAACCACGTATGTTTTCGCAGAGTGTCAATCCATATTTACAAGGACAAAGACTGGACAACGTTGTGGCCAAGAAGTCGGTCCCCCATTTTTCAGAGGAAGAGCAGGAATCAGAGTAAAATGAAGACACTGGTGGAAACCACGCGGTGAGGTGTCGGTGTTGCTCTGTGCATGTGCCATGACTCAATCCCCTCTAAGTAGCAGCATGTTCCTCATTTAGACGAGTATGGATGAAAAGCAGCTGTATTTTGATACTGCGCTGTCTTCTCCCTGATAGCTCTGCTTTCTGTTAAATTAGGATGAGCTTTTCTTTTCTCTTTTTTTAATGTGGAGTTGCCATAATCATTAAAATTAAAGTGTGTATGTCAACAGCTCTAAAAAGCAAAACAATGAGTGAACTATCTTCAGATTCCTTGCAGTTTAAATGGTGATTTGCGTTTTACTGTTTTGGCCAAGTCTGTAAAAAAGTCAGCATTTGATTTTGATTATGCTATTCATCTAACCCTTGGGTGTTGTTACACACCAATAAAGAAAGTTGTGCTCCAGAAGAGCAGACACATTTCACTGGTTGCATTTTAATAAATGTGATTGAAAGCATGGCTGTGTGAAGTTTCTTTATTTGGAGGATGATCCCACAATTTCTTTGCATATTTGATCGCTCTCATAATGTGATTTTATCGTGTCCTAATAATTCTGTGACTAATTGGAGGTTAATATTGTTATTCCCATCTGACAGATGCTAGGACTGAGTCTAGGAAATTTTCAACCAGTAACTGAAAATGGATAGGCAATACATGGTGACTAAGTAAGGTCTACTGACCTTGAATTATTTTAGTTATTTAACAAAGATTAGGGTCCTACCATGTGTCATGCACAATTTTTAAATATTCAAAATATTATCTTCAAAAGAGTATTGTCAGGTCTTGATAGTTCTGGGGTTCTGGGGGGGGGGGCTATTGGGCTTGGAGAGACATCACCAAGGCTTTCAGACAGAACTCATAGTTTAGTATCCTGCATCTCTCTCCATCAACCCCAAGCAGGCTAGTTTGCTTTTCTCTGCTGTTTAAGTTTGTACTGGCTGGTGTGAGAGTACTCCTGTGGGTTTCTGACAAGAGGCAAGATTTTCTTTCATCCAAGTCTTCCCAAGTCAGAAAAGCAGTTTCCTAAAAAGTCAGCAGGAAACTGTTCTTTAGTGGCTCAGTGGTCAAGAACATCTTTTGCATGTGTGTGGCCCTGGGTTTGATCCCTCGTACCTCTCTCACACCCCAAATCAAACAAACCCATACCCATGTTCATTATTTATAGGTAGCATGGAATCAGTTGAAAGGTTCCTTTCCTGTCCTACTTCCCAGCCCCCTCAAGAAGCATGTTTGTTTCTGAGTACCAGTTCTTATGCTCTTTATTTCCATTATCATGGGTCATTCCTTATTCAACCATTATGTTTCTTTATATCCCTTATTTTGAGAGTGATCATTCTGTGCCTCTGACAAACTTCGTTCAGCTTGATATTCTCTAGGTCCCTCCATGAAGCAGCAAATTTTTATAGCTTAGAAATATTCCATGTTATACCATCGTTTCTTTATCCAGTCATCTATTCGTGGGCACTGTCTAGAAAAGACCCACACAAATCTGTGTTCTTTCCAAAAATTTATCTGTTGTGGCTAATACTGCAAGAAACATAAGTGGTGCAAATTGTTTTTTCCATCTTGCTTTTGTATCCTTGTTGTATATTCCAAGAAGTGGAGTTGCAGGGTCAAATGGAAGTTAAATTCCTAGCTGTTTTAGCAATGTCCATATAATTTTCCAGAAATGTCCACCAACAATGAATGAAAATCACTTTTTCATGTGTTTATACCAGCACTGGATATTCTTGTTATTTTTTGATGTTAGCAAGTCTCTGTGGTGTAAGATGATATCTCATTGTTGTTTTGATTTGCATTTTTTCTGATGATTAGTGATGCCTAGTAATTTTTATGTACCTTTTATACTATTTCTGTTTCTTCTAGTTTCTGATCATCTCCCCCCCCCACATGTTTCACAGGGTTGAATATTTTCTTGTAAAGTTCTTCCAGTGCCTTATATAACTTTGATATTTAACCTCTTATCTGACGAGTTGTGGCAAATAATTTCTTCCATTCTTTGGGCATATGTGTATCCTTGTCAAAATTTCCTTTAAGGTGTAGAAGCTTTTAACTTAATATAGTCCCATTTGTTTATCTTTGTTTCCACTCATTTGTCAGTAGTGATTCATCCTTGAAGATATAACTTCAATGTCATGGAGAATTCTGTCTACATTTTGCTTTATGTAACTTATGGATTCAGGTCTATATTCAGGTCTTTAATCCTTTTTGATTTTTTATGTATGGTGTTTAGAAAAAAGGTCTGACACAGAAACATAAGGTATGTAGAAGAACATGTAGGTAAAACACTCCAAGACATTGAGATAAAGGTATCTTCAAGGAGGAATAATCACGGCCAAAACAAATGGAAGCAGAATAAACAAATGGGACTATATTAAGCTGAGAAGCTTTTGCACCTCAAAGAAAATAGTGACTAAGTTACAAAGGCCACACACAGAATGGGAGAAACTATTCACTCAATACGCATCAGATAAGGACCTAATATATAATATATACAAGGTACTGACAGAACTTAACAAGAATAAAACATCTACCCCCATTAATGGGGAGAAGAAATGAACAGACACTTTCTCAAAGAAGAAATAAAAATGGCCAAAAGACACATGAAAAAATGCTCCCCACCACTAATCATCAGGGAGATGCAAATCTAAACAACGATGAGGTACCATCTCATACAACAGAGACTGGCACACATCACAAAGAACAAAAAGAAAAATCAGTGCTGGAAAAAACTGGAAAACTGAGCTCCTATGTGATCCAGTTATACCACTCCTAGGGATATAGCCTAGGAACACAAAAACACAATACATAAAGGCCTTCTACACACCTATATTCATTGAAGCACCATTTACAATAGCCAGAATCTAAAAACACTCCAGATGCCTGACAACAGATGAGTGGCTAAAGAAATGGTGGTACATATACACAATGGAATACTATAAGCTATCAGGAAAAATGAAGTCATGAATTTTTCCTATACATGGATGGACATGAAACTATTATGCTAAGTGAAATAAGTCACACAATGGACACAGAATAGTCTCACTAGTCTATGGAATTTAAGAAAAATAAAAGCCATTACTGTAATAATACACAGAGACAATAAAGATGAGGGCTTTCTGTTCAGGTATTAATATCTTCTTAGTTAAGATCTGGCAGGTTACAATTCAATAATTTATCCACTTCCTCTATGTTCTCTCATTTTATGGCATAAAGTTCTCAAAATGAGCTCTGTTGATCCTTTGAATTTCTGTGGTATATGTTGTGATGTTCTCCTTTCATTTCTGATTCTGTTTATTAGTGCTTTCTCTCTTTTGAGCCTTGCTAATGGTTTATCTATCTTATTTGTTTTTCAAAGAACCATGTTTTTCTTCCATTGATCTTTGAATTGTTTTTATGGATTCCAATATTTAGTTTTATATATTTTGTATTTATTTTTATGTATTTTATTTACTTTTGTATGTATTTTATGGATTTCTTTTTGTTTTGTTTTGTTTTTGGGCCACACCCATTTGATGCTCAGGGGTCACTCCTGGCTATGTGCTCAGAAATTGCCCCTGGCTTGGGGGGACCATATGGGGCACCGGGGGATTGAACCGTGGTCCTTCCTCGGCTAAAGCTTGCAAGGTAGACACCTTACCTCTAGTGCCACCTCACCGGCCTCTATGAATTTCAATAATACAATTTTATGTATTTATTTCCATCCTCTGCCTGCTTTGTGGTCCTTTTATTGGTGATTTTTCAATTTCTTAAATTGTGCAGTCGTTATTTATGGGGATCATTTTTTCCTTTTTCATAAATGCTTGCATATCTATAACATTTCTTCTTAATACCACTTTTATTATGTCCCACAAATTCTGGTAGATAGTGTTCTCATTATCATTTTTTTTCAGAAAATTTTTTATTTGCTCTCTTACCCAATGGTTGTTCAATCATGAGCTATTTAATTTCCATGTGTTTAGCTGTTTCTCTGTTTCTGCTTGTGATTAACTTTATTTTCAGTGCATCATAGTCTGCGAATATAGTTGGTATGATTTTTCTCCTCTTGACTTTGTGGAAATATGCTCTGTGTTCCAGCATCTGGTCTATTTTGGAGAATATCCCATATGCATTGGGAAAGAATGTATATTCAGCTTTTGTAGGATGAAAAGCCATATATATGTATATATATACACACACATATATATTCACTAAACCCCATTGTTCAATATATTTCTTTAAATAAATGATTTTCTTGCTGAGCTTTAGTCTAGTTGATCAAGAGATGACAGAATTGTGTTGAAATTTTCAACTACAGTACTGTTGTTAATGTCTTCAAGTCTGTTAGCAGTTGTATTTTGCTAGTACTTCATTTTATATATACATATACATATGTTGAAAAGTGTGTTTTTCCTGGTGTACATGTTCCTTAATCATTAAGAAATGGCCTTTGCTCAGGCGCAGAATGATAGTGGGTAAAGCACTTGCTTTCGATGTAGCCAAAGTGAGTTCAATCCCTGGCATCCCATATGCTTCACCAAGCACCATCAGGAGAGATTCCTGTGTGAAGAACCAGGAGAAACTCCTGATCATTATTGAAAGTGGCACAAAAACAAATAATAAATTGATCCTTGCTGTTTCTTATAACCTTTTTGGAGCCTAAAGTTTGTGTTGTTGGTTATTAGCATGACCACCCTGCTTTTTTTGAGGGGGTTGTTTGCTTGAAGAATTGTCTTCCAACCTATGATTGAGTCAGTGTTTGCACTGTCTATTCAAATGTATTTCTTTTAGGAATCAGAATGTTGGGTTCAATTTTCTAATTCACCCTCCTACTCTTTATCTCTATTTTCCTTTATGTTGTAGCAAACTAAGTAGTATAAATTTGTTTGTCTCTTCAAGGATGCAGGCTATGATGGTGGGTGAAAAATTGAGAACACTGGTGAAGAAAAGTTCACACTGGTGATGAATGACTGTCTGGACACTTAGTAACTAAAGGGACAGTATTAATTACAAACAACTTGGTAATCATGGTGTTATAATAAAAAATTTAAGAAATATATAATTAACAAAAGTAAAAATAAAGATGGCACAAAACTTCATGGCAATATTCTCTCCCCCCCCAAAAAAGAAAAAAATTAAAGTTTGAGGACTGCAGAAATATTTCTATTTGATTTTTGTACCTTCCCAGCAGTTATGGAGGTCAAGAGGATATATCTAGTAGCACTGTAGAGTGAGGTAGGTGCCGGAGAGCTAACCTGGGGCTCTGGGCCTGCTAGGGCTTGCTTTAGGCCTTTAAGTAATCTCCCCAACCGAAGGACATTGCTTTTAGATCTTTGTTAAGATTATGATTCACTTGAAGATATTGATCAAATTAATCTGGATGCAGTAGGTTTAGGCAGAGCCTTGGAATCTTCATTTGTCACTGAAGGGGAGGGATCCTTGCAAAGATATTATGGGACCACTCTTGGATTCTTGAGGAAGCTTGAGGAAGCTGCCTACAGTGCTAGGGATTAAACCCGGGTCTTCCACATTCAAACCATGTACAGAAGCCCATTAAATGATCTTGCCAAGCCTTTTGTTGTTAAATATACATAGGGGTCAAAACCAGCAATGTTTGGGGAGTCATGTGATTCAGGGGATAGAACTCAAGGTCTCCAGCTTATGTGTCATGTCACTTCACACCTGAGCTAGCTCTCAGACCCAATTTTGTATTTTATATGTGTTTTTTTGTTTTATTTTGTTTTTTTTTTAAATGTTTTTTGGGCCATATTTAGTGATATTCAGGGATTATTCCTGGAAGGGTTCAGGGGAATATATGCCATGCTGGTGAGCAAACATGGTGTCAGCTGCATACAAAAAAAGTGTCTGCAGCTGGAATGATAACACAGCAGGGAGGTGGTTTTCCTTGCATGTGGTCCACCAGGGTTTGATCCCTGGCATCTCATATGATCCCCAGAGCCTGCCAGGAGTGATTCCTGAGTGCAAAACAGGAATAACCCCTGAGCACAGCCAACCATACCCAGCAACCTAAAACCAAAAACACCAAAAAAACAAAAAACAAACAAATAAAAAAAAAAACCACCACAAAACCCCAAGTGCTTTACCCCTGTACTAAGTCTATAGTTCTTCGTCTCAGGTGATATTCATTGTTGTGAGAGGTCTTTGGATTGGTCCTCATATTGCCTTCTAATTAGATGTCTCTCGATTGGTTCCTTTTGTTTTCTTGTTAAAAAGATGTTTCCCCATTGCCTCCTCATCTGGCTCTTTCCCCTCCCCTTGGGAGTGGGCTTTGTTTTTCCCAATAAAGGCTACTCAGGAGGCCTGGAGGAGGAGCTGCCATCTTGGCTCATGGTTCCATGTGGTGGAACGACTGGCTTGTGGGTGACCAGCTTGCAGTGTGAGTCTCTGGCCTGCTATTCCTTTCCAACTGTGTGTGGATTATTTCCTGTGACAGAATTGCTACCGGACCTGCGTCTCTTGTCCTACCCGGACATGGGGCCTGGGAATACGTCCCATCTCTGGGGGTTGTGGAACGTACAAATCACCATTCAACAACTCGTGGTGCTGATTCTTAGATATCTTAAGTGACACTGAGGTAAAGAATTAAGAAAAGATAAGTGAAAGTAGGTGAATGACACAGAGAGATCAGGTTAACTTAATGTGAATTTGTAAGGATCTATACCTGATACAGTTTTTAACACCTTGGATGGGTCAGACTTGTGATTGAACACAAGAACATCAAAGGGCCATAGTTTGCAAAAAATAGCAGAAAAAACAAGTATGAGAAACTCCAGTATAGATTTGTCAGAGGTCAAGCTGAGACAAGGATCTCAGAGAGGTCAAAGAACGGAGGAATTTATATGCCCAAAGATAGGCTTCAGAGTGCTTCAAGAAAGAAGCAGAAAGGTCAGAGAGTTGGCACCTTTCAGGAAGCTGAGCTTGATTCTTAGTAAAAAAAAATTCAAATGAGCAAAGAGATTTTATTTTGTACAACTGTAGGGCACATTTCAGAGCTAAGTGTATTTGATGACGTAAATGTGAGGTGACTAGTTCCAACAACAACAGAAGGAAAAAATGAAGTTTGATAAGGAGGCAGGATGGGAAGTGGCAGGAATTGTGGGTTATGAATGGAGGGACACCAACACTGGTAGTAGTTCTGGAGTTGGAACTTGGAGGACCCAAAACTGTTATCAGTAACTTTGTAAATCACAGTTCCTAAGTAAATAATAACAATCAGAATAAAGAAAAAAGTTGAGTGGAGCTGAAGATCAATGGACTTGAGAAAGTAGAACATACATGAGGTTAAGGAACAAAATATAGAATCATGGAGATTCTTTTTTTGTTTATTTGTTTTTGGGCCACACCCAGTGATGCTCAGGGGTTACTCCTGGCTACCTGCTCAGAAATCGCTCTTGGCTCGGGGGACCATATGGGATGCCAGGGATTGAACCCAGGTCTGTCCTGGGCAGCTGTATGCAAGGCTATCTTTCTGGCTCCAGAATTATGGAAGATTCTTGAGATCAAGTCCTCAAGTTACAGGGAAGGCCAAAGAAGCAGCTTTGGTCCCATCAGAGCTACCCCAAATTTTGTGGGTGGAGTTGTAGTGAACCTGAGACCAATGACTGCCACTTACTGGAACCTGTATATGCATGTGTTGGCATCTGAGTTCAAATTTTGGCACCCCACATTCCTCCCAAGTATTAGGGGGAGTGTAATCCTGGAAGCCTATGAACATTGCTGGGATGGTTCTGGTGTCCTTGACATCTTAGTGAGCAGCTTTAGAACCCCCTGAGCACCCAATTTCAGAAACAAAAAACCAAAAGATTGATTTTTAAATATTTTATGGAGATTTCAAGAGGAAATTAAAACAGTCAGAATTTAGCAATAGTATCTAAACCACTGGGACAAAGCTCATGGAACTTATTCCTGATGGATAGACAGATCAGACCAGCAGCACTTCAAGCTGCTATTCACTAAAGATAAACAATTTGACCTCCAGCACCACATAGTCTCTGGAACATTGCCAGGAGCAACCCTGAGCAAAGGCCCGGGTATGTTCCCCCTGAACTCCAGATAAAGAAGACATTACATCCCTACAAAGTCAAGGAACCATTCTCGTTAAAGCAATCTAACCCGATCCTCTGGATAAAACTCCACTCTAGCACAAAGTATAGAGACTGGAGTAAAACTTCATAGTCAACACTAGGAAGCAATCAACCATTGTCTAGCATGGCAGTCTCCATAGGCCAAGGAACTTAGGTTTTCCAGAGAAAGCCAGGAAAACAGAAACATAGGGGAGGGGTTATTAAATAGTTCTAAAGACTTTAGAGATATATAAACCAAATAAAATATATTAATTTTATATTAATTTTGTTTGTGTTCCATGTCAGAAGTTTATTGGGCAGATGATCGAAGACATTTGAGTTGTGACTAGGTAAAATTTAGTGTTACATGGCACAGTGTGTGTTTGTATGAGTTTGTGTGTGTGTGTGTATAAGCCCTTATCATTCTGGGATAAATATTGAATTATATTATAAAGGATTCAATCAAATTAGAAAATGTCCTGGATTTTCTTTCACATAATCCAGTAGTAGTGATGGGTCAGGGCAGTCACTGAAAGTATAAGTGAGTCATATTTGGCCATAAAAATCTTCATTATTGGGGCCAGAGCGATGGTTCAGTGGTAGAGTGTTTGCCTTGCACACAACTGACCCAGGATGGACCTGGGTTCGATCCCCAGCATTCCATATGATCCCTCAGGCTAGGAGCAATTTCTGAGTGCATAG
The DNA here is from genome assembly GCF_024139225.1 of Suncus etruscus. Lineage (NCBI taxonomy): Eukaryota > Metazoa > Chordata > Mammalia > Eulipotyphla > Soricidae > Suncus > Suncus etruscus. The sequence continues at coordinate 4,409,362 of NC_064863.1, forward strand.
CCAGGAGTAACCCCTGAGCATCACTGGGTGTGACTCCAAAACAAAACAAATAATTATTGGAACTGCTTCATGGAACATAAAAATTCATTATACTTCTTCCTTTACACTGTAAATATTTGAACATTTCCATCCATTTAAAGGGGTAAATTTTGGTAAGCATTGACCTAGAAATAGCAAGCTAAAAGTTTCCATTGAGAAAGCCGAAAAGGAGTCCAAAGAAGAGAATTCTCCAGGGATTCTGCAGGGAAGACTGGGTTCCTGAAAGAGAGTACCTGGTGGTGGTGGTGAGCAGGATGGTGAGGATCAGAGTCCCCAGTAAGGGAAGGGATTCTCATAGAGAGAAGCAAGAGACTTGAGGAAGCAACCAAGATCACATTCATCAGCTTGGCTAGCCATGTGGAATCTGGGTTGCACCTACCACAGAAACACACAGATGATCTGATGGGCTCAAGAGTCATTCATACCTTGTCTCTGAGAACCTGCATTTTTCCACATTGCTCCAACCAAGAATCTTTGAAACCAAGACAATGGTTTAGAACACTCCATAACCCCTGCTCTTACCACATCAGAGATGGAGAACAATTAACGTTGGACACTTTAGTTAGATTGTGAAGCATGTGGTGTTAGCTCCAATAGTTAATCATGATTGAACTCCTGCTGTGGTCACAGGCAGTTCAAGGCCCTTGGGAGCAGTTATAGACTGTGAAGAGGGCAGATAGCTGAAGGCCAGACAGAGGTAAAGTGTGTTCACTCTTGAAAAAAGTTCCTCAAAAAAAAAAAAAAAAAGAAAAGAAAAGAAAAAAGTTCCTCCACCCATATGCTGGGGATGTGAGTTAAGTGTGTGTGTGTGTGTGTGTGTGTGTGTGTGTGTGTTTGTGTGTGTGTGAGAGAGAGAGAGAGAGAGAGAGAGAGAGAGAGAGACACAGACAGACAGACAGACAGACAGATTGCTCAATGTTTTTCTTTCCACCAACCCTTCTGGGCCAGAGATACTACAGCAGGTAGGCTGCTTGCCTTGCACACAGCCACTTGGGTTTCATCTCTGGCACAACATATGATCCCCTACCCCCAACACCATCAGAATTTATCCCTGAGCTCAGAGCCAGGAATGATCCTTGAATGTTGCAAGGTATGGTCACCAAATCAAACCAAAATCAGAAAAACAAAACAAGTGCCCTGCCACTCATGCCTTACATAAGGAGCCACAAGCCAGGTCAGGTTGAACTCTTCAAAGTCTATGGACCTTCTTTCATGCAGACTGTTCCAGGACATACCTGAGATTCCTGATAACCAGTTCTGACCTTAATGCATCTCTGTCTGACTAGATAGGATCATGACAAGTGGGCGATATGATCTTAATTAACTGGAATCTTTCACTTGTTTGGTGATAGTTTCACACCCACTGCCACACAACTAGCAGCAGTACCATTTACTCAAACGTGCCAGAACAGAGCCTCTTTCTTTGGTGAGTTCTAAGAAGGATGGACCTTCTCAATGTTACCAGCCAGACACTAAGGGTCACTGAACCGACTTTCCTCTTCCCCTTTTCTTTTCTTTTTTTTTGGGGGGGGGTGGGGGGGCACATCCAGCGGCTCTCAGGGGTTACTCCTGGCTCTGCACTCAGAAATCAATCCTGGCAGGCTGGGGGACCATATGGGATGCCAGGAATCAAACCACCATCCATTCTGTGTTGGCCGTGTGTAAGGCAAACACCCTACCGCTGTGCTATCTCTCCAGCCCCCATCTTCCCCTTTCCTTTTAAGAGAAGAGCTAGCTTGACTGAACAAAGATGCTCGAATCAGCATAGCCAGAGGCAAGGACGACTACTCTCCAGTATCTTTACTGAATCATGTGGTGATCGCAGGGCAAAGGGAAAAACGGCAGCGGAGCATAGCATTTATCTAACATAGCTGTCTGCAGAAGAAAATAGTTGCAGGGGAGGCTTGTAAAATGAATGTCAGAATCACAGGGTGGAGTGAAGAAGAGGACACTCGTCTATGAAAATGCACGAAGGAGAAAGTGAGAAAAAATACAGTAATAAAAATCAATTGAGAAGGTAGAAAAACACTGTTTCTGCTACTTCTTCATCAAACTTAAAGAAAAAGCGGATCCAATAATGAGGAAGAACACTGTCAATGGGATGGTTGCAGCAGTAGATCTGAACCTGAAAAGCTACATGGTATAAAAGAAGGGTAAGAGAAATGACGTAGGGGTGGATGGGGTGGAGCAGCGGCTCCATATCAGAATTAGTTAATGACTGAACACATACATCTATGAGGGAAAAAACTCCCCACATTTCTAGACTTTGTAGTGATTGTAATAGTAAACACTAAAATGCAAAGAAAATGAAGACTGTCCTTCCTCTTCCCAGCCTTAGCATAAATACTGCTCATCTGAGCTCAACTGAACCCCCTTTTCAGGTGAATACTAGAAAGTCAGTGAACTTCTCTGAGGTATGGGAAGGGGGGAGAGAAAGAGAGACAGAGACAGAGAGAGAGAGAGAGACAAAGACAGAGGAGAGGAGATGAGAGAAGAGGAGAGAGGGAGAGAGAGAAGAGAGGAGAGGAGAGGTGAGGAGAGGAGAGGAGAGAAAAGAGAGAAAGGAGAGCAGAGAGAGAGAGAGAGAGAGAGAGGAGAGAGAGAGAGAGAGAGAGAGAGAGAGAGAGAGAGAGAGAGAGAGACTGCTCAGCAATGTCCAAACTTCTGCGTACAGCAGACGGCTCCCATATTTCTTGTTACTGTGTCATCAGCAGAAACATAAAGAGACTTTTTTTAACCAATCACTCAAGCTTTTAAATGATTCAAAAGTCTCCCAAACCACTGTTTCTCAACCTTTGTCTAACCATGGCTGTTTTGAGAAATTGTTAACTTTTTGTGGTCCCTAGTTCTACCTATTGGTTCTCCAGTGTCATGTCATGATCCTCATTTAGGATATCTTCATCTGTGCCCCATGAAATATGCCATGTACCCCTATGAGGCTGAAAAGTGCTGCTCCCAAGGAATGCCCCTGAATCCCAGTGCTTGATCAGTGTGCAATAGAGGAGGGGTGGCTGGTTGCGGGACATTTCTTCCCAGCATTTCTGGCTTTCCACGGCTTCCTGGTAAAGCTTGTGGACTAGCCTAAAGGCAGCATTGGCAGATGGTAAGATACCTGATATAGGTTCTAAGAGACTGATCTTCGGCTCTGTGATTGATCTATAAAGAGAAAGTGCTCGGTACAGTCATGGCTGCTTTTAGAGAACAATTCAGCATCTTGAAACCTGAGAAGCTGCTCCAACATCGCTACCCACCTCTTCTCCTAATTTCCTAATCCCCCCTTCCTGATTTCTTCCAAAGACCATTAAGGAACAACGAGGTCTACTTCTATTCCTTTTTCCAGGACAATGAGATCTTCCTAGGCAACAAGCAAGAACAAAAAGTGCTAATGGCATTCTCCTTGGAGCAGTTTTTGTTTATGTATGTCTATGTTCCAGATGGTGTTCAGACTCTCCCCTGAACACTAAGGTAGCTAGCTGCTCCTGGAAGTTGCTATAGTTTTAAGGATAGCATGTAGGGGAATGGTAAGAGATAAGTCTAGGGATCAGTTTGCACCTGAGTCAAGAAGAGATTTTAAAAGGCCTGATGGTCTACATTAAAAGTCTCTGGACTTCTTTAACCAGGATCCCTGCTACAAAATCTGACCTCAACAACAGTGATTGTGACCGCAGAGAAAGAATTTGGGGTTGGAAACTTAGTATGCCTGGAACCTATATTTGGTCTTATGGCAGGAAGCTTCATGGGTAAGGTCTCCCTGTTTTCAGGCCAAAGGTTTTCTTTTCTATCTCCTCATAATTTTCTGTGTCTATGCAAACAAATAAAAAACTTGCCATGAACACACCTTTCTTTTATTCAGATTTTTTTGAATCTCTTATCTTTTAAATTGGGGCTCCTGCCTTTTTCATAGAACCTTAGGACACAGATTACTTTATTTCTGAAGTATAATAAAAGTACACAATAACATAGTTGATCTGTGCCAGTTGATTATATTCAGCATGTAAAGCACTCATCATAGTGTTACATATGATAAGATCTTAAATGCTGCCATTATTAATAGCTATAGTAGTTTAAGCCAGCATTAAATACTATTTTTAGAAGTGAAGGAAGTACACGTCATAGTTTCCTCCTTCACCCAGTCAAATATGTAATCAGAAAATCTATATTTTCCATATCAGAAAAGCCAAGCACAGCTAAGTTGAATGCTGCTAGAGGTCAAGTAGAACCCTGTGGTTCTGATCTCAGTTTAGCCATCAAGGCACCATCTTATAATAGGTCTAAAGGAGAACGTGTGCTTGAATGGAAAATTGTGAAATTTTAGAAACTATTTTTGAAGATAAAACATTTTTTAGATAAAATAAGGAACTGTGGTCTACAAAAATGAATAATCAGAGCAAAGATGTAAATCAAACTCAAGTTTTATCAATAGTGTTGACATGGGAAATATTTTCCCTTAATGTATGAAGGCATGAATGAGATAAGAGTAAAGAAAAGGCTTCTATTTATCATTTTTTCATTTGGTTTAGATGTTTGTTGTTGTTGAGTTGTGGACAGAGTAGTTTGATTTTTTTATTTTCTTTTTTTTTTGGTTTTTGGGCCACACCCGGTGATGCTCAGGGGTTACTCCTGGCTATGCGCTCAGAAGTTGCTCCTGGCTTAGGGGACCACATGGGACGCCGGGGGATCGAACTGCGGTCCATCCTAGGCTAGCGCAGGCAAGGCAGGCACCTTACCTCTTGTGCCACCGCCAGGCCCCGATTTTTTTAATTTTCTCTGAAGCTTTGGGAAGGTTTATTTTTTTATTGTAAGAATTTATTCAAGAGACAAAATTGATTAACATATTGAGGTTAACTAGCATAACATAATATAGTAAATTAACATAACATATAATATAATATAATATAATAAAACATGTAAGTCAAAGAAAATTTCTGATTAAAACACAATTTTTTATCATAATGGCTTACATATCTTTCACAGTAGTAGTTTAGGTACATATTAACATTGAATCAGGGGAATACCCATCACCAAATGTGTCCTCCCCCCCATCCCAGTTCCCTTTCTGCAGCCCATATCCTCCACCATTACCCCTCCCCTGGACTGCTAGAGTAGGTGGTCCCCTCTTTATCTAGCTTATGATATATATATGATATATATGATATATATATATATATATGATATATATGATCACATATATCTGTTTGGTCCTGTTACCCTCCCTTGTTTCCCCCTCTATTTAAGAGAAGGAGCTAGATAAATTGAATTATGTGGTTTTGTTTGAAGGAAAGAAAAGCAATAGATTAGGGTACAAAATAAGAAAAAAAAGTCAAATACGCTGAAAATGGGCCAAGTTCTTCTAGAGGCTTTCAACCTCACTTTGAGAGGGGATGTGTAAAAGGTAATTGAAACACCACAACAATACAGAAAGAAATATCAAATTAAATATCCAGTGAGCACTACAGCAATGAAGACAAGCATCAATAGTCTTGGTTCTGAAATCGAATCATGCTGGAGTGCAAAAAGAAAGAGAAAGATAAGATAAAATAAAATAAAATAATATTGGAGACATCAACTTCAATCTCTACACCAAAATAAAGACGTCAGAAAAAAATTGATCGATTGATAAATAAATATGTGGAACAATGATTGTTTTGTGCCTTTTTTTTCCCCTTTCCCTTTCCCCCCTGCATAGGCACAGTAACTATTGGGGATATTAAGGAGGGACTTCCCTTGGCCTAGGAGATACAGGGTTTCTCCCCCACTGAAGTATAGTGTCATGGGATTAATTATAGACTCCTTGTATGATCATTTACTCTCCCCTCGGTGTTTTCGTGGTGTATGGAAGACTTCTGCTTTATCTTGGATGGTAAAATCAGACCTCTGTATCTAGAGATCTTGGTGACTGTGCAGCTCAAGAATGGAGCTTATGATGAAGGCTTTCTTTGTGGTTCTAGCAGTTCTGCTTCTTCAGTGTCGTTTTAATTCATCTTCTGTAGTTGGTGTTCTTGGTCTTTATGTTGCTCCTAGGATGGAGCCTGGGATAAAGTCTTTCATTATGTTTCTGGAAGACCCGTTCAATTGCAGTTGTCTAAGTCAGACCTCTGGAATTGGAGATCTTGTTTGTTGAACAAATCATAGACCAAAAGCTAGGCTAGAGCTTTTTGTTGCTGCTGTTGGTCCCTGGATGCGTACTGTCCAGTCCTGGTTGTAAGAACCAGTTGTCTGTATATAGCAATCTTGACTTTTGCACAGGGTGACATGTTTTCTGATTTTGTCTTATCGTTAGCTGATGAGGAAGGACAACATTCTCTTAGATCATTTGTTCCCATTTCCTCATTGTCAGGTTATCAATTTAGAACTGGTGCATGGTGGCGTCAGAGCAGCATTGTGAATGCCCTGGAGGGGGGTTGGCTCTTGGAGCTGTTGTGGAGAACTCTGCCGTTTCTATGTCTGGGATCCAGGAGTCAAAGTTGGGCTGTCGGTGTCTAGTTCCCTGGAGCCTAAGTTGTTCCCCCATGACATATGTTCAGGGTGGGAGATGTCCCTGTGTTGTAAACAAGTATGAGTTCTTATCCCTAGTAGATGAGAGCTTATTTTACACGTACAATTTCCTCTTTGTTTGATATGTCTTTGCAGGAGGAAGTGGTGCTACATTATATTGCTGGTGGATTTGGGGGTGGAGAGAAAAGAAAAAAGACACCTGACAAAAATTAAGAATATATATGCTCACACATATCTAAAGGAATAAAAGTTTCTTTTAAAAAATAAAAAAAGAGAGAAAAAGATTATATAAAAGACATAATTATAAAAAAAAAAGAGACGTAATTAAATGAATAAAGTGGTGCTGGGAGAGATAGCATGGAGACAAGGCGTCTGTCCTTCCTATAAAAGGACGGTGGTGGCTCAGATCCTGGCATCCCCCATGGTTCCCCCGTGCCCACCCGGGGCGTTCTCCAAGCATAGAGCCAGGAGCACCCTCCGAGTTCCGCCAGGAGTGAGCTTTGGGAAGGTTTTTATCCCATAGTTTCTCATGAACTTTTAAAAACAGTACTTAACACTTGGTTAACAAAGTTGTTCATAATATAGTTCTTTTTTTTAAATTTATTCAGGAATTTAATATTCCGACTCCAATCTCACTATTGCAACACTGTCTTCACCATTGTCCCCAGTGTCAAACCCAGCCCCCACAAGCCTATCTACTTGGCAGGCGCAAAATAATTTATTTTATATTGCTAGTAACAACAAATTGGTATATAAAATGATAAAAAATAGTTTAGTAAAAGAAAATTTGTTAAAATTATACCTCACTATGGGTTATCAAAGTCATTAAAGATTTACTGAGTTATTTGTTGCTAGTTGAGCCTGTTGTGTTATAATTTGTTTTTGTTTCTTTATTGAGTTTTATCGACTTTTTTGCTATTTCCCCCATCTAATTTTCTGTGCCCCAACTGGTCTGGTAGCAGTGTGGAATTTGGAGGTGTAATCATACTCATTATGTGGCCTTGCTTCAAGAGTTCCAAGATCTGTAGAAGTGGAGTATTTCTCAGTCTTCTCCCATCCCAAGGGCACCTCAGAGTGGTCAGCCCAAAGACTATTGTACTTATCAGTTTCATCAGCTTGGCTTGCTTCTCTTCCAAGATTAGACACAGATCTATGAAGCTGGGCCTTTAAGCAGTAGCTGCTGTGGGATGTAGGTATATGTGGGGTGAGGTGGGTAGGTGGAAGCAGCCCAGCTTTCCACTGAAAAGACCCCAGAGTTTTCCGTTGGAAAGCAGATGTACCTGGGAATTTTTGTAGACTTGATATTTCTGCCGAGGTTAGTTGTGAAACATTGAAGTTGGGCCACTTGATTGGCAGTGGTGTGAGATGTTAGGGTGACTGTCAGAGCTTCAACAGGATAGAGTCTTGGCCCACCCTTATGAAGATTTTTAGATGATGCTTTTGTGGTGTGTCTAATGAATGATAACATATCATATTTAGATGGGAATATCTAATGAAGAATAATAACACACTATATTTAGGTGGTACCAGTTGTACGTACATGTACCAGTTATGTAAAGGCCAAATTATTTTGCAATTAGTTGATTATATCTCAACTAAGAGCTATATATATATATGAGAGTGGAAGTTATTTTTGTTGTAAGAAAAGATAAAAGTAGAGTGTGACAGAGGCTAACAGAAGAGCCAGAAAGAGGATGATGATGTCCTACTTGTCTCACTCCACCAACACCCACCGGCAAGCCATGAGAAATCTTCCAAATCACTTGTTACAAGCCTGGAGTGTTGAATCATCAAAGATGGCTTCACTAGAGTCACAAAACACAAATCATATTGTAATACTTTTTAAATAGAAGACTGAAAATAATATATAGTATTTTTGAAATATTGTCCTTGTTTTAGTATATGTGTTATAATATATCATATATAACTATATACAACATTATACATAGCATTTTTGAAATATTGTCTTTGTTTTATTTTTCACAAGTACACAATTCATATTAAGTATATTTACTTCAAAATACTTTTAGCAGATAATACAGTGATATATGCTCAGATGAATTGGGTACATAGGCAAAAAGTAGCATTCCCTAACAAAGACCCATCAAATGATCTTACATGCAGTTCTGTCTTTTGTCCTTATAGAAGATAAAGGACTACTTGAAATATTTTGTCAACATTGTATAGTGCAAATAGTTTTATCAAGAAGCCAGAGTGTTTTCTTTCTAATTAATTATGCACAATTGCAAGGATATTTCTTTTAAACTTAAAGCATTTTACAAATTATTTCTACTGAATCAATTTACATGTTCTTTTACACTATTTTTAATAAGTAACTTTCCTTCCTGAAAATTTGTTTTCCTTTGCTTCAACCCTCTTGTGATGCTTGAGCAAAAAAAGCTGAGTTCATTTAAAACACTCTTGTCTATGATGGATGTAACCACAAACGTTTTGCGATGTTAACCCACTTCTAGGAAGAGAATCTAAACTTTGGAATATTTTCTGCTTGCATAGAAGACTTACTAAAAAGACTGGGCTCATTTCAATTCAATATATTATAGGAAGGAAAAGATCAAGGAAGATTTGGTTTTAAAACTGTCAAAATATGAGAATTTGATGGGAAGAAAGAAGGAAAACAGAGCAGTTGGAAATGCAAAGATAAAAGAATTGGACTCAGACATGTCTATGTAATTTCCCAGAAATGGAAACTATAGTGGCAATTTGGAAAGAGATATCAAAAAACAATATGCATTAAATGTTGAGTGTTTCTTGCAGCAATCAACTTGGAAGACTTTTACCACATATGGGATAATGGTCTTATGATTCATCTACATATGGCCTTATAATAGTGACTGATAACGGGAGACACCAAGTTTTATAAGAAATAAATACTGAGAAGAAGGCTGAACAATAAGATTATGAGAAACTTCTAGGTCACGAGCAGAGTATTCTTAACTAGCTCAGCCTAATAATTTCACATAGGGATCAATCAACATGTGGAAGTTTCTATAATTCTGCAATGATTCTGTTGTATGGGTGTCAGTTTCCCTGTTTCTTGGTAATTGGAGAGCTGACTTGTCCATGATAGCTTAAGTACTTGTAGTCAGTCAGAAGCACAAAACAAAATCTTTCTACTATACTCGTGATTTTCCAATGTGGCTACTTCTCAGAATCATCTGAAAAGCTTTGTAAAAATACATATTCTTGGGCATCAGCCCAGGAAATTCTGATTCAGTGGTCTAGAATAAACTCTGAGTATTAAATTTTTTGTGTTCCTCCAGTGACTCTGATACATGGTCAATTTGGGGGAAACAATGAATAAAATTGCAACAGCGATGGCATGAGAATAGATGAAAATAAGAGGTCAGAAGAGAAGCAGGCAGGATATAGAAACTTCAATGCTTGGGGGAGTTTGGGGTGAGGGATTGCAAAATTATTCCCAACCACAATTAGCTCTGATTTAATGCTCTATTAGATTGGGAAAAACCTGTTTAACATCATCCAATTTTATTTCTAAGATCCCAGACCTTCCTAAGCAGGCCACGTACTTCAAGATGACTATGAGTTTAGTGGTTGGAAATTGGGTTTTTAAAAGCTGCCATCATGATAAAATGCCTTTTTTTTGGAGGTGGTGGTGGTGGTGGGAGGGCTTACTCCTGACTCTGAGTTTAGGCATCATTCCTGGCAAGATTCTGCAGACCATACGATATGCTGGCGATTAAGCCTAGTAAGCTAATGCAAAGTAAATGCCCTTTGCACTATACTCTATATTTCAGGGCCCTTTGCTTTTATCATTTTAAAAGTGTTGTTACACCCTCTTTTCTCAAGATAAATATGATGAAATACTTAGACCTCCATCAAAAACTAATACATGAAGAGACATTTAGAACTATAGATCTCTTGAAAAGGTCCTTGACTATTTACTTGCTCCTGCTTCTGAAGAGAGAAGAAATTAAATCTGTGGTAAAATGATTCATCATTGTTAACCACATAATATCAATGCTATCTCTTATTATCTTAACAAAGCCTTTGTCTCTGATGTCATATTTCACCAGGTCAAGACAACTCAAGTAACTACAACAAATCTACAGGTTCTCCTAGAAATTCAAAGGGAATAGTGAATCATCAGTTTTCTAAGAAAACTATTATGATATTTTTAGTACAATTTTATTTGGCACAAGCAATAAAACTTATTTCATTGGAATTCCTTGGAATAATGTATCCTGGTGGGTTCTACCAAGTATGTTATTAGGGATGCATAAATGTCTAGGAATGATGCCCTGCAATACCGATAGCTTTTTCCTAGTGGCTGAGACACATGCAATGTACAGGGTCACTCTTGGGCTTCATCACAAAATGAAGGACTGAGATTCTTAGGGGGGGTCCGAATGCAGAGTTATATTATGTTTATTTTGTCAGAAACATTACCAGAATTTAACACTTAACTTAAAGTACAGAAATTCAGAGCTGGATCAAGGAATATAGAAGGTAGAGGCAGGCTTAAAACATGAAGGAAAGAAGAATGATTGCATTTTTTCATTTCTTCATTCAACAAATGTTTGTGAACATTTCTTCTACACCATTGGAGTAGTTGGAGAGATATTGAGCAAACTAGAGATGATTCCTACCCCCACAGAACTCTCAGGTACATGAAGGAAATGGGCAAAAAATGCAGCAAATACGCCCACTCTCTAACCATACTGGTAAGAGTTAAGAAGAAAGGGTTTCAGGACAGAGAAAGATAGGACTTGGTAAAGGAGTAAAGAAACTTAATTAAAGAAACAGTCATTTTTGGCATCTGTGGGAATGAGGTGAGCAGTAGAGCAATAGCACATGAAAAAACTAATCTTGACCTGGGTAGGGGTGAAATGGGTGTGAGGATGGAGGTAGGTAACAGTGAAGAGACAGGATGGACCCAAGTTGAATACTTGGAACTGCCACCACCAGCAACCAAGCTTTGGATGGATGCTGATTCCTAGTACCTGACATAGTTCCCATCAGTGTTGAAAGAGGACAAATGACTGAAGTGGAAATATTGAGGAACTTTAGAGCACTTTTGTTACAATTAACTCAGCCTTCTTTTATTTGTGTTTTATTAATCTAGGGGCCACTCCCAGTGGTGTTTGGAATGGGCACTAGAATTACATCTAGAGGTACTTAGGGGAGATGGGGTGCTGGTGCTTGAATTCAGGGCCTTATTTGTGCAAATCAGGTGCTCTACCACTCCAGCCACACCTCTGGCTCTACTTTTTTGGTTTGGGGGCCACACTTGATGACACTCAGGGATTACTCCTGGCTCTGCACTCAGAAATCGCTCCTGGCTATGGGGACCGTATGGGAAGCTGGGTATCAAACCGAGGTCTGTCCTGGATCAGCCGTGAGCAAGGCAAGCGGCCTACTGCTGCACTATTGCTCTGGCCCCTGGCTCTACCTTTATTTTAGGTGAAATCATTACTGCTTGTTCAACAAAATGTACTCCATGAATATATTCTTTATCTAGAGTTAGACCCATAAAGACTCAAGGATGAGGGAGAAATGGGTTGTCAGCACTGAAAAAAACTTTATTGCACTGAAAAAAGACTGTCAAGTAGACATAGAACTCAATGTGAATAAAAATATGTCCAAAAATGCTAACGAGTCTGAAAAAAGGCCTTGAGATAAGGGTAGGAATTCAATGGCAAGAGATAAAACATTTCAATAGAGAACTTTTAGTGGAGGGGCCAGCAGGAGCAAAAGAGGTAGTGGGAGGGTGTGTGCCCTGGGACCAGCCCTCAGTTTATGTGCGCATCAGGCTGAGACCAGAGGCTTGTAACCAAAACCAGTTGTGGGAGCAGACACTGTTCAGCTTCTGCTGTGTTTGTGCAACTGTCTGTATCGAGGCTCATTTCTGTACCCAGATTCTATTTATATCAAATATTTGCATCACAGACAATAGCTGTATCAAAATAATAAGCATTCACTTTGAATTGCTCCACAATAGAGACAAGATTCCTTCTCCTATTTTGGCAGTACAGAGATCTTATAGTATGACTGTTACTAAAACAGACACTTAGAGCCACAGAGATAAAGTTTAGGTACCAATTAAAGGAAGTTGATGCTTGCAAAAGTCATTAATTTTTCTTATTTAAAAGGATTTATCGCTCCCCTCAGCTCCTCAACCACTCCTCCCTTTCCTCCCCTGCCCCTTCCAGTTCTAGGCAAGAAAGATTACAAACATAATAAGAGGGGATGGGCTTTTTGAAGTAGTGGCCCTGTGAAGTGACCACTGAGATTTGGGCAAAGTACATTCTGTGTGTGTGTGTGTGTGTGTGTATGTGTGTGTGTGTGTGTGTGTGTGTGTGTGTGTGTGTGTGGTTTTTGGACCACACCTGGTGATACTCAGGGCTATGCACTCAGAAGTTGCTCCTGGTTTGGGGGACTATATAAGACAATGGAGGATGGAACCATGGTTCGTCCTAAGTTAGCATATGCAAGACAAATAAATGCCCTACCACTGTGCCACAGCTCTGGCCCTGGGGAAAGTACATTCTAATAGGTCTGCGGATATTCATGTACTGGTATGACTAGCAGAATGGCTGCTGTTGAAATGATATCTATTTATTCTCAGAAATTATTTTCTAATTTGGATGTATGCCCCTGCAATTAAGAATTATACTTTACGGTCTTGGATCCAGAACCTATCTTGGTCTCATCCCTGTACTGTGCGACCCAATGGTGTACTGTGGGCAGGCAGACATATGTCCTGAGAAGAAGTTGAGGTCTCTCTGCTGCCCGGGGGGATCCGCTACCCAGAACCCATGGGAGAGCCTCTGCACATCTGGATTTGGGTATACAGTTGTGTTATACTACCCAAGGTATGTATGTCATCTTTATTTTTTATGTTCTTGCCACACAAACAAGTAGCAATGTTCAGAAGCAAACATCACAAGCCTCGTCTTCTTGGAAATGCTTTTCTCTTAGTAGTCTAGCCTTCAACATAGAGGAAAAAGTCGCTTGATGCTCATCTTAGCGATTTCCTTTCACATTCTGGCTATGAGTGAAAAGGGAATTTCTCTAAGCATCGTTTCTTCCTCCTCTGATCGTCTTTCCAAAGGCACCACATTTCTCTGGAGAGTTCGTCCCAAATGCCTTCTGTCTATGAAACTCTTTACAAACATTAATAGACAAATGGTTAGTTTATATAAAGCACACATGTATTGCTCTGACATAAGCAGTTAGGAGCCCACAGTTTACATTTTTGTCTTTCTTTAAAAAGGGAATGAGAAATCATATTCCAGATGATCCAAGCTAGGGAGGGCAAGAGTGAAGACAGAACCAAGATTTGAAAGAGATTTAAATTTGGATGCGCTTGAGCCAAGTGCAAATTGGCATGTGATGATGGTCTTTGAAAGAGGGAGCAGGCTCTGAGTGTACTTTCCCACCTTCAACTCTTTGCTTTTCTACTTTGAGAAGATCCCAAGATAATAGAGTTATTTATGAGTTCCTAATTAGAAAAATAACCTCATACGAACAATAATTATAGTGCCAGAAAGGCAGTTATTTACTATACAGATCCCCAAGGAGACCAGGCCTCATATTAAAAATTCTTTTTATGTAAAGTCAAGTAGTATCCAGATTTGTATTTGTCATATATATTCACATTTGTCTTTGATTATATGCAATACCAGTGATTGAATTATTTCAATCATTTGGCCTTTAGGGTGTTTATTTGTGGAACAATCACAGTATTTGAACACACAGAGCAGCAGAGAAAGGTGTGAAATTCCTCCTCAGCCTTGTACAACAGTGTGCTCTGAAGAATGTCACACAACTGTTATCCGTCTTTCACAAAGCAATAATTATTAGCTTCATAGGATCATTGTGAAGTTTAAATTAGTCAGTGTAATACTTGTCCAGTTGTTCGGTATAAGTTTAGTGTTGGGGCAAGGGGGAATTTGACTGGGATTACACAGGACAGATAAGCACAAAGACCCAAGTTTGGCCCGTGGCACCAAATGAAGCCCCTAATATACCAGGTATAGTCCTGTGGTCCCCAAAATAACTCCATCGCATGTGGCCCCCATTAACATTTTAATACAAAACTATGCATTAGTGAGTAAAAGTCAATTTTATGTGTATGTGTATACATGTGTGTGTATCTTGTGTGTATGTACAAATAGTGGCTATATAGAAATTATGGGATTCTAAGGGTTTAATTTTCCTTTGCTTTTTTTCCTATTTCCAACTGTATGATAGTGAGCTTATATTACTACTTATAATTTTATTAACATTTTTGAACAAGTGACATTGGTATAATTTTGGAAAAGCCAGAAAAAATCAGACAGATGCTTCCATGCCTTCAAAAAGGACAAATAAGTCAAAACTCAAAACTTGGCTGATCTCTCCAGGGAACAAAGGCTGGAAAGCAGTTAAAGAAAACAAAAGTAAAAGAAAGTGCAGAGTAGCCAAGGACAGTGGGGGTAAAGCCCAGCGACGTTCAGTTTAGTGAGTGCATCCAGCAGACCTTCTCCAAGGCACTGGCAGTTTAATATGGCTGAGGAACGAGCTTTTCTTGGAACATAAGACCTAAAGAAGCTTGAAAATAAAGAACCACAGCAATTCAAGCTCTCAGGGGAAGTTGAAAATCAATAACTGATCAAGGTTCGACCCCATCTTTTTTGCAAGAGTAAGGTCACATCAGAGAACTCAAAAACAAAGAGCAGCTTTACAGGCTTAAGGAGAGAGCAAATCTGCAGAAAATACTGAGAACCTCTTACCAAGCCAGTTACGCTAAGGTATTGGGTATGTATGTGACTTTTCACTGAGAATATTTCTGTCTCTGCTTCTCTGTCTTGTTTCATTCCTGTATCTCAGCTCCCAAAGCTCTGCTGGAGAGTTTGAGTTGTGTATAGACTCAGAAATCTTCTAGTTTCCCTTACTTGGCTTCTGTTTCTGCAGTGAAAACATTCTGAGAACAGCACGAGTTTTTGGTGTGCTTTTACTTTAGTTTTGGGTTGCGGTGTTGGGACAAACCGTGCACACTCCTAGTTCTAAGTTCAAGTAACACTCCTGACAGTGCTTGGGGGATCTCATGCAGTGCCGAGAATATAACTAAGGTCATGTGCAAGCAAGGCAAACACCCTACTCACTGTAATATCTCGCTGGCTACAAGTTTTTAACTGCATAGTTTGGAGCTTATTAACTAAAAGTTTTAGTTACGGGGATCCTTATGACAAATGAAAAAGAGATGCGTTTGCTTTACCCCTCTATTCCTTTGTTGGCCTTTGTATCATTTACAGGTGTTACCGAAAATAGAAGTTGCTGGGTCACTTGCTAGAAATGGTGAAGCGCCGTGCCCTTTCTTTTTCCTTTTCTCTTCTCCTCTTCTTCTTTTATTCCCCCATTATGAGTACCTATGCAAGTTCTCGTTTAGTAGCTTCTATTTAGTCTCTTTTTGCATTAGGTACTGTGGATGCAAATCCACATGCCATGCTGATATTATACATTCATTGTGTTGCTTTTGACTCCTAAGTGAATTCTCACATCCATACAGGAACTTGAATGTATATTATATACACTTTCAGAGAGGTATTTTACTTCCATGATCTACCCAGAGGTAGATATTATTACCATTCTTATAACGCAAATCATCGAATTTAAATCCACAGGGTTTAAATATCTAGTTTAGAAGTACAAAGTTCATATGAGGAGAGCCATAAATTTATTATGATTTTTCTGACATTCAGAGCTCTATCCTTATGATATACAGTGGATATAAGGATGATGGTTTGGGGGCCGGAGAGATAGCATGGAGGTAAGGCGTTTGCCTTTCATGCAGGAGGTCATTGGTTCGAATCCCGGCGCCCCATCTGGTCCCCTGTGCCTGCCAGGAGCAATTTCTGAGCCTGGAGCCAGGAATAACCCCTGAGCACTGCCAGGTGTGACCCAAAAACCAAAAAAAAAAAAAAAAAAAAAAAGGATGATGGTTTTATTTCATAGTTTTAGGTTAGTAACTTTTATATACTGCAATGCTTACATAGTGTAAACAACTAATGCTAGGAGTGAGTTAAGTAGCTTTGTTCAGAATTTAAAATGACATATATTTTTATATAAATCGGTTAATGTGTTGAAGTATCTATAAAGGATGTATTGGGGTCAATCCTCATCAGCTTGCATATACGTATCAATGGTATCAATAAAGATCAATTAAATGACTTCTGAAAACAAATGTACCTTGACTAGGTATGCTAGAGGGTGTAACGAGGGAAAAATCCTCAGTGTTAAAATGATTTCAATCAACCTTGCAATCCTGATAAAAATGATCACGTTATTATTATTTTTAATTTAATAAGCACACAATAATCTTTTTTTCTTCTCTTATCTAGTTTTTGTCGATTTCTTTGTTTTGGTGTAGATATTTAAGTATGGTCCCCTTTTTTATTTATATATTTACTTTTTCTTTCTTCTTTTCTTCCTTTTTGTGCTGTCATGCTTTTTTTAATCTCAAGACCATTGCAATTATGTGGTGCATATCTTTATTTGATTCCTCTTTTTGAACTGTTGTGGTGTTTCACCTTCTATTTTCCCCTTCGTCTCTCAAACCGAGGATGAGAGCCTCTAGAAGGACTCTGCCCATTGTTGGCGTAGTTGAGTTTTACCCCATTTTATTACTTTTCTCTTCCTCAAACAAAACCACATAACTCGAACTATCTAGTCCCACTTCCCAATCAGAGAGAGAAGTAATGGAGGTACCATGACCAAAAAGTTCTAAGATCACTAAGTAATAAACTAGACACAGAGGGGACCACTCAATCTAGAAGCCTTTGGGGTGAGGGTGGAGGATAGGGGAGGCAGAATGGAAACGGAGGTGGAGGGAGGACAATTCGGTGATGGGAATTCCTGATTCAATGTTAACATGTACCTGGAATATTACTGTGAACAATATGTAAGCCACTATGATTAAAATAAAAATTATATTAAAAAAGAAAAAGAATTTAAATGACCCAAATCTAGAGAATATTATCTCACATCCATCACACATACTTCTTTGTTTTGGGTGCAGGTCTAGAATTCCACCAACACCACTGCAGTGTCCCAGGTATCCCACCACTTAGGACCCATGCAACATCACATCTTTGGACCTTTCCACTGAACCACCATGAGCAGGTTAGTTTAAACACAGGTGGGAGCCCTGACCTCCTGAGCGCTGCTTAGGGGTCCACCTTCCAAATATATGTCACTATTTTTGAATGTCATGAAAATGTATTCCATTCCCTTTATTGATTGTATAAGAATTCATTGTATGAATACAATAGTTTTCTCTACCTTCTCTCACTTCTATTAATGGACAGTTTGATTACTATGATTCATCTGCCAATAGGTTTTCTCAAATTTCTAGTCTTTATACATGTGCTAAAATTCTTCTAGTCTTATAGTTTTTTTTTTGCAAGGAGGGCCACACCCATTGATGCTCAGGGGGTTACATCTGGCTATGCTCTCAGAAATCACTCCTGGCTTAGGGGACCATATGGGACACCAGGGATTGAACCCAGGTCTGTCCTGGGTCAGCCACGTGCAAGGCAAATGCCCTACCACTGTGCTATCACTCCTGCCCCCTCTTCTAAGATTTTTACCGAGAAGTCAGGAGGTACAGAGAATTATTCCTTGCTGAATATTAAATTTTGATAAATAACTCTCCAATGTCTAGAATGTCTAATGTAGATCTTCATTAGCAATAATAAATGCATTTAAATGCCTGCATCCCATTCTTTTCAGAGTTAGATGCTAGAAAAGCTGGATACTTCTTTACTAACCTGCTAGATAAACAAAGGTATCTTCTTACTTTAGTTGGTACTCCCACAAAAATTATTGGCATGGTCTAATTTCTTTTCATGTGTGTTGGTTTTTCAGGATCTTCTGTGAAACACTCAGCTTTCTTTGTGTGTTTTTTACTGCTTTATGTCTAGTAATTTTCTCATTTTGATTTTTCTTATTAATAACACTTTTCCCAACAGCTTTAATGTTATTTGAACATCATTTGATGAAATTGATCACTAAACCACTCCATTTAGGATCTTGATTTAAAGTTTTAATTTTTAAAATATGTAGAATCATCATACTTCTCTAAGAGCAGGTTTTGATTATATGATTATGATCAAAGAGGCTGAAAGAACTTTTCACTCTTCTTCCTTCATCCTGATTGGATAATGGTGTGCAATGTGTGCTTGAGCAAGGTGGAAAAACAAATGGGCCAACAGCTTGGATGGCTATTTTAGTACTTACAAATGTACTAGACTGTAAGGTCTCTGAGGTGAGGGCCTGTGTTTATCAAATGCATGATGGTTCAATTCTCAGAACTCAGCTGATACTGCTAGTTAGTGGTGTTGGACATTCCCAGTCCACTGCTTTTAACTAATTGAATCCTAATTCTGTGCTAGATATTTCATATTATTGGCCCCTTATGCAATCAAAGTAATCAAGCTAGACAAACCCCCCCTTTTTATGAAGCTTATATCCTAGTTGTTGGGAGAGACACTGAAGAAAAATGATGAAGGGAAAGAAGACAGATTTTGTGAGTTGTTAAGGCTGGCTATGGGGTTACTGGAGAGTCTGAGACTCTGAGAAGCCTCTTGAGGAAAGACCCTAATGATGATGAACAGTTTTGAAAGAGGAGGAGAGGGAGGGAGGAAAAGAGAGAGAGAGAGAGAGAAAGGGAGAGAAGTAAAACCACAGTTAAGTCTCTAAAAGAATTTCAACTCTGGAAGCTCAGTGTCTGTATTTGCATCTGGGCAGTTTACATAAGTCTGGGGCAAGTGGGAGTGATTAAAGCGTTGATTTTAGATCAAGAATTAATGACTTTTCTCTTTGTTCCCTTTTGTTTGGGAGGTGGGGAGTAATCTATACCCCCAGAGGAAGGATGACTCCTACAGCTGGTGGTGGGTTTCTTCGAGAGTGGGACAGTTAAATGCTTAATTAAGCACTTTTAAAAAATATAAATTCCTCGCTGCCCACCAGAACCAGGTCAATCTCTAAGTTCCTTGCATGTTTGCATCTTACAGGCAGTTACAAACTATAGATTGAGATTGGTTTAAGAAAAACCAATATTGAGAACAGCGAAGTAAGTGCAAGGGCAGAAAATGTCATTTGCATAAACAAAGCATTCGGAGACGTAGACTGTAAATATTGATCTAATGCAGGTGGCTTTTATGTTTCATCTCTTTTTAAACAATCTATTTCGAGTTCCTAACTGTATCGAGTATGTGTTCGGCGTCTCTTATGCCCTCTCTCGAATGTTTGCCTAGGGAGAAATAAACATCCTTTATTCTTTTATTGTTATTGTTTTGACTTTTGTTTTCTTAATCAAGTACTCAGAGCATATATAAACGACTTTTGATGGATTCCACTATTTTGTTTAATTTGGTTTATTTAGTAAGGACACCTTCAAATTTCCTTTCATAATTGTTTTTCTTTTTTCAAAACCATAATCTGGCCTCCCTGGGAGCCGCTCAACTGTTGATCTTTGAGCGGACAGAAACTTTTTCGGCCTCTTTTGGGAACCAACATTTGAGCCACGGGCACAAACTAAAATAATCGCTCATCATTCGCAAAAATCTTGCGTTACTTCTTGCTCGGCGAGGCAGTGCCTTCACTGCGTTTTGAAGAACGCGTACAGAAAGTGACGCAAAGTTTGCACCGAGGGGGAGATTTTTGTCCTAAAAGTCTGGGAGATGATCTCCTCTGGTGACATTTAATGTTCTGATGTCTTCGTCTTTCAACGCGCTTCAGAAAAACCCTGGTCGGCCTAAGGACTCTTCTCCTCCTTTTCAAACCTAGTCTGGGGAATGGAAACCTTGGCTTCAAGAGGGTCTTTGGCAACTGATCCATCCCCGGCACCCCGACCCCGTCGTCGACTCCCTCCTGCACACTCACATCCAGGGGCCCAGCGTCTGAGCCGAGGGACTGGGGCGTCGCTTGGGCGATGGGCTCCTGCTTGGTGGTCGGTGACCCTTTCGGGGGTAGTCTTCTCGGGGAGCCTGGAGAGGAGCTCGCTGGAGCAGGCGGTCGGTCAGTTCTCTACAATGAGAACTGCAGAGGATTGCGCTGGAGAGCTGTCGGTCTGTTCTCTTTCTGCCTTGGGGGTTTGCAGAAGATTGCACAGGAGAGCCGGTGGGCTGTTGTTTGCAGTGGGCACTTGCAAAGGATTGCACTGGGCAGCAGGCGGCCTGTCCTCTGCACTGGGGGCTGCAGAGGATTGCGCTGGAGAGCTGTCGGTCTGTTCTCTCTCTGCCTTGGGAGTCTGCAGAAGATTGCGCTGGAGAGCCGGTGGGCTGTTGTTTGCAGTGGGCGCTTGCAGAGGGTTGCCCTGGGCAGCAGGCGGCCTGTCCAGCTGCAGAGGACTGCGCTGGAGCCCAGACGGCCGCTGCATCCGAGGGTTCCCTGGGCTGAGCCAGACGGGGCAAAGAAACCGGGCAGGGATCCCCCAGGGGGGAACCGTCCCTTCTGTGCGCCTGGAGCGGGCGCATCCCGCGCGGGGTGGACGCGGGCGGCCCGGGGCCGGCGAGAGGAAAAGCCCCGGCCCGGGGCGGAGGAGGACCGAGTGGCCCCGAGCCTGGGGGATTTCCTCCCGCACTTCCCCCTGCGACGGGAGCGGAAAATGTGATTTGCTGTGCATTCCAGGCGCGGTTCCCTGGGGTGACCTCTCCCAGCCGGCCGGGCGGGGCGGGGTGGGGGCCGCAGACAAAGAGGCGAGGCCGGCGGAGAGGGGACCTCGCGGGGCGGAGGTGGGGACGGAGGGGAAGGGGGCGGCCCGGGGAAGGGGGGCGGACGGCGCGCCCCGGCCCTGCCACCGCGGCTGGCCAATGGAGACGCGCGGCCCCCGGCGCCCGCCGCAAGGCCGCCCGCATTTAAACCGGGGAAGGAGCCATGCCCCGCACTCGGCGCGCCCCGCTCGCTCTCCGCACGCCGGGCCCGTCCCCGCCGCGGTCCGTCTTGCACCCTGACCCACCCCGTGCCCAGCCCGGGGGCTCGGGCCGCGGTGGCACCCGGCGCCCCGCATCTCCAGCTCAAGCCTCCCAGAGACCCGCATCCCTGGACAGGTGAGTCGGGGACCAGGCGTGTGCGTCCTTGGGTGCTTGTCTGTGCGTGTGCAGGGGGTGGGGGGTTCTGCAAGGAAGGGACTCCCTTGGGCCACCCTGGACACACGCACACGCACACACACACACGCACACACACACACACACACACACACACACACACACACACACACGAGGGAGGGAGCGCCCTCCGGCTGGAAAACCCTTGGGTTTGCGGGTGCCACTCCAAGGACCAGAGCAGGGTCTTCTTGCTAAGGTCCTGGAGGGTGTAAGCTTGTGAGGCGCAGCCCCCAAGGCCAGGCTGGTGTGGAGATGTCAAGAGCAGAGCGGGTGCGACCCTTCCCCACCGGCCCCACCTCTCCCGCAACAGCTCCCCGTTCCCCTCGCACCCTCCCGCTCAAACGCGCCCCGAGGGCGCGCGCCTGGCCACCCTGGACTCCCGCGTCCTTGCAGCAGAGGATGGAGGAGAGAGCACCCAGGGCGCAGTGGCACCTAAGGGGTCCCACTTCTAGGAGCGCGCACCGTCCGGCTCTTGGGAGCAATGAGAGATGGACCAAGGATGAGCATCTATCTATCTGTCCATCCCCCAAGGCGCTGTGGATACTTGGGGAGACTCGCTTGGGTAGAGCCCAGCTGCTGGGTCCTGTACCCGCAGGACCCCCAGATTGTCCTACAGTTCCAGGGTGTAGCCTGGTTTGTCCCAGGCTTCGAGGGCAGCGAGCCCCGCAGAGCGCACGCCTTGGCCGCCTTAGGCGCCCCAGAGCTGGTCCTCACCCGTGGGCGCTCAGGGACTCCTATTCTGGCTTCTCTGCAGCACTCAATCGCACCCCGTGGACGACGATCAGAAGCCGTCCAGGGGACGTCCGGGGGAGGACCAACCGGCTGGGTGACCGTTGTCCACTATCCATTCCTTCATCTTGTCCCTAAAGACCCGGTGTCCGCCTCGCCCGCTGCTCTCAATAAGGGCGAGACGGACGACGCGGGACCAAGTGGTGACTGGTCCCTGGACACCCAGGTGGTCGCTCATCCTCCTTTGCTGGATGCACTTTGCAGAGCAGACCCAGGCGCAGCTGGCGGTCACCTGGCCTGCAGACTGCTGCCCGACTTGACTCGTCTGTGGCTTTTCAGATATGCGTAGAACAGAAGCACTGATGCTGGGCGAACTCGCCTGCCTTCCTTCTCATCCCAACTCCTTCTTGAGGCGCTCCCAACTTTTTGGCATTTCACCCTCCGGGATTCGAGTGATGGGTTCTCGGTTTGGAAAGGGGGAAGACCTGAGTCTGCAGAGAAACCCTCCCCAAGTTGGGGACTAGGGGGAATGGGCTCCTGGCTGGAATTCTGGCTTTTTATTTTATTTTATGTTAAATAGAAATACAGCCCTACATTGGGGGTTTACATCTCTAAGTAATACTGGGGAGGGAGGAGACCATCAGTAGGTAATTGGATCTGCCGCAAAGAGCACCCCCGGGGTGTGTGGTGCGTGCGGTTGTTCTGTTTCTCCTTTCGGGATAGTGCCAAGACATGAAATGTCTTGTGCTAAGTGGGTCGCCAGGGTTTTAGCTACTCCAGAACAGTGACTTTCCTCTGACTGTGCATACAAGTTAAATAAATAGCAGAGAGGAGGTTAAGATAACCTCGAACCCAGTTTGAGGATCTTCTTTCACCCTAGGGCTTTCTGGGTCCCCCTTTTTTCTTTCTTTTTCTGTCTCCCCCCCACTCCTATTATTTTTGTTTTCTCCTTTCTGGAAGCCAGGGGAGGGGCAATAGGGGGAATTGAAGGGACAATCTTTTCAGATGAGTGAGGAATAGATCTTAAGAGAACTCCAAATTCTTATCGCTATGGCATACGCAAATCTGCATGAGTAGTGTATCATCTGATTACTATGCTTAGTAAATTTATTTAGTCATTGTTTTTGTTTTTTGGGTGCACTTTTTTATTTTGGGGAACTTGGTAAATTTCACTGCTTACCTCTTAGTATTAACTACTGTAAGATATTTTAGAGTTGTTGCTGCTGCTGTGTGTGTGTGTGTGTGTGTGTGTATGTGTATGTGTGTGTGTGTAATCCCAGATCACCAAAGGAATAGAATTCTTTTATAAAAGTTGTAATTTCACAGGCCCCCCTTTTCTACACTTGATTGTAGCCAAAAAGACGAGAACTTTTATTTTCTTAAGACTTCATTTGGAGTGACGTGTCTTGGTCACTCATGCTCTATGCAGAATCGAAGTGGGCTAACGTAATTTTGATGAGCATGGCTGTATGGGAGAGAAGAGAAATCAATTGCATTCTCTTAGTTTCTGAGAATTTCCTGCCCTGTCTTCTAGACTTAGAAGTTAGTCTTCACTTTATAAGATAGATAAAACACCAAGAAATCTTATACTTCAAACTCTTCTCCCAAGTAATGGCTATTGACAGCGAAGTTGTGGAATCTGTCCAAGAAGAGAGAGTCTCGAGAAAGTAAAGGGCAGACAGGAAAACCTAAACCCTTTATGTAATGGAAAGGGGCTGGGGGAGGTGACTGCAACATCCACTGAAAGACACGGATCAGGCAAGTGTTACCAACCCATGTCCTACATCTGCAAGGAATTTTCCTTAGTTTGAACATATGCTTTTAGAAATGCAAAGTACAACAGCAATTCCTAGAATGAGAGGTCTTTTTCTTTACAGATGAACATGAAAACACAAAATGGATCATTATTTGAGTTACAATATTCATAACATTTTATTGCCTCAGAAATGAGTCCATGTGTCGCTCTTATTAAATTCTGTGCTGGATGTCCACAGAATAGTGGTTGAGGATATGTGTTAGAGGTTAGATCGAATGAGACTTAAATCTTGATTCTCTTCTTTAGGAGTTGTGAATTTGGATGGATTCCATGCTTCATTGTGTCTAGATTTCCTAATGGGTAAAAGGAAGAAAATATTATCTCCCTTATGTTTAATAGTAAACAATAAAAATCTGGTAAGATTTAGCATGATTTTGCCAGAGTAAAGATGCAAAGCTTATTATTAGTGATGACAGTAGAGAGGTAGGTAATGTTATATCAGTATTATTCTGAAATTAAACCTTAAATCCCAGAAGGAGCTAACATATATTTTTAATTAATATAAAGCTTATAACTTGGTTGTCTTCCTGTAGTACTGCTCCGTGAGCATTTACTATTTATTGCTCTCCACTACCCTTATTTCTGACCACAAGAATTGTATTAAGCCATTAACTATCCGAAAAATAAGGCATCTGATGAGTATAGAGCTCCTGAGATAGTAACTGATTGGTAGTCTTGAGCCTGCTCCCTGCAATGTTGGGGTCTTGACCGGATTCAGCCTATTTATTGAATGGGCTTCCAAATAGAGAAGGCTGTAGTTAACAGTACGTGAAATATAGAGAGGATGAGGTTATATCCACACAATTTTCCAACCATTAACTCTTCTGTAACTTGTCTGCAAGAGCAAGTTGGGGCAAGGGAGAGGGTAACTAGCAGGCATGTTCCTGAATTTTCTATTTTATTTCTAGAAATTGGTTATCTTTTCAAAATGACAGGAAATAAATTGAATTACCTTTGCCCTTCTCAAAGACTGAATACTTAAGAAAAAAAATAGATTGTTGTAAATGCTGGCAGGCATTTAGAGCAGTTTCTATCCCTTCCACCATTATTATTATTTTTTTGAAAGATAATTTGTCCATCTTTCTAAAACTTGATTCACCAGAAGTTTTGACCAGTAGAAGTTCAGGTACACACATCTGGCTTCTTAATAACTGTTTTTACATTTACTTTCTACCCAACACTCTTATTTATATGATTGTGAGCAGGTTGGTTGGCTGACATAAGAAATGGAAAAGAAGAGAAAAAAAAAAACGTAGCTGGCCCAACGTTTACCAAAGACATTGAAAACAGGTTTTTAGCAATATTTTTTATAGAGACTTTGTGGAAATTGCAATAAATTATCATGACTTGCCCAGGACAGAAGTAGTTAATATGATTTATCTTATGCACAGAATATTGCTCTTGTCTACTAAGGAAAACTAAACAAAATCATCAGGTAGATATAATGTGCTTTGAGACTATGCCCGATGAAACAAGTACATTGGAGTGCAGGACAGCAGTTAAAAACAGACAACAACACCCCCCCCCCCCCAAAAAAAAAACCTGGTAGGGTAAGTGGGAACTTCTGGTGGAGGTTTGAGGTTTGTTGTGGGTAAAAAAAAGGTATCATAAAATATGATTACATTTATAAGAGGAACAGAAATTCATGAAGAAAACAGAGGTAGGATTTGAAATTAAGGGGTTTATTGATAAAGGAGAATTAAGTGAGGTTCGTGCCATTATATCTAGGTCTGTGGAATGTAGGATTAATTTAACACTATGTTTATTTATTTTTATGAATAAAATTTCATGATGTTTGCTGCTCTTGGTTAGAGATGAATGATAATTCATAGGAAATTAAATGCGCATTAACACTTGGGTGAAGTTTTGTTTATGGGTCACCTTATCAGGTGCTGATGGGGGAAAAACTGCTCTATAGAAACTTACAGCTTTTAAATTTTTCTTTATGTCTCTGAGATGATGATGATTTTTGGTTGCTGGGCTACATCTGGTATGCTCAGGGCTATTCCCGACTCTGCTCTCAGGGTCACTCCTAGAGGGCTTGGAGAACCACATGGGTTGCCATGGATTGAACTTGGACCAACTGCATGTAAGGCAAGCGTCCTATCAGCTATATGATGTCTCCAGCTTTATATCTCTGAGCATAGAAAGAGGAAGTTGTTTAATAGCAATACAGTTAGGATTTTAAAAGCCAAGCTTATTTTCTTTGTGAATAATCAGGTCTAGTTGGAAGGGGGGAATTTGGGTGACCACAGTGACTTAACAGATTCCTGATTTCCGTACTAGTTATAGTTCTCATGCCCCCCCCACCCCCCGCTCATGTGAAATAGGAGCAACTTTTCCAGAAAAGCTTTACTTTAAGAACCAGAAGACTCTTATTTGTGCTTCCTGAAGTTGTTTTTGCTTCTCCCCAGATAGCTATCAGATTTAAGAAGTCTACATTCTCTCAATAAGCATTTTTAAAGAGGCAACCATTTAAATAAAATGAAAAATGAGATTATGACATTTTCCATATTTAATAAATCTTTTATTGAGATAATTTTACTTTTCTTAAACAAACCAACAAACAAACCAATCATTTTATTTTATGGGTGTTAGCATACTCCCAAAGGAACAGGAAGTCTGTCCAAATTAAAACTGAAAACCACAAGTGACTATTTTTAAATCTACTGCTTTCTTGTTGGTTTCTGCCACAGTGAATTCAATAACTTGAACTAGTAAATAAAACATGTAGCATTCTGTGTGGGAATTAGGTAAAAAAAAAAAAAGCAGTGGTATTTTAAGATTTCCTCAAAAAAGACAAGTATTAAAAGGCTTCCAAGCCAAGGTGTTAGCCATTCTAAGGACCAGGTGTCATTAAGATTTCCATTGTGCCACTCGTTGGCAGTTAAAATGTAAGAATGAAAATTATTAAGACAGTGTGATGCACAACAGTTAATTTCTTAAACGAAAGAGTCTGGTACTGAAGATAAGGTGATGAGTAAATATTTATGACTCTAATATTTATTTATTATTAATTTATTATATATTAATATCTAATATTATTTATTTAATATTTATTTATTGAATGACAAATATGAAACGCCTGGAAGGATCAGTTGAGAGTAGAAGATTCAATATTAGACAAAGAACATTGCATTTTTCTGAACAGATGTTTTTGTGTGATAACTTGGGGTGGCCTTATTATGTAAACATGTCCTATGTGGTCAACATAGGACAACATAGGACAACATAGCACAAGGGATGTTAGACATTTATGCTTTGATTTTTGGGTCACACCCAGCAGCGCTCAGGGATTCCTCCTGGCTCTATGCTCAGAAATCACTCCTGGCAGGCGAGGGGGACCATATGGAATGCTGGGATTTGAACCACCATCCTTTGCATGCAAGGCAAATGCTCTGTCCTCCATGCTATTTCTCCAGCCCAAATTTCTTTTTAGTCTTTGATTTTGAGTGGTGCTTACACTCCTGAGGGTCTTGCCCTGGGAGTGCTCAATGACTCTGGACAATATAATTAGAGAGGTGTGGCTGGTTCTGGATGAAAACCTAAGACTAGTTTATGTGCTTTTCTTTTGAAATAGGAAGAGACATTAATTTTTACCTTGAATTGAACAAATAGCAGGTCCTTGTGAAAACTTCTTAAATTCACAATATGTTTGCCTAGGAGTTTGACAGTTACCCTGGTCTCTGGAGAAAACTGCACTGTTTTATAACTGCACTTTCCCTGTTAGTGATAATTTTTAAAAGACAAAACAAGGAAATTAATTTTTTGTTGTTGTTGGGGCAATAAAAACAGGTGCTGTGTAAAGAGCATAGATGTAACATGAACTGACAAAAGCCAGGAAGTTTGCAGTCAGAGCTAAATGTCATATCAGTTTTGGATTTGAACTTGGGTATTAGGTTAATGGGTATTAGGTATTAGGTTAATATTGGAAGGTTGATGTATTTAAGGGTAGTTTAAATTTAATCTTGGATTATTCCCAAGTGACTGACATTATCTCTTTAGCTTATTTGTCTTTATTTGACAAAGGTTGTTTGTTCATTAGGGGATGGGGATTCCACAATGAAGGGTAATTTTTCTAGCTAATAATACTAAAATATAATATCAAGTCACGCTTTATGGCTATCTTATGTAACTCTGATTTTCAGAGGAGAGCAGGGAAATAATTGCTTCAGATATATATTATTAAGGTCAGAAAATGGTGAAAGGTGGGGAATAGGATAAGAAGGGAATAGGATAATCTTAGGATTCAAATTAGATTGGTGTGATGTCCTGTGAGAAAGGCTGCCAGTTGGACACTGTACTCACTGATAAGAAAATCCTTCCACATTTTCTTAAGTTTCTGTGCCCATGACTGAATGTGCTCCAGGATTCGCTATTGCTAAAGGTTAAAAATGCTGACCCCCTTGAATATGGATCTACATTCCAGAAACATCTTCAGATGATAATCTGCATGAACAGAGTACAGAAACCTGCCAAAATCATAATAGTGTGACATTATTCTCCTGTAACCTCCTTTATAAATATAAGCTTCTTTTCCCTTTTCTCTATTGGTTACCTTCTCTAAATGCCCTGCCTCTAGAATATTCTTTCTCTGATTTTCACTCCTCACTTGACTAATTTTCTCCTCATTCCATCCTTGAGCTCATTAGTCAGTATTCCTGTTGCCTCCACTTTATAATTGTTACTGTTGGTCTTCATGCATGATCCATGTCTTATTCTAGATATAGCTATAATAATTCATTGTCATTAAATTATTCAATCTGTTTGGGATAACTTAAATGTAAATATTTACATCTACCTATATATTTTTCACATCTTTCTACCTTCTAACTTTTATGCCTGCACCTACGATGTAAAAGTTAGAATGTATTGATTAGTATAAAAGTTAGAAGGCATAACATAAATTATTATTATTATTATTATTTAAAAATAGCAAAACAGAGGCAAGGGATAGAGCTCAGTGGTACAGTTCTTTCATGTGTGAAGCTCTAAGTTTGATTCCTGGTTCTTCCAATAAATAAATGAATAAATAAAACTTTAAAATGTCCAGCATGGAGTAAAGAATGTTATAATGAGTATGGGCCTATTTTTAAAAAATGAGCATTTCTAGAATTGTGGCATTTCTTTCTGGAAATGTAATTTGTTGTACTGGAATACACCAGGTTTTCCTCCAAGTTGTTACTTTTATATCATACTGTATGTGATCATTCTCTGTATGAAGATGACCTCTTTAGGACTTTTCTTAAATGAAGGCATTCATTTAAGTGGTTTCCCAAGGTCAGAAAGCAAGGCTATCCCAGGACTTCAACTCCATCCTTGGCTTTATTTTGTTCTGAGATCACACCTGGTGGTGTTTTCTGGCTCAGTGCTCAGGGATCACTCCTGGTTGTGCTCAGAGGGTCATGTAGGGGCCAACGGTTGAACCCAGCTCTGCTGCTAACAAGGTAAGGCACCATCTTACCTGCTCCATCTCTAATCTTGGTTTTTCATCCCATGCTCCTCCTGGGAACTTTTTTCCCTGTGCCTAGCACCTTCTAGATCTTTTCATTAGAGATTTTCTCTCCGGGACCTGAGAACTACAAACAGGGAGACCAGAAATATACCAGATATCGGAAACCTGCTCTGGTAGTGAGATTGATTTATTTTATTTTGATAAACAAGATCATGAGATCGGAAATAATCGTTTCCTAAAGAGGAATAAAATAACAAAAGTAGATAGACCAAGGAGGAATGGACCAGAAACAAGAATGAATACAATGAAGGGTCCCAAAGATAAACTCTGATACTGTCCTGTGAGGTTCCAGGAAGCAAGAGGAGGGAAAGAGAAGGAAGCTTCCCATAAACATTATCATTCCCTGTGTGAACCTTTACAAGGAGCCTGAACCCTGGACTCATGTCCCTCGGAGGCCCTTGAAGTGAATAATGTCAGGTGCTATGAGAGTTTCCTTGAGCTAACGCTTCCATTTTCTCTTGTCTCCCCTCTGTCTTTCTTGCAGCATGACCCGCACCGCTTACGCAGTGGGAGCCCTGATTCTCCTGGGGACCCTGCTGCCGGCTGCTGAGGGCAAAAGGAAAGGGTCCCAAGGGGCCATCCCCCCACCCGACAAGGCCAGGCACAATAACTCAGAGCAGACTCAGTCTCCTCCACAGCCAGGCTCCAGGAACCGGGGACGGGGCCAGAGCCGGGGGACAAGCATGCCTGGGGAAGAGGTGCTGGAGTCCAGCCAGGAGGCCCTGCATGTGACCGAGCGCAAGTACCTGAAGCGAGACTGGTGCAAAACGCAGCCCCTGAAGCAGACCATCCACGAGGAGGGCTGCAACAGCCGCACCATCATCAACCGCTTTTGCTACGGCCAGTGCAACTCCTTCTACATTCCCAGGCACATCCGCAAGGAAGAAGGCTCTTTCCAGTCGTGCTCCTTCTGCAAGCCCAAGAAATTCACCACCATGATGGTGACCCTCAACTGCCCGGAGCTGCAGCCGCCCACCAAGAAGAAGAGGGTGACACGAGTCAAGCAGTGTCGTTGCATATCCATAGATTTGGATTAAGCGGGGTGCACGCCCGTCCTGTCCCAAGGAAGCAGCCCCAGGGGGGTCAAAAGCCTAGAACAACCTGTTTCTGCCTTGGCTTAAACCTAGAAGCAAGAACCACCAGCAGCCTCTCAAGAGGAACTCACTTACTTTGTGGGCACAGGGGCCTGTAGTTATTTGCTGGCACCAAAGGAAACAGTCTTTGGGAGAGGCCATTTCCCATGGTGCAGACATCCACTTCCATTGGGCTAGCCCCCAAGACCAAGCCACTCAGGGCATATTCAAAGGGAAGAGCAGGGCTGTCGTCTTCCCTGAGCCCTTCTGGAGACCAGAATCTCCCTTCGAATGAATGTTACTAGTAGTGGCTGCTCAGAAGGCAAGACACTTGTTTTAGTGCTGCATTATACTCAGTAAAAAGTAGTTCAGCCTGTGCTTCCCCTCTTCCTTCTTTCCACAGTTTATTCTTTCTTCAGTTCTCAGTGACTATTTCATTCTAGCCCCGTTTCTGCCCAAGTTTCAGAATGGACCCATTTGATCTTAGATGTACAACTCTTTGGGAGATCCTCTTCAGACTCTGGAAAATTGGGGTGGGTAAGAACAAAAGCCAACCTGAAAGGTTAAGGGAGAGGAGAAAGTAATGATCAATTGGGTCCAGCCAAATTCAGGAGGGAGTCAAGTCAACCCTAAACTGAATGAAAGAGATGCTCTAGCAAAATTGTCATCTAGATATTTAACCAAACCAGAGAGAAGAGAGGGAAGATTGTGGAACAATCCTTACTGGCGCTGTTATTGTTTTCTGTTGAAGCTATCTGTGATGGAACCCACACTTAAATATTGAAGGACAAAAAGAAAGTTCAATGAACTGAGTACATGCTTTGCATGCAGGAAGCCTGAATTTGATACTCAGCCACTAACGGTCCCTGAGCACTGCTAGGAGTGACCTCAAGTACAGAGCTGGGAGTAATTCCTGAGCACCGCTAGTTGTGGACCCCAACCCCTATATAAAACAAAACATAATATTGTCACCACATTTGCAAAATCAAGTGAGTGAGCTAACCACAACAGCTCCTTTTGCTTCAAGTCTCTGGGTGATTGATCGAGGGTGTTTCCGAACTCCCAACCCAGACCTGAGAACAAGTTGAAAATCTCACAGGCCAGTATGTCCAAATATCTTTTATCTTCACTTGAGTATAATTATCTCTTCCTCAGTATCTTATCCCTGTGTATTGATTCTGAGAATAATGACCCTGTATTATAATCTGCCGTTGCTGAAAAAAGAACCAGTTCAAGAATAAAGTTTAGGGCCTACTCCATTTATGCAAAAAGTATTTATGGGACCTGTTTTTGGGCGATTGAGCTGAAGAGTAAAGAAGACTAATAAAATAAAGGGGACCACCTTGGCCAAAGAGTAGTTTAATGTGTGGGAAATAC